>NC_091982.1:0-300000 GCF_044704955.1 Pristiophorus japonicus
TCCCTCACTGGGCCCCTACAGACAGAGGTGAGCTCTCCCTCTGTCCCTCACTGGGAACCTACAGACAGAGGTGAGCTCGATCTCTCTCCGTCACTGGGACCCCACAGACAGAGGTGAGCTCTCCGACTCTTCCTCACTGGCTCCCTACAAACAGAGGTGAGCTCTCCCTCTGTCCCTTACTGGGACCCTACAGACTGAGGTGAGCTCTATCTCTCTCCCTCACTGGGACCCTACAGACAGAGGTGAGCTCTCCCTCTATCCCTCACTGGGCCCCTACAGACAGAGATGAGCTCTATCTCTCTCCCTCACTGGCACTCTACAGACAGAGGTGAGCTCTCCCTCTGTCCCTCACTGGGAACCTACAGACAGAGGTGAGCTCGATCGCTCTCCGTCACTGGGACCCCACAGACAGAGGTGAGCTCTCCGACTCTTCCTCACTGGCTCCCTACAAACAGAGGTGAGCTCTCCCTCTGTCCCTTACTGGGACCCTACAGACTGAGGTGAGCTCTATCTCTCTCCCTCACTGGGACCCTACAGACAGAGGTGAGCTCTCCCTCTCTCCCTCACTGGGCCCCTACAGACAGAGATGAGCTCTATCTCTCTCCCTCACTGGCACTCTACAGACAGAGGTGAGCTCTCCCTCTGTCCCTCACTGGGAACCTACAGACAGAGGTGAGCTCGATCTCTCTCCGTCACTGGGACCCCACAGACAGAGGTGAGCTCTCCGACTCTTCCTCACTGGCTCCCTACAAACAGAGGTGAGTTCTCCCTCTGTCCCTTACTGGGACCCTACAGACTGAGGTGAGCTCTATCTCTCTCCCTCACTGGGACTCTACAGACAGAGGTGAGCTCTCCCTCTCTCCCTCACTGGGACCCTTCAGACAGAGGTGAGCTCTCCCTCTCTCTCTCACTTGGTCACTGCAGACAGAGATGAGCTCTCCCTCTCTCCCTCACTGTGACCCTACAGACAGAGATGAGCTCTCCCTCTCTCCCTCACTGGGACCCTGCAGACGGTTGTGAGCTCTATCTCTCTCCCTCACTGTGACCCTACAGACAGAGGTGAGCTCTCCCTCTCTCCCTCACTGGGACCCTACAGACAGAGGTGAGCTCTCGCTCGCTCCCTCACTGGGACCCTACAGAAAGGTGAGCTCTATCTCTCTCCCTCACTGTGACCCTACAGACAGAAGTGAGCTCTCCCTCTCTCCCTCACTGGGTCTCTACAGACAGAGGTCAGCTCTCCCTCTCTCCTCAATGGGAACCTACAGACAGAGGTGAGCTCTCCCTCTCTCCCTCACTGGGACCCAACAGACAGAGACGAGCTCTCCCTCTCTCCCTCACTGGGACCCTACAGACAGAGGTGAGCTCTCCCTCTCTCCCTCACTGCTACCCTACAGACAGAGGTGAGCTCTATCTCTCCCTCACTGGGTTCCTACAGACAGAGGTGAGCTCGATCTCTCTCCCACACTGGGACCCTACAGACAGAGGTGAGCTCTCCCTCTCTCCCTCACTGGGACTCTACAGACAGAGGTGAGCTCTAACTCTATCCCTCACTGGGACACTACACACAGAAGTGAGCTCTCCCACTCTCGCTCACTGGGACCCTACAGACAGAGGTGATCTCTATCTCTCCCTCACTGGGTCCCTACAGACAGAGATGAGCTCTATCTCTCTCCCTCACTGGGACTCTACAGACAGAGGCGAGCTCTCCCTCTCTCCCTCTCTGGGACCCTACAGACAGAGGTGAGCTCTCCCTCTCTCCCTCACTGGGACCCTTCAGACAGAGGTGAGCTCTCTCTCTCTCCCTCACTGGATCACTGCAGACAGAGGTGAACTCTCCCTCTCTCCCTCACTGGGACCCTACAGACAGAGGTGAGCTCTCCCTCTCTCCCTCACTGGGACCCTGCAGACGGTGGTGAGCTCTATCTCTCTCCCTCACTTAAGGAAGGATATACTAGCTTTGGAGGGAGTACAGATACGATACACTGGGCTGATTCCGGAGATGAGAGGGTTACCTTATGATGATTGATTGAGTAGACTGGGTCTTTACTCGTTGGAGTTCAGAAGGATGAGGGGTGATCTTATAGAAACATTTAAAATAATGAAAGGGATAGACAAGATAGAGACAGAGAGGTTGTATCCACTAGTCGGGGAAACTAGAACTAGGGGGCACAGCCTCAAAATATGGGGGAGCCAATTTAAAACCGAGTTGATAAGGATTTGCTTCTCACAGAGCATTGTGAATCTGTCGAATTCTCTGCCCAAGGAAGCAGCTGAGGCTAGCTCATTGAATGTATTCAAATCACAGATAGATAGATTTTTAACCAATAAGGGAATTAAGGGTTATGGGGAGCGGGCAGGTAAGTGGAGCTGAGTCCACGGCCAGATCAGCCATGATCTTGCTGAATGGCGGAGCAGGCTCGAGGGGCTAGATGGCCTACTCCTGTTCCTAATTCTTATGTTCTTATGTTCTTATGGGTCTCTACAGACAGAGGTGAGCTCTATCTCTCTCCCTCACTGGGACTCTACAGACAGAGGTGAGCTCTCCCTCTGTCCCTTACTGGGACCCTACAGACAGAGATGAGCTCTATCTCTCTCCCTCCCTGGGACCCTACAGACAGAGGTGAGCTCTCCCTCTCTCCCTCACTGGGCCCCTACAGACAGAGATGAGCTCTATCTCTCTCCCTCACTGGCACTCTACAGACAGAGGTGAGCTCTCCCTCTGTCCCTCACTGGGAACCTACAGACAGAGGTGAGCTCGATCTCTCTCCGTCACTGGGACCCCACAGACAGAGGTGAGCTCTCCGACTCTTCCTCACTGGCTCCCTACAAACAGAGGTGAGCTCTCCCTCTGTCCCTTACTGGGACCCTACAGACTGAGGTGAGCTCTATCTCTCTCCCTCACTGGGACCCTACAGACAGAGGTGAGCTCTCCCTCTATCCCTCACTGGGCCCCTACAGACAGAGATGAGCTCTATCTCTCTCCCTCACTGGCACTCTACAGACAGAGGTGAGCTCTCCCTCTGTCCCTCACTGGGAACCTACAGACAGAGGTGAGCTCGATCGCTCTCCGTCACTGGGACCCCACAGACAGAGGTGAGCTCTCCGACTCTTCCTCACTGGCTCCCTACAAACAGAGGTGAGCTCTCCCTCTGTCCCTTACTGGGACCCTACAGACTGAGGTGAGCTCTATCTCTCTCCCTCACTGGGACCCTACAGACAGAGGTGAGCTCTCCCTCTCTCCCTCACTGGGCCCCTACAGACAGAGGTGAGCTCTCCCTCTGTCCCTCACTGGGAACCTACAGACAGAGGTGAGCTCGATCTCTCTCCGTCACTGGGACCCCACAGACAGAGGTGAGCTCTCCGACTCTTCCTCACTGGCTCCCTACAAACAGAGGTGAGCTCTCCCTCTGTCCCTTACTGGGACCCTACAGACTGAGGTGAGCTCTATCTCTCTCCCTCACTGGGACCCTACAGACAGAGGTGAGCTCTCCCTCTATCCCTCACTGGGCCCCTACAGACAGAGATGAGCTCTATCTCTCTCCCTCACTGGCACTCTACAGACAGAGGTGAGCTCTCCCTCTGTCCCTCACTGGGAACCTACAGACAGAGGTGAGCTCGATCGCTCTCCGTCACTGGGACCCCACAGACAGAGGTGAGCTCTCCGACTCTTCCTCACTGGCTCCCTACAAACAGAGGTGAGCTCTCCCTCTGTCCCTTACTGGGACCCTACAGACTGAGGTGAGCTCTATCTCTCTCCCTCACTGGGACCCTACAGACAGAGGTGAGCTCTCCCTCTCTCCCTCACTGGGCCCCTACAGACAGAGATGAGCTCTATCTCTCTCCCTCACTGGCACTCTACAGACAGAGGTGAGCTCTCCCTCTGTCCCTCACTGGGAACCTACAGACAGAGGTGAGCTCGATCTCTCTCCGTCACTGGGACCCCACAGACAGAGGTGAGCTCTCCGACTCTTCCTCACTGGCTCCCTACAAACAGAGGTGAGCTCTCCCTCTGTCCCTTACTGGGACCCTACAGACTGAGGTGAGCTCTATCTCTCTCCCTCACTGGGACTCTACAGACAGAGGTGAGCTCTCCCTCTCTCCCTCACTGGGACCCTTCAGACAGAGGTGAGCTCTCCCTCTCTCTCTCACTTGGTCACTGCAGACAGAGATGAGCTCTCCCTCTCTCCCTCACTGTGACCCTACAGACAGAGATGAGCTCTCCCTCTCTCCCTCACTGGGACCCTGCAGACGGTTGTGAGCTCTATCTCTCTCCCTCACTGTGACCCTACAGACAGAGGTGAGCTCTCCCTCTCTCCCTCACTGGGACCCTACAGACAGAGGTGAGCTCTCGCTCGCTCCCTCACTGGGACCCTACAGAAAGGTGAGCTCTATCTCTCTCCCTCACTGTGACCCTACAGACAGAAGTGAGCTCTCCCTCTCTCCCTCACTGGGTCTCTACAGACAGAGGTCAGCTCTCCCTCTCTCCTCAATGGGAACCTACAGACAGAGGTGAGCTCTCCCTCTCTCCCTCACTGGGACCCAACAGACAGAGACGAGCTCTCCCTCTCTCCCTCACTGGGACCCTACAGACAGAGGTGAGCTCTCCCTCTCTCCCTCACTGCTACCCTACAGACAGAGGTGAGCTCTATCTCTCCCTCACTGGGTTCCTACAGACAGAGGTGAGCTCGATCTCTCTCCCACACTGGGACCCTACAGACAGAGGTGAGCTCTCCCTCTCTCCCTCACTGGGACTCTACAGACAGAGGTGAGCTCTAACTCTATCCCTCACTGGGACACTACACACAGAAGTGAGCTCTCCCACTCTCGCTCACTGGGACCCTACAGACAGAGGTGATCTCTATCTCTCCCTCACTGGGTCCCTACAGACAGAGATGAGCTCTATCTCTCTCCCTCACTGGGACTCTACAGACAGAGGCGAGCTCTCCCTCTCTCCCTCTCTGGGACCCTACAGACAGAGGTGAGCTCTCCCTCTCTCCCTCACTGGGACCCTTCAGACAGAGGTGAGCTCTCTCTCTCTCCCTCACTGGATCACTGCAGACAGAGGTGAACTCTCCCTCTCTCCCTCACTGGGACCCTACAGACAGAGGTGAGCTCTCCCTCTCTCCCTCACTGGGACCCTGCAGACGGTGGTGAGCTCTATCTCTCTCCCTCACTTAAGGAAGGATATACTAGCTTTGGAGGGAGTACAGATACGATACACTGGGCTGATTCCGGAGATGAGAGGGTTACCTTATGATGATTGATTGAGTAGACTGGGTCTTTACTCGTTGGAGTTCAGAAGGATGAGGGGTGATCTTATAGAAACATTTAAAATAATGAAAGGGATAGACAAGATAGAGACAGAGAGGTTGTATCCACTAGTCGGGGAAACTAGAACTAGGGGGCACAGCCTCAAAATATGGGGGAGCCAATTTAAAACCGAGTTGATAAGGATTTGCTTCTCACAGAGCATTGTGAATCTGTCGAATTCTCTGCCCAAGGAAGCAGCTGAGGCTAGCTCATTGAATGTATTCAAATCACAGATAGATAGATTTTTAACCAATAAGGGAATTAAGGGTTATGGGGAGCGGGCAGGTAAGTGGAGCTGAGTCCACGGCCAGATCAGCCATGATCTTGCTGAATGGCGGAGCAGGCTCGAGGGGCTAGATGGCCTACTCCTGTTCCTAATTCTTATGTTCTTATGTTCTTATGGGTCTCTACAGACAGAGGTGAGCTCTATCTCTCTCCCTCACTGGGACTCTACAGACAGAGGTGAGCTCTCCCTCTGTCCCTTACAGGGACCCTACAGACAGAGATGAGCTCTATCTCTCTCCCTCCCTGGGACCCTACAGACAGAGGTGAGCTCTCCCTCTCTCCCTCACTGGGCCCCTACAGACAGAGATGAGCTCTATCTCTCTCCCTCACTGGCACTCTACAGACAGAGGTGAGCTCTCCCTCTGTCCCTCACTGGGAACCTACAGACAGAGGTGAGCTCGATCTCTCTCCGTCACTGGGACCCCACAGACAGAGGTGAGCTCTCCGACTCTTCCTCACTGGCTCCCTACAAACAGAGGTGAGCTCTCCCTCTGTCCCTTACTGGGACCCTACAGACTGAGGTGAGCTCTATCTCTCTCCCTCACTGGGACCCTACAGACAGAGGTGAGCTCTCCCTCTATCCCTCACTGGGCCCCGACAGACAGAGATGAGCTCCATCTCTCTCCCTCACTGGCACTCTACAGACAGAGGTGAGCTCTCCCTCTGTCCCTCACTGGGAACCTACAGACAGAGGTGAGCTCGATCTCTCTCCGTCACTGGGACCCCACAGACAGAGGTGAGCTCTCCGACTCTTCCTCACTGGCTCCCTACAAACAGAGGTGAGCTCTCCCTCTGTCCCTTACTGGGACCCTACAGACTGAGGTGAGCTCTATCTCTCTCCCTCACTGGGACCCTACAGACAGAGGTGAGCTCTCCCTCTCTCCCTCACTGGGCCCCTACAGACAGAGATGAGCTCTATCTCTCTCCCTCACTGGCACTCTACAGACAGAGGTGAGCTCTCCCTCTGTCCCTCACTGGGAACCTACAGACAGAGGTGAGCTCGATCTCTCTCCGTCACTGGGACCCCACAGACAGAGGTGAGCTCTCCGACTCTTCCTCACTGGCTCCCTACAAACAGAGGTGAGCTCTCCCTCTGTCCCTTACTGGGACCCTACAGACTGAGGTGAGCTCTATCTCTCTCCCTCACTGGGACCCTGCAGACGGTTGTGAGCTCTATCTCTCTCCCTCACTTAAGGAAGGATATACTAGCTTTGGAGGGAGTACAGATATGATACACTGGGCTGATTCCGGAGATGAGAGGGTTACCTTATGATGATTGATTGAGTAGACTGGGTCTTTACTCGTTGGAGTTCAGAAGGATGAGGGGTGATCTTATAGAAACATTTAAAATAATGAAAGGGATAGACATGATAGAGAAAGAGAGGTTGTTTCCACTAGTCAGGGAAACTAGAACAAGGGGGCACAGCCTCAAAATATGGGGGAGCCAATTTAAAACCGAGTTGAAAAGCATTTGCTTCTCACAGAGCGTTGTGAATCTGTCGAATTCTCTGCCCAAGGAAGCAGCTGAGGCTAGCTCATTGAATGTATTCAAATCACAGATAGATAGATTTTTAACCAATAAGGGAATTAAGGGTTATGGGGAGCGGGCAGGTAAGTGGAGCTGAGTCCACGGCCAGATCAGCCATGATCTTGCTGAATGGCGGAGCAGGCTCGAGTGGCTAGATGGCCTACTCCTGTTCCTAATTCTTATGTTCTTATGTTCTTATGGGTCCCTGCAGACAGCGGTGAGCTCTCCCTCTCTCCCTCACTGGGACCCTACAAACAGAGGTGAGCTCTATCTGTATCCCTTACTGGGACCCTACAGACAAAGGTGAGCTCTCCCTCCATCCCTCACTGGGTCTCTACAGTCAGAGTTCAGCTCTCCCTCTCTCCCTCACTGGGACCATACACACAGAGGTGAGATCTCCCTCTCTCCCTCACTGGGACCCTACAGACAGAGGTGAGCTGTCCCTCTCTCCCTCACTGGGACCCTGCAGACAGAAGTGAGCTCTCCCTCTCTCCCTCACTGGGACCATACACACAGAGGTGAGATCTTCCTCTCTCCCTCACTGGGACCCTACAGACAGAGGTGATCTCTATCTCTCCCTCACTGGGTCCCTACAGACAGAGGTGAGCTCTATCTCTCTCCCTCACTGGAACCCTACACACAGAGGTGAGAGCTCCCTCTCTCCCTCACTGGGACGCGAGAGACAGAGGTGAGCTCTATCTCTATCCCTCACTGGTACCCTACACACAGAGGTGATCTCTATCTCTTCATCACTGGGTCCCTACAGGCAGAGGTGAGCTCAATCTCTCTCCCTCACTGGGGCCCTACAGACAGAGGTGAGCTCTATCTATCCCTCACTGGGATCCTACCGACAGAGGTGAGCTCTCCCTCTCTCCCTCATTGGGAACCTACAGACAGAGGTGAGCTCTCCCTCTCTCCCTCACTGGGTCCCTACAGACAGAGGTGAGCTCTCACTCTCTCCCTCACTGGATCCCAACAGACAGAGGTGAGCTCTCACTCTCGCCATCACTGGGTCCCTACAGACAGAGGTAATCTCTATCTCTCCCTCACTGGGTCCCTACAGACAGAGGTGAGCTCTCCCTTTCTCCCTCACTGGGACCCTACAGACAGAGGTGACCTCTATCTCTCCCTCACTGGGTCCCTACAGACAGAGGTGAGCTCTCCCTTTCTCTCTCACTGGGTCCCTACAGACAGAGGTGAGCTCTATCTCTCTCCCTCATTGGGTATCTACCGACAGAGGTGACCTCTCCCTCTCTCCCTCACTGGATCCCTACAGACAGAGGTGAGCTCTCACTCGCTCCCTCACTGGATCCCTACAGACATAGGTGAGCTCTCACTCTCTCCCTCACTGGGTCCCTACAGACAGAGGTGATCTCTATCTCTTCATCACTGGGTCCCTACAGGCAGAGGTGAGCTCTCACTCTCTCCCTCACTGGGTCCCCACAGACAGAGGTGAGCTCTCCCTCGCTCCCTCACTGGGACCCTGCAGACAGAGATGAGCTCTCTGCCTCTCCCTCACTGGGTCCCTACAGACAGACGTGAGCTCGATCTCGCTCCCTCAATGGATCCCTACAGACAGAGGTGAGCTCTCACTCTCTCCCTCACTGGGTCCCCACAGACAGAGGTGAGCTCTCCCTCGCTCCCTCACTGGGACCCTGCAGACAGAGATGAGCTCTCTGCCTCTCCCTCACTGGGTCCCTACAGACAGAGGTGAGCTCGATCTCGCTCCCTCAATGGATCCCTACAGACACAGATGAGCTCTCACTCTCTCCCTCACTGGGTCCCCACAGGCAGAGGTGAGCTCTCCCTCGCTCCCTCACTGGGACCCTACAGACAGAGGTGAGCTCTCACTCGCTTCTTCACTGGATCCCTACAGACAGAGGTGAGCTCTCTGCCTCTCCCTCACTGGGTCCCTACAGACAGAGGTGAGCTCGATCTCGCTCCCTCAATGGATCCCTACAGACAGAGGTGAGCTCTCCCTCTCTTCCTCACTGGGACCCTGCAGACATAGATGAGCTCTGCCTCTGTCTCTCACTGGGACCCGACAGACAGAGGTGAGCTCTATCTCTCTCCCTCAATGGCACCCTACACACAGTGGTGAGCTCTGTCTCTCTCTCTCTCCCTGGGACCCTACAGACAGAGGTGTGCTCTCCCTTTCTACCTCACTGGGAACCTATAGACAGAGGTGAGCTCTATCTCTCCCTCACTGGGAACCAACAGACAGAGGTGAGCTCTATCTCTCTCCCTCACTGGGACTCCACAGACAGAGGTGATCTCTCTCTCTCTCTCCCTCACTGGGACCCTACAGACAGAGGCGAGCTCTCCTTCTCTCCCTCACTGGGACCCTACAGACAGAGGCGAGCTCTCCCTCTCTCCCTCACTGGGACCCTACAGACAGAGATGAGCTCTGCCTGTGTCTCTCACTGGGACCCTACAGACAGAGGTGAGCTCTATCTCTCTCCCTCGCTGGGAGCTTACCGACAGAGGTGAGCTCTCCCTCACTGGGAACCTACAGACAGAGGTGAGCTCTCCCTCTCTCCCTCACTGGGTCCCTACAGACAGAGGTGAGCTCTCACTCTCTCCCTCACTGGGAACCTACAGACAGAGGTGAGCTCTCCCTCTCTCCCTCACTGGGTCCCTACAGACAGAGGTGAGCGCTCACTCTCTCCCTCACTGGATCCCAACAGACAGAGGTGAGCTCTCACTCTCTCCCTCACTGGGTCCCTACAGACAGAGGTGATCTCTATCTCTCCCTCACTGGGTCCCTACAGATAGAGGTGAGCTCTCCCTTTCTCCCTCACTGGGACCCTACAGACAGAGGTGACCTCTATCTATCCCTCACTGGGTCCCTAATGACAGAGATGAGCTCTCACTCTCTCACTCACTGGATCCCAACAAACAGAAGTGAGCTCTCACTCTCTCTCTCACTGGATCCCTACAGACAGAGGTGAGCTCTCCGTCTCTCCCTCACTGGGTCCCTACAGACAGAGGTGAGCTCTCACTCTCTCCCTCACTGGATCCCTACAGACAGAGGTGAGCTCTCTGTCTCTCCCTCACTGGGTCCCTACAGACAGAGGTGAGCTCGATCTTGCTCCCTCAATGGATCCCTACAGACAGAGGTGAGCTCTCCGTCTCTCCCTCACTGGGACCCTGCAGACAGAGATGAGCTCTGCCTCTGTCTCTCACTGGGACCCGACAGACAGAGGTGAGCTCTATCTCTCTCCCTCACTGGCACCCTACACACAGTGGTGAGCTCTGTCTCTCTCTCTCTCCCTGGGCCCCTACAGACAGAGGTGAGCTCTCCCTTTCTACCTCACTGGGAACCTATCGACAGAGGTGAGCTCTCTCTCTCCCTCACTGGGAACCAACAGACAGAGTTCAGCTGTCCCTCTCTTCCTCACTGGGATCCTACAGACAGAGGTGAGCTCTCCCTCACTCCCTCACTTGGACTCTACAGACAGAGGTGACCTCTCTCTCTCTCCCTCACTGGGACCCTACAGACAGAGGCGAGCTCTCCTTCTCTCCCTCACTGGGATCCTACAGACAGAGGCGAGCTCTCCCTCTCTCCCTCACTGGGACCCTACAGACAGAGATGAGCTCTGCCTCTGTCTCTCACTGGGACCCTACAGACAGAGGTGACCTCTCCCTCTCTCCCTCACTGGATCCCAACAAACAGAAGTGAGCTCTCACTCGCTCCCTCACTGGATCCCTACAGACATAGGTGAGCTCTCACTCTCTCCCTCACTGGGTCCCTACAGACAGAGGTGAGCTCGATATCGCTCCCTCAATGGATCCCTACAGACAGAGGTGAGCTCTCACTCTCTCCCTCACTGGGTCCCCACAGACAGAGGTGAGCTCTCCCTCGCTCCCTCACTGGGACCCTACAGACAGAGGCGAGCTCTCCCTCTCTCCCTCACTGGGACCCTGCAGACAGAGATGAGCTCTCTGCCTCTCCCTCACTGGGTCCCTACAGACAGAGGTGAGCTCGATCTCGCTCCCTCAATGGATCCCTACAGACAGAGGTGAGCTCTCACTCTCTCCCTCACTGGGTCCCCACAGACAGAGGTGAGCTCTCCCTCGCTCCCTCACTGGGACCCTACAGACAGAGGCGAGCTCTCCCTCTCTCCCTCACTGGGACCCTGCAGACAGAGATGAGCTCTCTGCCTCTCCCTCACTGGGTCCCTACAGACAGAGGTGAGCTCGATCTCGCTCCCTCAATGGATCCCTACAGACAGAGATGAGCTCTCACTCTCTCCCTCACTGGGTCCCCACAGGCAGAGGTGAGCTCTCCCTCGCTCCCTCACTGGGACCCTACAGACAGAGGTGAGCTCTCACTCGCTTCTTCACTGGATCCCTACAGACAGAGGTGAGCTCTCTGCCTCTCCCTCACTGGGTCCCTACAGACAGAGGTGAGCTCGATCTCGCTCCCTCAATGGATCCCTACAGACAGAGGTGAGCTCTCCCTCTCTTCCTCACTGGGACCCTGCAGACATAGATGAGCTCTGCCTCTGTCTCTCACTGGGACCCGACAGACAGAGGCGAGCTCTATCTCTCTCCCTCACTGGCACCCTACACACAGTGGTGAGCTCTGTCTCTCTCTCTCTCCCTGGGACCCTACAGACAGAGGTGTGCTCTCCCTTTCTACCTCACTGGGAACCTATAGACAGAGGTGAGCTCTATCTCTCCCTCACTGGGAACCAACAGACAGAGGTGAGCTCTATCTCTCTCCCTCACTGGGACCCTACAGACAGAGGTGAGCTCTCCCTCACTCCCTCACTTGGACTCTACAGACAGAGGTGATCTCTCTCTCTCTCCCTCACTGGGACCCTACAGACAGAGGCGAGCTCTCCTTCTCTCCCTCACTGGGACCCTACAGACAGAGGCGAGCTCTCCCTCTCTCCCTCACTGGGACCCTACAGACAGAGATGAGCTCTGCCTCTGTCTCTCACTGGGACCCTACAGACACAGGTGAGCTCTATCTCTCTCCCTCGCTAGGAGCTTACCGACAGAGGTGAGCTCTCCCTCACTGGGAACCTACAGACAGAGGTGAGCTCTCCCTCTCTCCCTCACTGGGTCCCTACAGACAGAGGTGAGCTCTCACTCTCTCCCTCACTGGGAACCTACAGACAGAGGTTAGCTCTCCCTCTCTCCCTCACTGGGTCCCTACAGACAGAGGTGAGCTCTCACTCTCTCCCTCACTGGATCCCAACAGACAGAGGTGAGCTCTCACTCTCTCCCTCACTGGGTCCCTACAGACAGAGGTGATCTCTATCTCTCCCTCACTGGGTCCCTACAGATAGAGGTGAGCTCTCCCTTTCTCCCTCACTGGGACCCTACAGACAGAGGTGACCTCTATCTATCCCTCACTGGGTCCCGAACGACAGAGATGAGCTCTCACTCTCTCACTCACTGGATCCCAACAAACAGAAGTGAGCTCTCACTCTCTCTCTCACTGGGTCCCTACAGACAGAGGTGAGCTCTATCTCTCTCCCTCATTGGGTATCTACCGACAGAGGTGAGCTCTCCCTCTCTCCCTCACTGGATCCCTACAGACAGATGTGAGCTCTCACTCTCTCCCTCACTGGATCCCTACAGACAGAGGTGAGCTCTCCGTCTCTCCCTCACTGGGTCCCTACAGACAGAGGTGAGCTCGATCTTGCTCCCTCAATGGATCCCTACAGACAGAGGTGAGCTCTCCGTCTCTCCCTCACTGGGACCCTGCAGACAGAGATGAGCTCTGCCTCTGTCTCTCACTGGGACCCGACAGACAGAGGTGAGCTCTATCTCTCTCCCTCACTGGCACCCTACACACAGTGGTGAGCTCTGTCTCTCTCTCTCTCCCTGGGCCCCTACAGACAGAGGTGTGCTCTCCCTTTCTACCTCACTGGGAACCTATAGACAGAGGTGAGCTCTCTCTCTCCCTCACTGGGAACCAACAGACAGAGTTCAGCTGTCCCTCTCTTCCTCACTGGGATCCTACAGACAGAGGTGAGCTCTCCCTCACTCCCTCACTTGGACTCTACAGACAGAGGTGACCTCTCTCTCTCTCCCTCACTGGGACCCTACAGACAGAGGCGAGCTCTCCTTCTCTCCCTCACTGGGATCCTACAGACAGAGGCGAGCTCTCCCTCTCTCCCTCACTGGGACCCTACAGACAGAGATGAGCTCTGCCTCTGTCTCTCACTGGGACCCTACAGACAGAGGTGAGCTCTATCTATCCCTCACTGGGATCCTACCGACAGAGGTGACCTCTCCCTCTCTCCCTCACTGGATCCGTACAGACAGAGGTGAGCTCTCACTCGCTCCCTCACTGGATCCCTACAGACATAGGTGAGCTCTCACTCTCTCCCTCACTGGGTCCCTAGAGACAGAAGTGAGCTCTCCATCTCTCCCTCACTGGGTCCCTACAGACAGAGGTGAGCTTCATCTCTCTCCCTCACTGGATCCCTACAGACAGAGGTGAGCTCTCCGTCTCTCCCTCACTGGGTCCCTACAGACAGAGGTGAGCTCGATCTCGCTCCCTCAATGGATCCCTACAGACAGAGGCGAGCTCTCCCTCTCTCCCTCACTGGGACCCTACAGACAGAGATGAGCTCTGCCTCTGTCTCTCACTGGGACCCGACAGACAGAGGTGAGCTCTATCTCTCTCCCTCACTGGCACCCTACACACAGTGGTGAGCTCTGTCTCTCTCTCTCTCCCTAGGACCCTACATACAGAGGTATGCTCTCCCTTTCTACCTCACTGGGAACCTATAGACAGAGGTGAGCTCTATCTCTCCCTCACTGGGAACCAACAGACAGAGGTGAGCTCTATCTCTCTCCCTCACTGGGACCCTACAGACAGAGGTGAGCTCTATCTCTCTCCCTCACTGGGACCCTACACACAGTGGTGAGCCCTGTCTCTTTCTCTCCCTGGGACCCTACAGACAGATGTGTGCTCTCCCTCTCTCCCTCACTGGGTCCCTACAGACAGAGGTGATCTCTCTCTCTCTCCCTCACTGGGACCATACACACAGAGGTGAGATCTCCCTCTCTCCCTCACTGGGACCCTGCAGACAGAGGTGAGCTGTCTCTCTCTCCCTCACTGGGACCCTACAGACAGAGGTGAGCTCTCCCTCTCTCCCTCACTGGGACCATGCACACAGAGGTGAGATCTCCCTCTCTCCCTCACTGGGACCCTACAAACAGAGGTGAGCTCTATCTGTCTCCCTTACTGGGACCCTACAGACAAAGGTGAGCTCTCCCTCCATCCCTCACTGGGTCTCTGCAGATAGAGGTCAGCTCTCCCTCTCTCCACTCAATGGGACCCTACAGACAGAGGTGATCTCTATCTCTCCCTCACTGGGTCCCTACAGATAGAGGTGAGCTCTCCCTTTCTCCCTCACTGGGACCCTACAGACAGAGGTGACCTCTATCTATCCCTCACTGGGTCCCTAATGACAGAGATGAGCTCTCACTCTCTCACTCACTGGATCCCAACAAACAGAAGTGAGCTCTCACTCTCTCTCTCACTGGATCCCTACAGACAGAGGTGAGCTCTCCGTCTCTCCCTCACTGGGTCCCTACAGACAGAGGTGAGCTCTCACTCTCTCCCTCACTGGATCCCTACAGACAGAGGTGAGCTCTCTGTCTCTCCCTCACTGGGTCCCTACAGACAGAGGTGAGCTCGATCTTGCTCCCTCAATGGATCCCTACAGACAGAGGTGAGCTCTCCGTCTCTCCCTCACTGGGACCCTGCAGACAGAGATGAGCTCTGCCTCTGTCTCTCACTGGGACCCGACAGACAGAGGTGAGCTCTATCTCTCTCCCTCACTGGCACCCTACACACAGTGGTGAGCTCTGTCTCTCTCTCTCTCCCTGGGCCCCTACAGACAGAGGTGAGCTCTCCCTTTCTACCTCACTGGGAACCTATCGACAGAGGTGAGCTCTCTCTCTCCCTCACTGGGAACCAACAGACAGAGTTCAGCTGTCCCTCTCTTCCTCACTGGGATCCTACAGACAGAGGTGAGCTCTCCCTCACTCCCTCACTTGGACTCTACAGACAGAGGTGACCTCTCTCTCTCTCCCTCACTGGGACCCTACAGACAGAGGCGAGCTCTCCTTCTCTCCCTCACTGGGATCCTACAGACAGAGGCGAGCTCTCCCTCTCTCCCTCACTGGGACCCTACAGACAGAGATGAGCTCTGCCTCTGTCTCTCACTGGGACCCTACAGACAGAGGTGACCTCTCCCTCTCTCCCTCACTGGATCCCAACAAACAGAAGTGAGCTCTCACTCGCTCCCTCACTGGATCCCTACAGACATAGGTGAGCTCTCACTCTCTCCCTCACTGGGTCCCTACAGACAGAGGTGAGCTCGATCTCGCTCCCTCAATGGATCCCTACAGACAGAGGTGAGCTCTCACTCTCTCCCTCACTGGGTCCCCACAGACAGAGGTGAGCTCTCCCTCGCTCCCTCACTGGGACCCTACAGACAGAGGCGAGCTCTCCCTCTCTCCCTCACTGGGACCCTGCAGACAGAGATGAGCTCTCTGCCTCTCCCTCACTGGGTCCCTACAGACAGAGGTGAGCTCGATCTCGCTCCCTCAATGGATCCCTACAGACAGAGGTGAGCTCTCACTCTCTCCCTCACTGGGTCCCCACAGACAGAGGTGAGCTCTCCCTCGCTCCCTCACTGGGACCCTACAGACAGAGGCGAGCTCTCCCTCTCTCCCTCACTGGGACCCTGCAGACAGAGATGAGCTCTCTGCCTCTCCCTCACTGGGTCCCTACAGACAGAGGTGAGCTCGATCTCGCTCCCTCAATGGATCCCTACAGACAGAGATGAGCTCTCACTCTCTCCCTCACTGGGTCCCCACAGGCAGAGGTGAGCTCTCCCTCGCTCCCTCACTGGGACCCTACAGACAGAGGTGAGCTCTCACTCGCTTCTTCACTGGATCCCTACAGACAGAGGTGAGCTCTCTGCCTCTCCCTCACTGGGTCCCTACAGACAGAGGTGAGCTCGATCTCGCTCCCTCAATGGATCCCTACAGACAGAGGTGAGCTCTCCCTCTCTTCCTCACTGGGACCCTGCAGACATAGATGAGCTCTGCCTCTGTCTCTCACTGGGACCCGACAGACAGAGGCGAGCTCTATCTCTCTCCCTCACTGGCACCCTACACACAGTGGTGAGCTCTGTCTCTCTCTCTCTCCCTGGGACCCTACAGACAGAGGTGTGCTCTCCCTTTCTACCTCACTGGGAACCTATAGACAGAGGTGAGCTCTATCTCTCCCTCACTGGGAACCAACAGACAGAGGTGAGCTCTATCTCTCTCCCTCACTGGGACCCTACAGACAGAGGTGAGCTCTCCCTCACTCCCTCACTTGGACTCTACAGACAGAGGTGATCTCTCTCTCTCTCCCTCACTGGGACCCTACAGACAGAGGCGAGCTCTCCTTCTCTCCCTCACTGGGACCCTACAGACAGAGGCGAGCTCTCCCTCTCTCCCTCACTGGGACCCTACAGACAGAGATGAGCTCTGCCTCTGTCTCTCACTGGGACCCTACAGACAGAGGTGAGCTCTATCTCTCTCCCTCGCTAGGAGCTTACCGACAGAGGTGAGCTCTCCCTCACTGGGAACCTACAGACAGAGGTGAGCTCTCCCTCTCTCCCTCACTGGGTCCCTACAGACAGAGGTGAGCTCTCACTCTCTCCCTCACTGGGAACCTACAGACAGAGGTTAGCTCTCCCTCTCTCCCTCACTGGGTCCCTACAGACAGAGGTGAGCTCTCACTCTCTCCCTCACTGGATCCCAACAGACAGAGGTGAGCTCTCACTCTCTCCCTCACTGGGTCCCTACAGACAGAGGTGATCTCTATCTCTCCCTCACTGGGTCCCTACAGATAGAGGTGAGCTCTCCCTTTCTCCCTCACTGGGACCCTACAGACAGAGGTGACCTCTATCTATCCCTCACTGGGTCCCGAACGACAGAGATGAGCTCTCACTCTCTCACTCACTGGATCCCAACAAACAGAAGTGAGCTCTCACTCTCTCTCTCACTGGGTCCCTACAGACAGAGGTGAGCTCTATCTCTCTCCCTCATTGGGTATCTACCGACAGAGGTGAGCTCTCCCTCTCTCCCTCACTGGATCCCTACAGACAGATGTGAGCTCTCACTCTCTCCCTCACTGGATCCCTACAGACAGAGGTGAGCTCTCCGTCTCTCCCTCACTGGGTCCCTACAGACAGAGGTGAGCTCGATCTTGCTCCCTCAATGGATCCCTACAGACAGAGGTGAGCTCTCCGTCTCTCCCTCACTGGGACCCTGCAGACAGAGATGAGCTCTGCCTCTGTCTCTCACTGGGACCCGACAGACAGAGGTGAGCTCTATCTCTCTCCCTCACTGGCACCCTACACACAGTGGTGAGCTCTGTCTCTCTCTCTCTCCCTGGGCCCCTACAGACAGAGGTGTGCTCTCCCTTTCTACCTCACTGGGAACCTATAGACAGAGGTGAGCTCTCTCTCTCCCTCACTGGGAACCAACAGACAGAGTTCAGCTGTCCCTCTCTTCCTCACTGGGATCCTACAGACAGAGGTGAGCTCTCCCTCACTCCCTCACTTGGACTCTACAGACAGAGGTGACCTCTCTCTCTCTCCCTCACTGGGACCCTACAGACAGAGGCGAGCTCTCCTTCTCTCCCTCACTGGGATCCTACAGACAGAGGCGAGCTCTCCCTCTCTCCCTCACTGGGACCCTACAGACAGAGATGAGCTCTGCCTCTGTCTCTCACTGGGACCCTACAGACAGAGGTGAGCTCTATCTATCCCTCACTGGGATCCTACCGACAGAGGTGACCTCTCCCTCTCTCCCTCACTGGATCCGTACAGACAGAGGTGAGCTCTCACTCGCTCCCTCACTGGATCCCTACAGACATAGGTGAGCTCTCACTCTCTCCCTCACTGGGTCCCTAGAGACAGAAGTGAGCTCTCCATCTCTCCCTCACTGGGTCCCTACAGACAGAGGTGAGCTTCATCTCTCTCCCTCACTGGATCCCTACAGACAGAGGTGAGCTCTCCGTCTCTCCCTCACTGGGTCCCTACAGACAGAGGTGAGCTCGATCTCGCTCCCTCAATGGATCCCTACAGACAGAGGCGAGCTCTCCCTCTCTCCCTCACTGGGACCCTACAGACAGAGATGAGCTCTGCCTCTGTCTCTCACTGGGACCCGACAGACAGAGGTGAGCTCTATCTCTCTCCCTCACTGGCACCCTACACACAGTGGTGAGCTCTGTCTCTCTCTCTCTCCCTAGGACCCTACATACAGAGGTATGCTCTCCCTTTCTACCTCACTGGGAACCTATAGACAGAGGTGAGCTCTATCTCTCCCTCACTGGGAACCAACAGACAGAGGTGAGCTCTATCTCTCTCCCTCACTGGGACCCTACAGACAGAGGTGAGCTCTATCTCTCTCCCTCACTGGGACCCTACACACAGTGGTGAGCCCTGTCTCTTTCTCTCCCTGGGACCCTACAGACAGATGTGTGCTCTCCCTCTCTCCCTCACTGGGTCCCTACAGACAGAGGTGATCTCTCTCTCTCTCCCTCACTGGGACCATACACACAGAGGTGAGATCTCCCTCTCTCCCTCACTGGGACCCTGCAGACAGAGGTGAGCTGTCTCTCTCTCCCTCACTGGGACCCTACAGACAGAGGTGAGCTCTCCCTCTCTCCCTCACTGGGACCATGCACACAGAGGTGAGATCTCCCTCTCTCCCTCACTGGGACCCTACAAACAGAGGTGAGCTCTATCTGTCTCCCTTACTGGGACCCTACAGACAAAGGTGAGCTCTCCCTCCATCCCTCACTGGGTCTCTGCAGATAGAGGTCAGCTCTCCCTCTCTCCACTCAATGGGACCCTACAGACAGAGGTGATCTCTATCTCTTCCTCACTGGGTCGCTACAGGCAGAGGTGAGCTCTCCCTCTCTCCCTCACTGGGCCTCTACAGACAGAGGTGAGCTCTCCCTCTCTCCCTCACTGGGTCCCGACAGACAGAGGTGAGCTCTCACTCTCTCCCTCACTGGATCCCAACAGACAGAGGTGAGCTCTCACTCTCTCCCTCACTGGGTCCCTACAGACAGAGGTGATCTCTATCTCTCTCCCTCATTGGGTATCTACCGACAGAGGTGACCTCTCCCTCTCTCCCTCACTGGGTCCCGACAGACAGAGATGAGCTCTCACTCTCTCACTCACTGGATCCCAACAGACAGAAATGAGCTCTCACTCTCTCTCTCACTGGGTCCCTACAGACAGAGGTGAGCTCTATCTCTCTCCCTCATTGGGTATCTACCGACAGAGGTGACCTCTCCCTCTCTCCCTCACTGGATCCCTACAGACAGAGGTGAGCTCTCACTCGCTCCCTCACTGGATCCCTACAGACAGAGGTGAGCTCTCCGTCTCTCCCTCACTGGGTCCCTACAGACAGAGGTGAGCTCGATCTTGCTCCCTCAATGGATCCCTACAGACAGAGGTGAGCTCTCCGTCTCTCACTGGGACCCGACAGACAGAGGTGAGCTCAATCTCTCTCCCTCACTGGCACCCTACACACAGTGGTGAGCTCTGTCTCTCTCTCTCTCCCTGGGCCCCTACAGACAGAGGTGTGCTCTCCCTTTCTACCTCACTGGGAACCTATAGACAGAGGTGAGCTCTCTCTCTCCCTCACTGGGAACCAACAGACAGAGTTCAGCTCTCCCTCTCTTCCTCACTGGGATCCTACAGACAGAGGTGAGCTCTCCCTCACTCCCTCACTTGGACTCTACAGACAGAGGTGACCTCTCTCTCTCTCCCTCACTGGGACCCTACAGACAGAGGCGAGCACTCCCTCTCTCCCTCACTGGGATCCTACATACAGAAGCGAGCTCTCCCTCTCTCCCTCACTAGGACCCTACAGACAGAGATGAGCTCTGCCTCTGTCTCTCACTGGGACCCTACAGACAGAGGTGAGCTCTATCTCTCTCCCTCACTGGGACCCTACACACAGTGGTGAGCCCTGTCTCTTTCTCTCCCTGGGACCCTACAGACAGAGGTGTGCTCTCCCTTTCTCCCTCACTGGGTCCCTACAGGCAGAGGTGAGCTCTATCTCTCTCCCTCACTGTGACCCTACAAACAGAGGTGAGTTCTATCTCTCCCTCGCTGGGAGCTTACCGACAGAGGTGAGCTCTCCCTCTCTCCCTCACTGGGAACCTACAGACAAAGGTGAGTTCTCCCTCTCTCCCTCACTGGGTCCCGACAGACAGAGGTGAGCTCTCACTCTCTCCCTCACTGGGACCCTACACACAGTGGTGAGCCCTGTCTCTTTCTCTCCCTGGGACCGTACAGACAGAGGTGTGCTCTCCCTTTCTCCCTCACTGGGTCCCTACAGGCAGAGGTGAGCTCTATCTCTCTCCCTCACTGGGACCCTACAAACAGAGGTGAGTTCTATCTCTCCCTCGCTGGGAGCTTACCGACAGAGGTGAGCTCTCCCTCTCTCCCTCACTGGGAACCTACAGACAGAGGTGAGCTCTCCCTCTCCCCCTCACTGGGTCCCTACAGACAGAGGTGAGCTCTCACTCTCTCCCTCACTGGATCCCTACAGACAGAGGTAAGCTCTCACTCTCTCCCTCACTGGGTCCCTACAGACAGAGGTGAGCTCTATCTCTCTCCCTCACTGGGTCCCGACAGGCAGAGGTGAGCTCTATCTCTCTCCCTCACTGGAACCCAACAAACAGAGGTGAGTTCTATCTCTCCCTCGCTGGGAGCTTACCGACAGAGGTGAGCTCTCCATCTCGCCCTCACTGGGACCCTACAGACAGAGGTGATCTCTATCTCTCCCTCACTGGATCCTTACAGACAGAGGTGAGCTCTATCTCTCTCCCTCACTGGATCCCGACAGACATAGGTGAGCTCTCACTCTCTCCCTCACTGGGTCCCTACAGACAGAGGTGAGCTCGATCTCGCTCCCTCAATGGATCCCTACAGACAGAGGTGAGCTCTCACTCTCTCCCTCACTGGGTCCCCACAGACAGAGGTGAGCTCTCCCTCGCTCCCTCACTGGGACCCTACAGACAGAGGCGAGCTCTCCCTCTCTCCCTCACTGGGACCCTGCAGACAGAGATGAGCTCTCTGCCTCTCCCTCACTGGGTCCCTACAGACAGAGGTGAGCTCGATCTCGCTCCCTCAATGGATCCCTACAGACAGAGATGAGCTCTCACTCTCTCCCTCACTGGGTCCCCACAGGCAGAGGTGAGCTCTCCCTCGCTCCCTCACTGGGACCCTACAGACAGAGGTGAGCTCTCACTCGCTTCTTCACTGGATCCCTACAGACAGAGGTGAGCTCTCCCTCTCTCCCTCACTGGGTCCCTACAGACAGAGGTGAGCTCTCACTCTCTCACTCACTGGATCCCAACAGACAGAAGTGAGCTCTCACTCTCTCTCTCACTGGGTCCCTACAGACAGAGGTGAGCTCTATCTCTCTCCCTCATTGGGTATCTACCGACAGAGGTGACCTCTCCCTCTCTCCCTCACTGGATCCGTACAGACAGAGGTGAGCTCTCACTCGCTCCCTCACTGGATCCCTACAGACATAGGTGAGCTCTCACTCTCTCCCTCACTGGGTCCCTAGAGACAGAAGTGAGCTCTCCATCTCTCCCTCACTGGGTCCCTACAGACAGAGGTGAGCTTCATCTCTCTCCCTCACTGGATCCCTACAGACAGAGGTGAGCTCTCCGTCTCTCCCTCACTGGGTCCCTACAGACAGAGGTGAGCTCGATCTCGCTCCCTCAATGGATCCCTACAGACAGAGGCGAGCTCTCCCTCTCTCCCTCACTGGGACCCTACAGACAGAGATGAGCTCTGCCTCTGTCTCTCACTGGGACCCGACAGACAGAGGTGAGCTCTATCTCTCTCCCTCACTGGCACCCTACACACAGTGGTGAGCTCTGTTTCTCTCTCTCTCCCTAGGACCCTACATACAGAGGTGTGCTCTCCCTTTCTACCTCACTGGGAACCTATAGACAGAGGTGAGCTCTATCTCTCCCTCACTGGGAACCAACAGACAGAGGTGAGCTCTATCTCTCTCCCTCACTGGGACCCTACAGACAGAGGTGAGCTCTATCTCTCTCCCTCACTGGGACCCTACACACAGTGGTGAGCCCTGTCTCTTTCTCTCCCTGGGACCCTACAGACAGATGTGTGCTCTCCCTCTCTCCCTCACTGGGTCCCTATAGACAGAAGTGAGCTCTCCCTCTCTCCCTCACTGGGACCATACACACAGAGGTGAGATCTCCCTCTCTCCCTCACTGGGACCCTGCAGACAGAGGTGAGCTGTCCCTCTCTCCCTCACTGGGACCCTACAGACAGAGGTGAGCTCTCCCTCTCTCCCTCACTGGGACCATGCACACAGAGGTGAGATCTCCCTCTCTCCCTCACTGGGACCCTACAAACAGAGGTGAGCTCTATCTGTCTCCCTTACTGGGACCCTACAGACAAAGGTGAGCTCTCCCTCCATCCCTCACTGGGTCTCTGCAGATAGAGGTCAGCTCTCCCTCTCTCCACTCAATGGGACCCTACAGACAGAGGTGATCTCTATCTCTTCCTCACTGGGTCGCTACAGGCAGAGGTGAGCTCTCCCTCTCTCCCTCACTGGGCCTCTACAGACAGAGGTGAGCTCTCCCTCTCTCCCTCACTGGGTCCCGACAGACAGAGGTGAGCTCTCACTCTCTCCCTCACTGGATCCCAACAGACAGAGGTGAGCTCTCACTCTCTCCCTCACTGGGTCCCTACAGACAGAGGTGATCTCTATCTCTCCCTCACTGGGTCCCTACAGATAGAGGTGAGCTCTCCCTTTCTCCCTCACTGGGACCCTACAGACAGAGGTGACCTCTATCTATCCCTCACTGGGTCCCTAACGACAGAGATGAGCTCTCACTCTCTCACTCACTGGATCCCAACAGACAGAAATGAGCTCTCACTCTCTCTCTCACTGGGTCCCTACAGACAGAGGTGAGCTCTATCTCTCTCCCTCATTGGGTATCTACCGACAGAGGTGACCTCTCCCTCTCTCCCTCACTGGATCCCTACAGACAGAGGTGAGCTCTCACTCGCTCCCTCACTGGATCCCTACAGACAGAGGTGAGCTCTCCGTCTCTCCCTCACTGGGTCCCTACAGACAGAGGTGAGCTCGATCTTGCTCCCTCAATGGATCCCTACAGACAGAGGTGAGCTCTCCGTCTCTCACTGGGACCCGACAGACAGAGGTGAGCTCAATCTCTCTCCCTCACTGGCACCCTACACACAGTGGTGAGCTCTGTCTCTCTCTCTCTCCCTGGGCCCCTACAGACAGAGGTGTGCTCTCCCTTTCTACCTCACTGGGAACCTATAGACAGAGGTGAGCTCTCCCTCTCCCTCACTGGGAACCAACAGACAGAGTTCAGCTCTCCCTCTCTTCCTCACTGGGATCCTACAGACAGAGGTGAGCTCTCCCTCACTCCCTCACTTGGACTCTACAGACAGAGGTGACCTCTCTCTCTCTCCCTCACTGGGACCCTACAGACAGAGGCGAGCACTCCTTCTCTGCCTCACTGGGATCCTACATACAGAAGCGAGCTCTCCCTCTCTCCCTCACTGGGACCCTACAGACAGAGATGAGCTCTGCCTCTGTCTCTCACTGGGACCCTACAGACAGAGGTGAGCTCTATCTCTCTCCCTCACTGGGACCCTACACACAGTGGTGAGCCCTGTCTCTTTCTCTCCCTGGGACCCTACAGACAGAGGTGTGCTCTCCCTTTCTCCCTCACTGGGTCCCTACAGGCAGAGGTGAGCTCTATCTCTCTCCCTCACTGTGACCCTACAAACAGAGGTGAGTTCTATCTCTCCCTCGCTGGGAGCTTACCGACAGAGGTGAGCTCTCCCTCTCTCCCTCACTGGGTCCCGACAGACAGAGGTGAGCTCTCACTCTCTCCCTCACTGGGACCCTACACACAGTGGTGAGCCCTGTCTCTTTCTCTCCCTGGGACCGTACAGACAGAGGTGTGCTCTCCCTTTCTCCCTCACTGGGTCCCTACAGGCAGAGGTGAGCTCTATCTCTCTCCCTCACTGGGACCCTACAAACAGAGGTGAGTTCTATCTCTCCCTCGCTGGGAGCTTACCGACAGAGGTGAGCTCTCCCTCTCTCCCTCACTGGGAACCTACAGACAGAGGTGAGCTCTCCCTCTCCCCCTCACTGGGTCCCTACAGACAGAGGTGAGCTCTCACTCTCTCCCTCACTGGATCCCTACAGACAGAGGTAAGCTCTCACTCTCTCCCTCACTGGGTCCCTACAGACAGAGGTGAGCTCTATCTCTCTCCCTCACTGGGTCCCGACAGGCAGAGGTGAGCTCTATCTCTCTCCCTCACTGGAACCCAACAAACAGAGGTGAGTTCTATCTCTCCCTCGCTGGGAGCTTACCGACAGAGGTGAGCTCTCCATCTCTCCCTCACTGGATCCTTACAGACAGAGGTGAGCTCTATCTCTCTCCCTCACTGGATCCCGACAGACATAGGTGAGCTCTCACTCTCTCCCTCACTGGGTCCCTACAGACAGAGGTGAGCTCGATCTCGCTCCCTCAATGGATCCCTACAGACAGAGGTGAGCTCTCACTCTCTCCCTCACTGGGTCCCCACAGACAGAGGTGAGCTCTCCCTCGCTCCCTCACTGGGACCCTACAGACAGAGGCGAGCTCTCCCTCTCTCCCTCACTGGGACCCTGCAGACAGAGATGAGCTCTCTGCCTCTCCCTCACTGGGTCCCTACAGACAGAGGTGAGCTCGATCTCGCTCCCTCAATGGATCCCTACAGACAGAGATGAGCTCTCACTCTCTCCCTCACTGGGTCCCCACAGGCAGAGGTGAGCTCTCCCTCGCTCCCTCACTGGGACCCTACAGACAGAGGTGAGCTCTCACTCGCTTCTTCACTGGATCCCTACAGACAGAGGTGAGCTCTCCCTCTCTCCCTCACTGGGTCCCTACAGACAGAGGTGAGCTCTCACTCTCTCACTCACTGGATCCCAACAGACAGAAGTGAGCTCTCACTCTCTCTCTCACTGGGTCCCTACAGACAGAGGTGAGCTCTATCTCTCTCCCTCATTGGGTATCTACCGACAGAGGTGACCTCTCCCTCTCTCCCTCACTGGATCCGTACAGACAGAGGTGAGCTCTCACTCGCTCCCTCACTGGATCCCTACAGACATAGGTGAGCTCTCACTCTCTCCCTCACTGGGAACCTATAGACAGAGGTGAGCTCTATCTCTCCCTCACTGGGAACCAACAGACAGAGGTGAGCTCTATCTCTCTCCCTCACTGGGACCCTACAGACAGAGGTGAGCTCTCCCTCACTCCCTCACTTGGACTCTACAGACAGAGGTGATCTCTCTCTCTCTCCCTCACTGGGACCCTACAGACAGAGGCGAGCTCTCCTTCTCTCCCTCACTGGGACCCTACAGACAGAGGCGAGCTCTCCCTCTCTCCCTCACTGGGACCCTACAGACAGAGATGAGCTCTGCCTCTGTCTCTCACTGGGACCCTACAGACAGAGGTGAGCTCTATCTCTCTCCCTCGCTAGGAGCTTACCGACAGAGGTGAGCTCTCCCTCACTGGGAACCTACAGACAGAGGTGAGCTCTCCCTCTCTCCCTCACTGGGTCCCTACAGACAGAGGTGAGCTCTCACTCTCTCCCTCACTGGGAACCTACAGACAGAGGTTAGCTCTCCCTCTCTCCCTCACTGGGTCCCTACAGACAGAGGTGAGCTCTCACTCTCTCCCTCACTGGATCCCAACAGACAGAGGTGAGCTCTCACTCTCTCCCTCACTGGGTCCCTACAGACAGAGGTGATCTCTATCTCTCCCTCACTGGGTCCCTACAGATAGAGGTGAGCTCTCCCTTTCTCCCTCACTGGGACCCTACAGACAGAGGTGACCTCTATCTATCCCTCACTGGGTCCCTAACGACAGAGATGAGCTCTCACTCTCTCACTCACTGGATCCCAACAAACAGAAGTGAGCTCTCACTCTCTCTCTCACTGGGTCCCTACAGACAGAGGTGAGCTCTATCTCTCTCCCTCATTGGGTATCTACCGACAGAGGTGAGCTCTCCCTCTCTCCCTCACTGGATCCCTACAGACAGATGTGAGCTCTCACTCTCTCCCTCACTGGATCCCTACAGACAGAGGTGAGCTCTCAGTCTCTCCCTCACTGGGTCCCTACAGACAGAGGTGAGCTCTCACTCTCTCACTCACTGGATCCCAACAGACAGAAGTGAGCTCTCACTCTCTCTCTCACTGGGTCCCTACAGACAGAGGTGAGCTCTATCTCTCTCCCTCATTGGGTATCTACCGACAGAGGTGACCTCTCCCTCTCTCCCTCACTGGGAACCTACAGACAGAGGTGAGCTCTCCCTCTCCCCCTCACTGGGTCCCTACAGACAGAGGTGAGCTCTCACTCTCTCCCTCACTGGATCCCTACAGACAGAGGTAAGCTCTCACTCTCTCCCTCACTGGGTCCCTACAGACAGAGGTGAGCTCTATCTCTCTCCCTCACTGGGTCACGACAGGCAGAGGTGAGCTCTATCTCTCTCCCTCACTGGAACCCAACAAACAGAGGTGAGTTCTATCTCTCCCTCGCTGGGAGCTTACCGACAGAGGTGAGCTCTCCATCTCGCCCTCACTGGGACCCTACAGACAGAGGTGATCTCTATCTCTCCCTCACTGGATCCTTACAGACAGAGGTGAGCTCTATCTCTCTCCCTCACTGGATCCCGACAGACATAGGTGAGCTCTCACTCTCTCCCTCACTGGGTCCCTACAGACAGAGGTGAGCTCGATCTCGCTCCCTCAATGGATCCCTACAGACAGAGGTGAGCTCTCACTCTCTCCCTCACTGGGTCCCCACAGACAGAGGTGAGCTCTCCCTCGCTCCCTCACTGGGACCCTACAGACAGAGGCGAGCTCTCCCTCTCTCCCTCACTGGGACCCTGCAGACAGAGATGAGCTCTCTGCCTCTCCCTCACTGGGTCCCTACAGACAGAGGTGAGCTCGATCTCGCTCCCTCAATGGATCCCTACAGACAGAGATGAGCTCTCACTCTCTCCCTCACTGGGTCCCCACAGGCAGAGGTGAGCTCTCCCTCGCTCCCTCACTGGGACCCTACAGACAGAGGTGAGCTCTCACTCGCTTCTTCACTGGATCCCTACAGACAGAGGTGAGCTCTCTGCCTCTCCCTCACTGGGTCCCTACAGACAGAGGTGAGCTCGATCTCGCTCCCTCAATGGATCCCTACAGACAGAGGTGAGCTCTCCCTCTCTTCCTCACTGGGACCCTGCAGACATAGATGAGCTCTGCCTCTGTCTCTCACTGGGACCCGACAGACAGAGGTGAGCTCTGTCTCTCTCCCTCACTGGCACCCTACACACAGTGGTGAGCTCTGTCTCTCTCTCTCTCCCTGGGACCCTACAGACAGAGGTGTGCTCTCCCTTTCTACCTCACTGGGAACCTATAGACAGAGGTGAGCTCTATCTCTCCCTCACTGGGAACCAACAGACAGAGGTGAGCTCTATCTCTCTCCCTCACTGGGACCCTACAGACAGAGGTGAGCTCTCCCTCACTCCCTCACTTGGACTCTACAGACAGAGGTGATCTCTCTCTCTCTCCCTCACTGGGACCCTACAGACAGAGGCGAGCTCTCCTTCTCTCCCTCACTGGGACCCTACAGACAGAGGCGAGCTCTCCCTCTCTCCCTCACTGGGACCCTACAGACAGAGATGAGCTCTGCCTCTGTCTCTCACTGGGACCCTACAGACAGAGGTGAGCTCTATCTCTCTCCCTCGCTAGGAGCTTACCGACAGAAGTGAGCTCTCCCTCACTGGGAACCTACAGACAGAGGTGAGCTCTCCCTCTCTCCCTCACTGGGTCCCTACAGACAGAGGTGAGCTCTCACTCTCTCCCTCACTGGGAACCTACAGACAGAGGTTAGCTCTCCCTCTCTCCCTCACTGGGTCCCTACAGACAGAGGTGAGCTCTCACTCTCTCCCTCACTGGATCCCAACAGACAGAGGTGAGCTCTCACTCTCTCCCTCACTGGGTCCCTACAGACAGAGGTGATCTCTATCTCTCCCTCACTGGGTCCCTACAGATAGAGGTGAGCTCTCCCTTTCTCCCTCACTGGGACCCTACAGACAGAGGTGACCTCTATCTATCCCTCACTGGGTCCCTAACGACAGAGATGAGCTCTCACTCTCTCACTCACTGGATCCCAACAAACAGAAGTGAGCTCTCACTCTCTCTCTCACTGGGTCCCTACAGACAGAGGTGAGCTCTATCTCTCTCCCTCATTGGGTATCTACCGACAGAGGTGAGCTCTCCCTCTCTCCCTCACTGGATCCCTACAGACAGATGTGAGCTCTCACTCTCTCCCTCACTGGATCCCTACAGACAGAGGTGAGCTCTCAGTCTCTCCCTCACTGGGTCCCTACAGACAGAGGTGAGCTCGATCTTGCTCCCTCAATGGATCCCTACAGACAGAGGTGAGCTCTCCGTCTCTCCCTCACTGGGACCCTGCAGACAGAGATGAGCTCTGCCTCTGTCTCTCACTGGGACCCGACAGACAGAGGTGAGCTCTATCTCTCTCCCTCACTGGCACCCTACACACAGTGGTGAGCTCTGTCTCTCTCTCTCTCCCTGGGCCCCTACAGACAGAGGTGTGCTCTCCCTTTCTACCTCACTGGGAACCTATAGACAGAGGTGAGCTCTCTCTCTCCCTCACTGGGAACCAACAGACAGAGTTCAGCTGTCCCTCTCTTCCTCACTGGGATCCTACAGACAGAGGTGAGCTCTCCCTCACTCCCTCACTTGGACTCTACAGACAGAGGTGACCTCTCTCTCTCTCCCTCACTGGGACCCTACAGACAGAGGCGAGCTCTCCTTCTCTCCCTCACTGGGATCCTACAGACAGAGGCGAGCTCTCCCTCTCTCCCTCACTGGGACCCTACAGACAGAGATGAGCTCTGCCACTGTACTCTCACTGGGACCCTACAGACAGAGGTGAGCTCTATCTATCCCTCACTGGGATCCTACCGACAGAGGTGAGCTCTCCCTCTCTCCCTCACTGGGAACCTTCAGACAGAGGTGAGCTCTCCCTCTCTCCCTCACTGGGTCCCTACAGACAGAGGTGAGCTCTCACTCTCTCACTCACTGGATCCCAACAGACAGAAGTGAGCTCTCACTCTCTCTCTCACTGGGTATCTACCGACAGAGGTGACCTCTCCCTCTCTCCCTCACTGGATCCGTACAGACAGAGGTGAGCTCTCACTCGCTCCCTCACTGGATCCCTACAGACATAGGTGAGCTCTCACTCTCTCCCTCACTGGGTCCCTAGAGACAGAAGTGAGCTCTCCATCTCTCCCTCACTGGGTCCCTACAGACAGAGGTGAGCTTCATCTCTCTCCCTCACTGGATCCCTACAGACAGAGGTGAGCTCTCCGTCTCTCCCTCACTGGGTCCCTACAGACAGAGGTGAGCTCGATCTCGCTCCCTCAATGGATCCCTACAGACAGAGGCGAGCTCTCCCTCTCTCCCTCACTGGGACCCTACAGACAGAGATGAGCTCTGCCTCTGTCTCTCACTGGGACCCGACAGACAGAGGTGAGCTCTATCTCTCTCCCTCACTGGCACCCTACACACAGTGGTGAGCTCTGTCTCTCTCTCTCTCCCTAGGACCCTACATACAGAGGTGTGCTCTCCCTTTCTACCTCACTGGGAACCTATAGACAGAGGTGAGCTCTATCTCTCCCTCACTGGGAACCAACAGACAGAGGTGAGCTCTATCTCTCTCCCTCACTGGGACCCTACAGACAGAGGTGAGCTCTATCTCTCTCCCTCACTGGGACCCTACACACAGTGGTGAGCCCTGTCTCTTTCTCTCCCTGGGACCCTACAGACAGATGTGTGCTCTCCCTCTCTCCCTCACTGGGTCCCTACAGACAGAAGTGAGCTCTCCCTCTCTCCCTCACTGGGACCATACACACAGAGGTGAGATCTCCCTCTCTCCCTCACTGGGACCCTGCAGACAGAGGTGAGCTGTCCCTCTCTCCCTCACTGGGACCCTACAGACAGAGGTGAGCTCTCCCTCTCTCCCTCACTGGGACCATGCACACAGAGGTGAGATCTCCCTCTCTCCCTCACTGGGACCCTACAAACAGAGGTGAGCTCTATCTGTCTCCCTTACTGGGACCCTGCAGACAAAGGTGAGCTCTCCCTCCATCCCTCACTGGGTCTCTGCAGATAGAGGTCAGCTCTCCCTCTCTCCACTCAATGGGACCCTACAGACACAGGTGATCTCTATCTCTTCCTCACTGGGTCGCTACAGGCAGAGGTGAGCTCTCCCTCTCTCCCTCACTGGGCCTCTACAGACAGAGGTGAGCTCTCCCTCTCTCCCTCACTGGGTCCCGACAGACAGAGGTGAGCTCTCACTCTCTCCCTCACTGGATCCCAACAGACAGAGGTGAGCTCTCACTCTCTCCCTCACTGGGTCCCTACAGACAGAGGTGATCTCTATCTCTCCCTCACTGGGTCCCTACAGATAGAGGTGAGCTCTCCCTTTCTCCCTCACGGGGACCCTACAGACAGAGGTGACCTCTATCTATCCCTCACTGGGTCCCTAACGACAGAGATGAGCTCTCACTCTCTCACTCACTGGATCCCAACAGACAGAAATGAGCTCTCACTCTCTCTCTCACTGGGTCCCTACAGACAGAGGTGAGCTCTATCTCTCTCCCTCATTGGGTATCTACCGACAGAGGTGACCTCTCCCTCTCTCCCTCACTGGATCCCTACAGACAGAGGTGAGCTCTCACTCGCTCCCTCACTGGATCCCTACAGACAGAGGTGAGCTCTCCGTCTCTCCCTCACTGGGTCCCTACAGACAGAGGTGAGCTCGATCTTGCTCCCTCAATGGATCCCTACAGACAGAGGTGAGCTCTCCGTCTCTCACTGGGACCCGACAGACAGAGGTGAGCTCAATCTCTCTCCCTCACTGGCACCCTACACACAGTGGTGAGCTCTGTCTCTCTCTCTCTCCCTGGGCCCCTACAGACAGAGGTGTGCTCTCCCTTTCTACCTCACTGGGAACCTATAGACAGAGGTGAGCTCTCTCTCTCCCTCACTGGGAACCAACAGACAGAGTTCAGCTCTCCCTCTCTTCCTCACTGGGATCCTACAGACAGAGGTGAGCTCTCCCTCACTCCCTCACTTGGACTCTACAGACAGAGGTGACCTCTCTCTCTCTCCCTCACTGGGACCCTACAGACAGAGGCGAGCACTCCTTCTCTCCCTCACTGGGATCCTACATACAGAAGCGAGCTCTCCCTCTCTCCCTCACTGGGACCCTACAGACAGAGATGAGCTCTGCCTCTGTCTCTCACTGGGACCCTACAGACAGAGGTGAGCTCTACCTCTCTCCCTCACTGGGACCCTACACACAGTGGTGAGCCCTGTCTCTTTCTCTCCCTGGGACCCTACAGACAGAGGTGTGCTCTCCCTTTCTCCCTCACTGGGTCCCTACAGGCAGAGGTGAGCTCTATCTCTCTCCCTCACTGTGACCCTACAAACAGAGGTGAGTTCTATCTCTCCCTCGCTGGGAGCTTACCGACAGAGGTGAGCTCTCCCTCTCTCCCTCACTGGGAACCTACAGACAAAGGTGAGTTCTCCCTCTCTCCCTCACTGGGTCCCGACAGACAGAGGTGAGCTCTCACTCTCTCCCTCACTGGGACCCTACACACAGTGGTGAGCCCTGTCTCTTTCTCTCCCTGGGACCGTACAGACAGAGGTGTGCTCTCCCTTTCTCCCTCACTGGGTCCCGACAGGCAGAGGTGAGCTCTATCTCTCTCCCTCACTGGGACCCTACAAACAGAGGTGAGTTCTATCTCTCCCTCGCTGGGAGCTTACCGACAGAGGTGAGCTCTCCCTCTCTCCCTCACTGGGAACCTACAGACAGAGGTGAGCTCTCCCTCTCCCCCTCACTGGGTCCCTACAGACAGAGGTGAGCTCTCACTCTCTCCCTCACTGGATCCCTACAGACAGAGGTAAGCTCTCACTCTCTCCCTCACTGGGTCCCTACAGACAGAGGTGAGCTCTATCTCTCTCCCTCACTGGGTCACGACAGGCAGAGGTGAGCTCTATCTCTCTCCCTCACTGGAACCCAACAAACAGAGGTGAGTTCTATCTCTCCCTCGCTGGGAGCTTACCGACAGAGGTGAGCTCTCCATCTTGCCCTCACTGGGACCCTACAGACAGAGGTGATCTCTATCTCTCCCTCACTGGATCCTTACAGACAGAGGTGAGCTCTATCTCTCTCCCTCACTGGATCCCGACAGACATAGGTGAGCTCTCACTCTCTCCCTCACTGGGTCCCTACAGACAGAGGTGAGCTCGATCTCGCTCCCTCAATGGATCCCTACAGACAGAGGTGAGCTCTCACTCTCTCCCTCACTGGGTCCCCACAGACAGAGGTGAGCTCTCCCTCGCTCCCTCACTGGGACCCTACAGACAGAGGCGAGCTCTCCCTCTCTCCCTCACTGGGACCCTGCAGACAGAGATGAGCTCTCTGCCTCTCCCTCACTGGGTCCCTACAGACAGAGGTGAGCTCGATCTCGCTCCCTCAATGGATCCCTACAGACAGAGATGAGCTCTCACTCTCTCCCTCACTGGGTCCCCACAGGCAGAGGTGAGCTCTCCCTCGCTCCCTCACTGGGACCCTACAGACAGAGGTGAGCTCTCACTCGCTTCTTCACTGGATCCCTACAGACAGAGGTGAGCTCTCCCTCTCTCCCTCACTGGGTCCCTACAGACAGAGGTGAGCTCTCACTCTCTCACTCACTGGATCCCAACAGACAGAAGTGAGCTCTCACTCTCTCTCTCACTGGGTCCCTACAGACAGAGGTGAGCTCTATCTCTCTCCCTCATTGGGTATCTACCGACAGAGGTGACCTCTCCCTCTCTCCCTCACTGGATCCGTACAGACAGAGGTGAGCTCTCACTCGCTCCCTCACTGGATCCCTACAGACATAGGTGAGCTCTCACTCTCTCCCTCACTGGGTCCCTAGAGACAGAAGTGAGCTCTCCATCTCTCCCTCACTGGGTCCCTACAGACAGAGGTGAGCTTCATCTCTCTCCCTCACTGGATCCCTACAGACAGAGGTGAGCTCTCCGTCTCTCCCTCACTGGGTCCCTACAGACAGTGGTGAGCTCGATCTCGCTCCCTCAATGGATCCCTACAGACAGAGGCGAGCTCTCCCTCTCTCCCTCACTGGGACCCTACAGACAGAGATGAGCTCTGCCTCTGTCTCTCACTGGGACCCGACAGACAGAGGTGAGCTCTATCTCTCTCCCTCACTGGCACCCTACACACAGTGGTGAGCTCTGTCTCTCTCTCTCTCCCTAGGACCCTACATACAGAGGTGTGCTCTCCCTTTCTACCTCACTGGGAACCTATAGACAGAGGTGAGCTCTATCTCTCCCTCACTGGGAACCAACAGACAGAGGTGAGCTCTATCTCTCTCCCTCACTGGGACCCTACAGACAGAGGTGAGCTCTATCTCTCTCCCTCACTGGGACCCTACACACAGTGGTGAGCCCTGTCTCTTTCTCTCCCTGGGACCCTACAGACAGATGTGTGCTCTCCCTCTCTCCCTCACTGGGTCCCTACAGACAGAAGTGAGCTCTCCCTCTCTCCCTCACTGGGACCATACACACAGAGGTGAGATCTCCCTCTCTCCCTCACTGGGACCCTGCAGACAGAGGTGAGCTGTCCCTCTCTCCCTCACTGGGACCCTACAGACAGAGGTGAGCTCTCCCTCTCTCCCTCACTGGGACCATGCACACAGAGGTGAGATCTCCCTCTCTCCCTCACTGGGACCCTACAAACAGAGGTGAGCTCTATCTGTCTCCCTTACTGGGACCCTACAGACAAAGGTGAGCTCTCCCTCCATCCCTCACTGGGTCTCTGCAGATAGAGGTCAGCTCTCCCTCTCTCCACTCAATGGGACCCTACAGACAGAGGTGATCTCTATCTCTTCCTCACTGGGTCGCTACAGGCAGAGGTGAGCTCTCCCTCTCTCCCTCACTGGGCCTCTACAGACAGAGGTGAGCTCTCCCTCTCTCCCTCACTGGGTCCCGACAGACAGAGGTGAGCTCTCACTCTCTCCCTCACTGGATCCCAACAGACAGAGGTGAGCTCTCACTCTCTCCCTCACTGGGTCCCTACAGACAGAGGTGATCTCTATCTCTCCCTCACTGGGTCCCTACAGATAGAGGTGAGCTCTCCCTTTCTCCCTCACTGGGACCCTACAGACAGAGGTGACCTCTATCTATCCCTCACTGGGTCCCTAACGACAGAGATGAGCTCTCACTCTCTCACTCACTGGATCCCAACAGACAGAAATGAGCTCTCACTCTCTCTCTCACTGGGTCCCTACAGACAGAGGTGAGCTCTATCTCTCTCCCTCATTGGGTATCTACCGACAGAGGTGACCTCTCCCTCTCTCCCTCACTGGATCCCTACAGACAGAGGTGAGCTCTCACTCGCTCCCTCACTGGATCCCTACAGACAGAGGTGAGCTCTCCGTCTCTCCCTCACTGGGTCCCTACAGACAGAGGTGAGCTCGATCTTGCTCCCTCAATGGATCCCTACAGACAGAGGTGAGCTCTCCGTCTCTCACTGGGACCCGACAGACAGAGGTGAGCTCAATCTCTCTCCCTCACTGGCACCCTACACACAGTGGAGAGCTCTGTCTCTCTCTCTCTCCCTGGGCCCCTACAGACAGAGGTGTGCTCTCCCTTTCTACCTCACTGGGAACCTATAGACAGAGGTGAGCTCTCTCTCTCCCTCACTGGGAACCAACAGACAGAGTTCAGCTCTCCCTCTCTTCCTCACTGGGATCCTACAGACAGAGGTGAGCTCTCCCTCACTCCCTCACTTGGACTCTACAGACAGAGGTGACCTCTCTCTCTCTCCCTCACTGGGACCCTACAGACAGAGGCGAGCACTCCTTCTCTCCCTCACTGGGATCCTACATACAGAAGCGAGCTCTCCCTCTCTCCCTCACTGGGACCCTACAGACAGAGATGAGCTCTGCCTCTGTCTCTCACTGGGACCCTACAGACAGAGGTGAGCTCTATCTCTCTCCCTCACTGGGACCCTACACACAGTGGTGAGCCCTGTCTCTTTCTCTCCCTGGGACCCTACAGACAGAGGTGTGCTCTCCCTTTCTCCCTCACTGGGTCCCTACAGGCAGAGGTGAGCTCTATCTCTCTCCCTCACTGTGACCCTACAAACAGAGGTGAGTTCTATCTCTCCCTCGCTGGGAGCTTACCGACAGAGGTGAGCTCTCCCTCTCTCCCTCACTGGGAACCTACAGACAAAGGTGAGCTCTCCCTCTCTCCCTCACTGGGTCCCGACAGACAGAGGTGAGCTCTCACTCTCTCCCTCACTGGGACCCTACACACAGTGGTGAGCCCTGTCTCTTTCTCTCCCTGGGACCGTACAGACAGAGGTGTGCTCTCCCTTTCTCCCTCACTGGGTCCCTACAGGCAGAGGTGAGCTCTATCTCTCTCCCTCACTGGGACCCTACAAACAGAGGTGAGTTCTATCTCTCCCTCGCTGGGAGCTTACCGACAGAGGTGAGCTCTCCCTCTCTCCCTCACTGGGAACCTACAGACAGAGGTGAGCTCTCCCTCTCCCCCTCACTGGGTCCCTACAGACAGAGGTGAGCTCTCACTCTCTTCCTCACTGGATCCCTACAGACAGAGGTAAGCTCTCACTCTCTCCCTCACTGGGTCCCTACAGACAGAGGTGAGCTCTATCTCTCTCCCTCACTGGGTCCCGACAGGCAGAGGTGAGCTCTATCTCTCTCCCTCACTGGAACCCAACAAACAGAGGTGAGTTCTATCTCTCCCTCGCTGGGAGCTTACCGACAGAGGTGAGCTCTCCATCTCGCCCTCACTGGGACCCTACAGACAGAGGTGATCTCTATCTCTCCCTCACTGGATCCTTACAGACAGAGGTGAGCTCTATCTCTCTCCCTCACTGGATCCCGACAGACATAGGTGAGCTCTCACTCTCTCCCTCACTGGGTCCCTACAGACAGAGGTGAGCTCGATCTCGCTCCCTCAATGGATCCCTACAGACAGAGGTGAGCTCTCACTCTCTCCCTCACTGGGTCCCCACAGACAGAGGTGAGCTCTCCCTCGCTCCCTCACTGGGACCCTACAGACAGAGGCGAGCTCTCCCTCTCTCCCTCACTGGGACCCTGCAGACAGAGATGAGCTCTCTGCCTCTCCCTCACTGGGTCCCTACAGACAGAGGTGAGCTCGATCTCGCTCCCTCAATGGATCCCTACAGACAGAGATGAGCTCTCACTCTCTCCCTCACTGGGTCCCCACAGGCAGAGGTGAGCTCTCCCTCGCTCCCTCACTGGGACCCTACAGACAGAGTTGAGCTCTCACTCGCTTCTTCACTGGATCCCTACAGACAGAGGTGAGCTCTCTGCCTCTCCCTCACTGGGTCCCTACAGACAGAGGTGAGCTCGATCTCACTCCCTCAATGGATCCCTACAGACAGAGGTGAGCTCTCCCTCTCTTCCTCACTGGGACCCTGCAGACATAGATGAGCTCTGCCTCTGTCTCTCACTGGGACCCGACAGACAGAGGTGAGCTCTATCTCTCTCCCTCACTGGCACCCTACACACAGTGGTGAGCTCTGTCTCTCTCTCTCTCCCTGGGACCCTACAGACAGAGGTGTGCTCTCCCTTTCTACCTCACTGGGAACCTATAGACAGAGGTGAGCTCTATCTCTCCCTCACTGGGAACCAACAGACAGAGGTGAGCTCTATCTCTCTCCCTCACTGGGACTCTACAGACAGAGGTGAGCTCTCCCTCACTCCCTCACTTGGACTCTACAGACAGAGGTGATCTCTCTCTCTCTCCCTCACTGGGACCCTACAGACAGAGGCGAGCTCTCCCTCTCTCCCTCACTGGGACCCTACAGACAGAGATGAGCTCTGCCTCTGTCTCTCACTGGGACCCTACAGACAGAGGTGAGCTCTATCTCTCTCCCTCGCTAGGAGCTTACCGACAGAGGTGAGCTCTCCCTCACTGGGAACCTACAGACAGAGGTGAGCTCTCCCTCTCTCCCTCACTGGGTCCCTACAGACAGAGGTGAGCTCTCACTCTCTCCCTCACTGGGAACCTACAGACAGAGGTTAGCTCTCCCTCTCTCCCTCACTGGGTCCCTACAGACAGAGGTGAGCTCTCACTCTCTCCCTCACTGGATCCCAACAGACAGAGGTGAGCTCTCACTCTCTCCCTCACTGGGTCCCTACAGACAGAGGTGATCTCTATCTCTCCCTCACTGGGTCCCTACAGATAGAGGTGAGCTCTCCCTTTCTCCCTCACTGGGACCCTACAGACAGAGGTGACCTCTATCTATCCCTCACTGGGTCCCTAACGACAGAGATGAGCTCTCACTCTCTCACTCACTGGATCCCAACAAACAGAAGTGAGCTCTCACTCTCTCTCTCACTGGGTCCCTACAGACAGAGGTGAGCTCTATCTCTCTCCCTCATTGGGTATCTACCGACAGAGGTGAGCTCTCCCTCTCTCCCTCACTGGATCCCTACAGACAGATGTGAGCTCTCACTCTCTCCCTCACTGGGTCCCTACAGACAGAGGTGAGCTCGATCTTGCTCCCTCAATGGATCCCTACAGACAGAGGTGAGCTCTCCGTCTCTCCCTCACTGGGACCCTGCAGACAGAGATGAGCTCTGCCTCTGTCTCTCACTGGGACCCGACAGACAGAGGTGAGCTCTATCTCTCTCCCTCACTGGCACCCTACACACAGTGGTGAGCTCTGTCTCTCTCTCTCTCCCTGGGCCCCTACAGACAGAGGTGTGCTCTCCCTTTCTACCTCACTGGGAACCTATAGACAGAGGTGAGCTCTCTCTCTCCCTCACTGGGAACCAACAGACAGAGTTCAGCTGTCCCTCTCTTCCTCACTGGGATCCTACAGACAGAGGTGAGCTCTCCCTCACTCCCTCACTTGGACTCTACAGACAGAGGTGACCTCTCTCTCTCTCCCTCACTGGGACCCTACAGACAGAGGCGAGCTCTCCTTCTCTCCCTCACTGGGATCCTACAGACAGAGGCGAGCTCTCCCTCTCTCCCTCACTGGGACCCTACAGACAGAGATGAGCTCTGCCTCTGTCTCTCACTGGGACCCTACAGACAGAGGTGAGCTCTATCTATCCCTCACTGGGATCCTACCGACAGAGGTGAGCTCTCCCTCTCTCCCTCACTGGGAACCTACAGACAGAGGTGAGCTCTCCCTCTCAACCTCACTGGGTCCCTACAGACAGAGGTGAGCTCTCACTCTCTCACTCACTGGATCCCAACAGACAGAAGTGAGCTCTCACTCTCTCTCTCACTGGGTCCCTACAGACAGAGGTGAGCTCTATCTCTCTCCCTCATTGGGTATCTACCGACAGAGGTGACCTCTCCCTCTCTCCCTCACTGGATCCGTACAGACAGAGGTGAGCTCTCACTCGCTCCCTCACTGGATCCCTACAGACATAGGTGAGCTCTCACTCTCTCCCTCACTGGGTCCCTAGAGACAGAAGTGAGCTCTCCATCTCTCCCTCACTGGGTCCCTACAGACAGAGGTGAGCTTCATCTCTCTCCCTCACTGGATCCCTACAGACAGAGGTGAGCTCTCCGTCTCTCCCTCACTGGGTCCCTACAGACAGAGGTGAGCTCGATCTCGCTCCCTCAATGGATCCCTACAGACAGAGGCGAGCTCTCCCTCTCTCCCTCACTGGGACCCTACAGACAGAGATGAGCTCTGCCTCTGTCTCTCACTGGGACCCGACAGACAGAGGTGAGCTCTATCTCTCTCCCTCACTGGCACCCTACACACAGTGGTGAGCTCTGTCTCTCTCTCTCTCCCTAGGACCCTACATACAGAGGTGTGCTCTCCCTTTCTACCTCACTGGGAACCTATAGACAGAGGTGAGCTCTATCTCTCCCTCACTGGGAACCAACAGACAGAGGTGAGCTCTATCTCTCTCCCTCACTGGGACCCTACAGACAGAGGTGAGCTCTATCTCTCTCCCTCACTGGGACCCTACACACAGTGGTGAGCCCTGTCTCTTTCTCTCCCTGGGACCCTACAGACAGATGTGTGCTCTCCCTCTCTCCCTCACTGGGTCCCTACAGACAGAAGTGAGCTCTCCCTCTCTCCCTCACTGGGACCATACACACAGAGGTGAGATCTCCCTCTCTCCCTCACTGGGACCCTGCAGACAGAGGTGAGCTGTCTCTCTCTCCCTCACTGGGACCCTACAGACAGAGGTGAGCTCTCCCTCTCTCCCTCACTGGGACCATGCACACAGAGGTGAGATCTCCCTCTCTCCCTCACTGGGACCCTACAAACAGAGGTGAGCTCTATCTGTCTCCCTTACTGGGACCCTACAGACAAAGGTGAGCTCTCCCTCCATCCCTCACTGGGTCTCTGCAGATAGAGGTCAGCTCTCCCTCTCTCCACTCAATGGGACCCTACAGACAGAGGTGATCTCTATCTCTTCCTCACTGGGTCGCTACAGGCAGAGGTGAGCTCTCCCTCTCTCCCTCACTGGGCCTCTACAGACAGAGGTGAGCTCTCCCTCTCTCCCTCACTGGGTCCCGACAGACAGAGGTGAGCTCTCACTCTCTCCCTCACTGGGTCCGTACAGACAGAGGTGAGCTCTCCCTCTCTCCCTCACTGGGTCCCGACAGACAGAGGTGAGCTCTATCTCTCTCCCTCACTGGATCCCGACAGACAGAGGTGAGCTCTCCCTCTCTCCCTCACTGGGTCCGTACAGACAGAGGTGAGCTCTATCTCTCTCCCTCACTGGATCCCTACAGACAGAGGTCAGCTGTCCCTCTCTTCCTCACAGGGATCCGACAGACAGAGGTGAGGTCTCCCTCGCTCCCTCACTTGGAATCTACAGACAGAGGTGCCCTCTCTCTCTCTCCCTCACTGAGACCCTACAGACATAGGCGAGCTCTCCCTCTCTCCTTCACTGGGACCCTACAGACAGAGATGAGCTCTGCCTCTGTCTCTCACTGGGACCCGACAGACAGAGGTGAGCTCTATCTCTCCCTCACTGGGACCCGACAGACCAAAGTGAGCTCTATCTCTCTCCCTCACTGGGACCATACAGACAGAGGTCAGCTCTCCCTCTCTCCCTCACTGGGTCCCTAGAGACAGAGGTGAGCTCTCCCTCTCTCCCTCACTGGGACTCTTAAGATGGAGGTGAGCTCTATCTCTCTCTCTCACTGGGACCCTACAGCCAGAGGTGAGCTCAATCTCTCTCCCTCACTGGGATCCTACAGACAGAGATGAGCTCTCCCTTTCTACCTCACTGGGACCCTACAGACAGAGGGGAGCTCTCGCTCACTGGGACCCAGAGACAGAGGTGAGCTCTCCCTCTCTCCCTCACTGGGACCCTACAGACAGAGGTGAGTTCTCCCTCTCTCCCTCACTGGGACCCTACACTCAGAGGTGAGCTCTATCTCTCCCTCACTGGGACCCTACACACAGAGGTGAGCTCTCCCTCTCTCCCTCACTGGGATCCTACAGACAGAGGCGAGCTCTCCCTCTCTCCCTCACTGGGACCCGACAGACAGAGATGAGCTCTGCCTCTGTCTCTCACTGGGACCCTACAGACACAGGTGAGCTCTATCTCTCTCCCTCACTGGGACCCTACACACAGTGGTGAGCCCTGTCTCTTTCTCTCCCTGGGACCCTACAGACAGAGGTGTGCTCTCCCTTTCTCCCTCACTGGGTCCCTACAGGCAGAGGTGAGCTCTATCTCTCTCCCTCACTGTGACCCTACAAACAGAGGTGAGCTCTATTTCTCCCTCACTGGGAGCTTACCGACAGAGGTGAGCTCTCCCTCTCTCCCTCACTGGGAACCTACAGACAGAGGTGAGCTCTCCCTCTCTCCCTCACTGGGTCCCGACAGACAGAGGTGAGCTCTTACTCTCTCCCTCACTGGGACCCTTCACACAGTGGTGAGCCCTGTCTCTTTCTCTCCCTGGGACCGTACAGACAGAGGTGTGCTCTCCCTTTCTCCCTCACTGGGTCCCTACAGGCAGAGGTGAGCTCTATCTCTCTCCCTCACTGGGACCCTACAAACAGAGGTGAGTTCTATCTCTCCCTCGCTGGGAGCTTACCGACAGAGGTGAGCTCTCCCTCTCTCCCTCACTGGGAACCTACAGACAGAGGTGAGCTCTCCCTCTCTCCCTCACTGGGTCCCTACAGACAGAGGTGAGCTCTCACTCTCTCCCTCACTGGGTCCCTACAGACAGAGGTGAGCTCTATCTCTCTCCCTCACTGGGTCCCGACAGGCAGAGGTGAGCTCTATCTCTCTCCCTCACTGGAACCCTACAAACAGAGGTGAGTTCTATCTCTCCCTCGCTGGGAGCTTACCGACAGAGGTGAGCTCTCCATCTCTCCCTCACTGGGACCCTACAGACAGAGGTGATCTCTATCTCTCCCTCACTGGATCCTTACAGACAGAAGTGAGCTCTCCCTCTCTACCTCACTGTGTCCCGACAGACAGAGGTGATCTCTCCCTCTCTCCCTCACTGGATCCCTACAGACAGAGGTGAGCTCTCACTCTCTCCCTCACTGGGCCCCTGCAGGCAGAGTTGAGCTCTCCCTCTCTCCCTCACTGGGTCCCTACAGACAGAGGTGAGCTCTATCTCTCTCCCTCACTGGATCCCGACAGACAGAGGTGAGCTCTCCCTCTCTCCCTCACTGGGTCCGTACAGACAGAGGTGAGCTCTATCTCTCTCCCTCACTGGATCCCTACAGACAGAGGTCAGCTGTCCCTCTCTTCCTCACAGGGATCCGACAGACAGAGGTGAGGTCTCCCTCGCTCCCTCACTTGGAATCTACAGACAGAGGTGCCCTCTCTCTCTCTCCCTCACTGGGACCCTACAGACATAGGCGAGCTCTCCCTCTCTCCTTCACTGGGACCCTACAGACAGAGATGAGCTCTGCCTCTGTCTCTCACTGGGACCCGACAGACAGAGGTGAGCTCTATCTCTCCCTCACTGGGACCCGACAGACCAAAGTGAGCTCTATCTCTCTCCCTCACTGGGACCATACAGACAGAGGTCAGCTCTCCCTCTCTCCCTCACTGGGTCCCTAGAGACAGAGGTGAGCTCTCCCTCTCTCCCTCACTGGGACTCTTAAGACGGAGGTGAGCTCTATCTCTCTCCCTCACTGGGACCCTACAGCCAGAGGTGACCTCTATCTCTCTCCCTCACTGGGATCCTACAGACAGAGATGAGCTCTCCCTTTCTACCTCACTGGGACCCTACAGACAGAGGGGAGCTCTCCCTCACTGGGACCCAGAGACAGAGGTGAGCTCTCCCTCTCTCCCTCACTGGGTCCCTACAGACAGAGGTGAGCTCTCCCTCTCTCCCTCACTGGGTCCCTACAGACAGAGGTGAGCTCTATCTCTCTCCCTCACTGGGTCCCGACAGCCAGATGTGAGCTCTATCTCTCTCCCTCACTGGGACCCTACAGACAGAAATGAGCTCTCCCTTTCTCCCTCACTGGGACCCTACAGACAGAGGGGAGCTCTCCCTCACTGGGACCCAGAGACAGAGGTGAGCTCTCCCTCTCTCCCTCACTGGGTCCCTACAGACAGAGGTCAGCTCTCCCTCTGTCCCTCACTGGAACCCTACAGATAGAGATGAGTTCTACCTCTCTTCCTCACTGGCACCCTACAGACAGAGGTGAGCTCTCCCTCTCTCCCTCACTGGGACCCTACACAGAGGTGAGCTCTCCCTCTCTCCCTCACAGGGAACCTACAGACAGAGGTGAGCTCTCCCTCTCTCCCTCACTGGGTCCCTACAGACAGAGGTGAGCTCTCACTCTCTCCCTCACTGGATCCTGACAGACAGAGGTGAGCTCTCACCCTCTCCCTCACTGGGTCCCTCCAGACAGTGGTGAGCTCTATCTCTCTCCCTCACTGGGACCGTACAGACAGAGGTGTGCTCTCCCTTTCTCCCTCACTGGGTCCCTACAGGCAGAGGTGAGCTCTATCTCTCTCCCTCACTGGGACCCTACAAACAGAGGTGAGCTCTATCTCTCCGTCACTGGGATCCTACCGACAGAGGTGAGCTCTCCCTCTCTCCCTCACAGGGAACCTACAGACAGAGGTGAGCTCTCCCTCTCTCCCTCACTGGGTCCCTACAGACAGAGGTGAGCTCTCACTCTCTCCCTCACTGGATCCCGACAGACAGAGGTGAGCTCTCACCCTCTCCCTCACTGGGTCCCTCCAGACAGTGGTGAGCTCTATCTCTCTCCCTCACTGGGTCCCGACAGACAGAGGTGAGCTCTCTCTCTCTCCCTCACTGGGACCCTACACACAGTGGTGAGCCCTGTCTCTTTCTCTCCCTGGGACCGTACAGACAGAGGTGTGCTCTCCCTTTCTCCCTCACTGGGTCCCTACAGGCAGAGGTGAGCTCTATCTCTCTCCCTCACTGGGACCCTACAAACAGAGGTGAGTTCTATCTCTCCCTCGCTGGGAGCTTACTGACAGAGGTGAGCTCTCCCTCTCTCCCTCACTGGGAACCTACAGACAGAGGTGAGCTCTCCCTCTCTCCCTCACTGGGTCCCTACAGACAGAGGTGAGCTCTCACTCTCTCCCTCACTGGATCCCTACAGACAGAGGTAAGCTCTCACTCTCTCCCTCACTGGGTCCCTACAGACAGAGGTGAGCTCTATCTCTCTCCCTCACTGGGTCCCGACAGGCAGAGGTGAGCTCTATCTCTCTCCCTCACTGGAACCCTACAAACAGAGGTGAGTTCTATCTCTCCCTCGCTGGGAGCTTACCGACAGAGGTGAGCTCTCCATCTCTCCCTCACTGGGACCCTACAGACAGAGGTGATCTCTATCTCTCCCTCACTGGATCCTTACAGACATAAGTGAGCTCTCCCTCTCTACCTCACTGTGTCCCTACAGACAGAGGTGATCTCTCCCTCTCTCCCTCACTGGATCCCTACAGACAGAGCTGAGCTCTCACTCTCTCCCTCACTGGGCCCCTACAGGCAGAGGTGAGCTCTCCCTCTCTCCCTCACTGGGTCCCTACAGACAGAGGTGAGCTCTATCTCTCTCCCTCACTGGATCCCGACAGACAGAGGTGAGCTCTCCCTCTCTCCCTCACTGGGTCCGTACAGACAGAGGTGAGCTCTATCTCTCTCCCTCACTGGATCCCTACAGACAGAGGTCAGCTGTCCCTCTCTTCCTCACAGGGATCCAACAGACAGAGGTGAGGTCTCCCTCGCTCCCTCACTTGGAATCTACAGACAGAGGTGCCCTCTCTCTCTCTCCCTCACTGGGACCCTACAGACATAGGCGAGCTCTCCCTCTCTCCTTCACTGGGACCCTACAGACAGAGATGAGCTCTGCCTCTGTCTCTCACTGGGACCCGACAGACAGAGGTGAGCTCTATCTCTCCCTCACTGGGACCCGACAGACCAAAGTGAGCTCTATCTCTCTCCCTCACTGGGACCATACAGACAGAGGTCAGCTCTCCCTCTCTCCCTCACTGGGTCCCTAGAGACAGAGGTGAGCTCTCCCTCTCTCCCTCACTGGGACTCTTAAGACGGAGGTGAGCTCTATCTCTCTCCCTCACTGGGACCCTACAGCCAGAGGTGACCTCTATCTCTCTCCCTCACTGGGATCCTACAGACAGAGATGAGCTCTCCCTTTCTACCTCACTGGGACCCTACCGACAGAGGGGAGCTCTCCCTCACTGGGACCCAGAGACAGAGGTGAGCTCTCCCTCTCTCCCTCACTGGGTCCCTACAGACAGAGGTGAGCTCTCCCTCTCTCCCTCACTGGGTCCCTACAGACAGAGGTGAGCTCTATCTCTCTCCCTCACTGGGTCCCGACAGCCAGATGTGAGCTCTATCTCTCTCCCTCACTGGGACCCTACAGACAGAGATGAGCTCTCCCTTTCTCCCTCACTGGGACCCTACAGACAGAGGGGAGCTCTCCCTCACTGGGACCCAGAGACAGAGGTGAGCTCTCCCTCTCTCCCTCACTGGGTCCCTACAGACAGAGGTCAGCTCTCCCTCTGTCCCTCACTGGAACCCTACAGATAGAGATGAGTTCTACCTCTCTTCCTCACTGGCACCCTACAGACAGAGGTGAGCTCTCCCTCTCTCCCTCACTGGGACCCTACACAGAGGTGAGCTCTCCCTCTCTCCCTCACTGGGACCCTACAGACAGAGGTGAGTTCTCCCTCTCTCCCTCACTAGGACCCTACACTCAGAGGTGAGCTCTATCTCTCCCTCACTGGGACCCTACACACAGAGGTGAGCTCTCCCTCTCTCCCTCACTGGGACTCTACAGACAGAGGTGAGCTCAATCTCTATCCATCACTGGGACCCTACAGACAGAGGTGAGCTCTATCTCTCTCCCTCACTGGGACCCTACAGACAGGTGAGCTCTAAGTCTCCGTCACTGGGTTCCTACAGACAGAGGTGAGCTCTCCCTCTCTCCCTCACAGGGAACCTACAGACAGAGGTGAGCTCTCCCTCTCTCCCTCACTGGGTCCCTACAGACAGAGGTGAGCTCTCACTCTCTCCCTCACTGGATCCCGACAGACAGAGGTGAGCTCTCACCCTCTCCCTCACTGGGTCCCTACAGACAGTGGTGAGCTCTATCTCTCTCCCTCACTGGGTCCCTACAGACAGAGGTGAGCTCTCCCTCTCTCCCTCACTGGGTCCCTACAGACAGAGGTGAGCTCCATCTCTCTCCCTCACTGGGTCCCGACAGACAGAGGTGAGCTCTATCTCTCTCCCTCACTGGATCCCTACAGACTGAGGTGAGCTCTCACACTCTCCCTCACTGGGTCCCTACAGACAGAGGTGGGCTCTCCCTCTCTCCCTCACTGGGATCCTACAGACAGAGGTGAGTTCTCCCTCTCTCCCTCACTTGGACTCTACAGACAGAGGTGACCTCTCTTTCTCTCCCTCACTGGGACCCTACAGACAGAGGCGAGCTCTCTTTCTCTCCCTCACTGGGACCCTACAGACAGAGGCGAGCTCTCCCTCTCTCGCTCACTGGGACCCTACACACAGAGCTGAGCTCTGTCTCTCTCTCTCTCCCTGGGACCCTCCCGACAGAGGTGAGCTCTCCCTTTCTCCCTCACTGGGACCCTACAGACAGAGGTGAGCTCTATCTCTCCCTCACTTGGACCCTACAGACAGAGGTGAGCTCTATTTCTCCCTCATTGGGTCCCTACAGAGGTGAGCTCTCCCTCTCTCCCTCACTGGACCCTACAGACTGAGGTGAGCTCTATCTCTCCCTCACTGGTACCCTACAGACAGGGGTGAGCTCTATCTCTCTCCCTCACTGGAACCCTATAGACAGAGGTGAGCTCTATCTCTCTCCCTCACTGGAACCCTACAGTGAGAGGTGAGCTCTCCCTCTCTCCCTCACTATCACTATCACTAGGGGGGTGGTGCTGGACAGGCTAATGGGACTCAAGGTAGACAAGTCCCCTGGTCCTGATGAAATGCATCCCAGGTTATTAAAAGAGATGGCGGACGTTATAGCTGATGCATTCGTTATAATCTACCAAAATTCTCTGGACTCTGGGGAGGTACCAGCGGATTGGAAAGCAGCTAATGTAACGCCTCTGTTTAAAAAAGGGGGCAGACAAAAGGCAGTTTAACATCTGTAGTGGGGAAAATGCTTGAAACTATCATTAAGGAAGAAATAGCGGGACAGCTAGATAGGAATAGTGCAATCAAGCAGACGCAACATGGATTCATGAAGGGGAAATCATGTTTAACTAATTTACTGGAATTCCTTGAGGATATAACGAGCATGATGGATAGAGGTGTACCGATGGATGTGGTGTATTTAGATTTCCAAAAGGCATTCGATAAGGTGCCACACAAAAGGTTACTGCAGAAGATAAAGGTACGCGGAGTCAGAGGAAATGTATTAGCATGGATAGAGAATTGGCTAACTAACAGAAAGCAGAGAGTCGGGATAAATGGGTCCTTTTCGGGTTGGAAATCGGTGGTTAGTGGTGTGCCGCAGGGATCGGTGCTGGGACCACAACTGTTTACAATATACATAGATGACCTGGAAGAGGGGACAGAGTGTAGTGCAACAAAATTTGTAGATGACACAAAGATTAGTGGGAAAGTGGGTTGTGTGAGGACACAGAGAGGCTGCAAAGAAATTTAGATAGGTTAAGCGAATGGGCTAAGGTTTGGCAGATGGAATACAATGTCGGAAAGTGTGAGGTCATCCACCTTGGGAAAAAAAACAGTAAAAGGGAATATTATTTGAATGGGGAGAAATTACAACATGCTGTGGTGCAGAGGGACCTGGGGGTCCTTGTGCATGAATCCCAAAAAGTTAGTTTGCAGGTGCAGCAGGTAACCAGGAAGGCGAATGGAATGTTGGCCTTCATTGCAAAAGGGATGGAGTACAAAAGCAGGGAGGTCCTGCTGCAACTGTATAGGGTATTGGTGAGGCCGCACCTGGAGTACTGCGTGCAGTTTTGGTCACCTTACTTAAGGAAGGATATACTAGCTTTGGAGGGGGTACAGAAATGATTCACTAGGCTGATTCCGGAGATGAGGGGGCTACCTTATGATGGTAGATTGAGTAGACTGGGTCTTTACTCGTTGGAGTTCAGAAGGATGAGGGGTGATCTTATAGAAACATTTAAAATAATGAAAGGGATAGACAAGATAGAGGCAGAGAGGTTGTTTCCACCGGTAGGGGAGACTAGAACTAGGGGGCACAGCCTGAAAATACGGGGGAGCCAATTTAAAACCGAGTTGAGAAGGAATTTCTTCTCCCAGAGGGTTGTGAATCTGTGGAATTCTCTGCCCAAGGAAGCAGTTGAGGCTAGCTCATTGAATGTATTCAAGTTACAGATAGATAGATTTTTACCCAATAAGGGAATTAAGGGTTATGGGGAGCGGGCGGGTAATTGGAGCTGAGTCCACGGCCAGATCAGCCATGATCTTGTTGAATGGCGGAGCAGGTTCGAGGGGCCAGATGGCCTACTCCTGTTCCTAATTCTAATGATCTTATGTTCTTATGTTTATCATTGGGGTTTCTCTAGAGTGGGGGCAAGTAGTTGGTTGTGGTGCTTCCAGAATTAATTATAGACTTATTATAAAGATTTTCTTTGATAGAACAGCAATTATATGAGACAAAAGCTAAACGTTTTGATAAGATGAGGGAAGAATTAAGTTATACCGAGCTCATGAGCTCAGTGTAAAATAGGTAAGGGAGCCAGCTTTACTAACCGAAGTTACTGGTAACGGGTGGATTCAGTGAGATTCTCCTGACACGGAGATTTATTCCTGAGGAAGTGGAAAGCCAAAGGTTTGCATCTTGACCCACGCCAGTGAACAGACGTGTTGTGGAAATGACCCAGTGGTTGTTCCACCTTCTGTGATGTGACGGTGGAAAGCTGCAGACATGAGCCAGACATGGTCAGGACAGTTGTAGCTTCCGTTGATGGATATTTGGACAAGGGGGAACCTGGAGCTGAGAAAGGAGCAATAAAGTGGGGGATGGGAGTGGGGCATTGTACTGTAAGGGTTTGTGGGGCCAGAATACTGAGCCCAGAACTGGAAGCCCCTTTCAGCCCCCGCCCATCGGCTGTGTCTGTAAGCCCCATCTGTTTAGTGTGTGTTTAAGTGTTACTGCATGGTCTGTACCGCTCAATAAATCAACCAACACTTAACCTGCACGTGTCAAGAAGCTTATTGATCTGGGAGGAATGGCGGGATCAGCTGATCAGGAAAAGCCAGTGTTTTTCCCCCGGTAAAGAACGCTCGCTGTCCAGTGATTGGTGGGGGGAGGCTGGGGTCAGATGGGATGTCACAGTAACCGGTGGGTGGGTCTGTCCATCCCAGTGCCCCCCCCAGTGTAACCGGTGGGTGGGGTCTGTCCATCCCAGCACCCAGTGCCCCCCCTCCCAGTGTAACTGGTGGATGGGGTCTGTTTCCCCCCCCCCAGTATAACCGGTGGGTGGGGTCTGTCCATCCAGCACTCAGTGTGCCCTCCCCCAGTGTAACCGGTGGGTGGGGTCTGTCCATCCCAGCACATAGTGCCCCCCCCACAGTGGAACCAGTAGGAGGGGTCTGTCCATCCCCAGCACCCAGTGCCCCCCCCCCCCCACAGTGTAACCAGTGGGAGGGGTCTGTCCATCCCCAGCACCCAGTGCCCCCCCCCAGTGTAACCAGTGGGAGGGGTCTGTCCATCCCAGCACCCAGTGTGCCCCTCCCCAGTGTAACCGGTGGGAGGGGTCTGTCCATCCCCAGCACCCAGTGTGCCCACCACCCCCCCCCCCCCATTGTATTGTGCTCACCTTGGCTAATCCATCTCACTCAAAATGGCTGACACTGAGACATAGGGACGGGAGTAGGCGGTTTAGCCTCTCGAGCGTGTTCCCCCACTCAATGAGATTATGGCTGATCTGTACCTTAACTCCGTCTACCTGCCTTGGTCCCATATCCCTTGATACACTCACCCAACAAAATTCTCAGTATTGAAATTTGCAATGAACCCCCAGCCCCAACAGGTTTCTGTGGGGAGAGAGTCCCAGATTTCAACTACCCTTTGTGTGAAGAAGTTTTGACTGACATCACCCCCTGATCGGCCTAGCTCTAATTTTTGAGGTTATGCCCCTTAAGAACATAAAAAATAGGAACAGGAGTAGCCCATTTGGCCCCTCGAGCCTGCTCTGCCATTCAATAAGATCGTGACTGATCGGATCTGGGCCTCAAGTCCACTTTTCCCCGCGCCATCCCCATAACCCTTGACTCCTCTATAGTGCAATAATCAGTCTGCGGCAGAGAGTTCCAGTGATTCACAACCCGCTGAGAGAATAAATTCCTCCTCATCGCCATCTTAAATGGGCGAGCCCTTATTCTGAAACAAAGCCCCCTAGTACTAACAGAACAGAGAGTCGGGATAAATGGTTCATTCTCTGGTTGGCAATCAGTAACTAGTGGTGTGCCGCAGGGATCAGTGCTGGGACTCCAACTATTTACAATCTATATTAATGACTTGGAAGAAGGGACTGAGTGTAAGGAGCCAAGTTTTCTGATGATACAAAGATGGGAGGAAAAGCAATGTGTGAGGAGGACACACAAAATCTTCAATAGGACATAGGCAGGCTAAGTGAGTGGGCAAAAATTTGGCAGATGGAGTATAATGTTGGAAAGTGTGAGGTCATGCACTTTGGCAGAAAAAAAATCAAAGAGCAAGTTATTATTTAAATGAAGAAAGATTGCAACAGGACCTGGGGGTACTTGTGCATAAGAAAAAGATGAGTGAAGACAAACGTAGGTCCCTTGCAGTCAGATTCAGGTGAATTTATAATGGGGAACAAAGAAATGGCGGACCAGTTAAACAAATACTTTGGTTCTGTCTTCACAAGCAGTGACAGGATCGGTCCAAGTCAGCATGGATTTATGAAAGGGAAATCATGCTTGAAAATCTTCTGGAATTTTTTGAGGATGTAACTGGTAGAGTGGACAAGGGAGAATCAGTGGATGTGGTGTATTTGGACTTTCAAAAGGCTTTTGACAAGGTCCCACACAAGAGATTGGTGTGCAAAATTAAAGCGCAAGGTATTGGGGGTAATGTACTGACATGGATAGAGAACTGGTTGGCAGACAGGAAGCAGAGAGTTGGGATAAACGGGTCCTTTTCAGAATGGCAGGCAGTAACTAGTGGGGTGCCGCAGGACTAAGTGCTGGGAGCCCAGTTATTTACAATATACATTAATGATTTAGATGAAGGAATTGAGTGTAATATCTCCAAGTTTGCAGATGACACTAAACTGGGTGGCGGTGTGAGCTGTGAGGAGGACGCTAAGAGGCTGCAGGGTGACTTGGACAGGTGAGTGGGCAAATGCATGGCAGATGCAGTATAATGTAGATAAATGTGAGGTTATCCACTTTGGTAGCAAAAACACGAAGGCAGAATATTATCTGAATGGCGGCATATTAGGAAAAGGGGAGATGCAAAACGACCTGGATGTCATGGTACATCAGTCATTGAAAGTTGGCATGCAGGTACAGCATGCGGTGAAGAAGGCAAATGGTATTTTGGCCTTCATAGCTAGGGGATTTGAGTATAGGAGCAGGGAGGTCTTACTGCAGTTGTACAGGGCCTTAGTGAGGCCTCACCTGGAATATTGTGTTCAGTTTTGTTCTCCTAATCTGAGGAAGGACATTCTTGCTATTGAGGGAGTGCAGCAAAGGTTCACCAGACTGATTCTCGGGATGGCAGGACTGACATATGAGGAGAGATTGGATCGACTGGGCCTGTATTCACTGGAGTTTAGAAGGATGAGGGGGGATCTCATAGAAACATATAAAATTCTGACAGGACTGGACAGGTTAGATGCAGGAAGAAAGTTCCCAATGTTGGAAAAGTCTAAGGATAAGGGGTAAGCCATGTAGGACTGAGGTGAGGAGAAACGTCTTCACTCAGAGAGTTGTTAACCTGTGGAATTCCCTACCGCAGAGAGTTGTTGATGCCAGTTCATTGGATATATTCAAGAGGGAGTTAGAAATGGCTCTTACTGCTAAAGGGATCAAGGAGTATGGAGAGAAAGCTGGAAAGGGGTACTGAGGTGAATGATCAGCCATGATCTTATTGAATGGCGGTGCAGGCTCGAAGGGAACTGGCCTACTCCTGCACCTATTTTCTATGTTTCTATGAAACACAAAAGGTTCGTATGCAGGTATAGCAAGTGACCAGGAAGGCCAATGGTATCTTGGCTTTTATTGCAAAGGGGATGGAGTTTAAAAGCAGGGAAGTATTGCTGCAGTTATACAGTGTATTGGTGGGGCCACACCGGGAATACTGTGAGCAGTTTTGACTTCCATATTTACGAAAGGATATACTTGCTTTGGAGACAGTTCAGAGAAGGTTCACTCGGTTGATTCCGGGGATGAGGGGGTTGATTTATGAGGAAATGTTGTGTAGGTTGGGCCTTTACGCATTGGAATTCAGAAGAATGAGAGGTGATCTTATCGAAACGTATACGATTACGAGGTGGATGCAGAGAGGATGTTTCCACTGATGGGGGAGACTAGAGCTAGAGGGCATGACCTTAGAATAAGGGGCCGCCCATTTAAAACTGAGATGAAAAAGTTCTTCTCTCAGAGGGTTGTAAATCTGTGGAATTCTCTGCCTCAGAGAGCTGTGGAGGCCGGGACATTGAATATATTTAAGACAGAAATGGACAGTTTCTTAAACGATAAGGGGTTATGGGGAGCGGGTGGGGAAGTGGAGCTGAGTCCATGATCAGATCAGCCATGATCGTATTAAATAGCGGAGCAGGCTCGAGGGGCCGTATGGCCTACTCCTGTTCCTATTTCTTATGTTCTTATGTTCTTAAGTGGTTTTGGGGATTCCTCATATGAGTGAGGAGAGATAAAGTTACAGGACATGAGAGCTATCCTTGGTGATGTGGGACCTGCACCAGTTCAGGATCTTAATAAGTTTGCCCAATGGTGGTGTAATATTCTGGGATGGTGGCAGTCAGGGAACATATCAGAGAAACAGAGGGATCACACAATTCTGTGAGCTTTAAGGAATCACCGGGAAAAGGTAGTAGGTTTTGAAACAACTTCCAGGGCTCTGCTTGGTCAAATCATAGCTGCAATCTTTGGTGCTCACTCAGGGCCACAGTTAATAAAGCGGCTTGCATTATTACCAGGGGAAGGACCCAGGGAAGCGGGGGAACATATATTCCAGTTATGTAAAAGTTTGGGAAGTAATTGGATTGATATCAGTCATTACGGGGATGATACACATCGAGACCATTTTGACTCTCCTAACCCCTTCAGTAGTTCTGGAAGTAGTTGCCTGGGGCGGGGATGATGGTTTCGATAAATGGTTGGCGAGGGTAGAAAGCTTGTGTCAGAGAGATGCAGGAATCTCAGTCATGGAAGTGAGACCGGGGTTACAGCGATGGAAGGCAGAAGGGCCGGAGTGGATGAATCCCGCGAGGAGTCGCGTAAAAGGAGCAGGACCAGGTGGTGCCTAGATCCAGACCTGTCAGTTGATAGAGGACAGAGATAGACTGACTAAAGAATTAGAAAAGTTAAAAGAAAAGTTGAAGAATGAGGAACGAGAAGCTGGAGTCACAGACAGGAATGATACCTGGGTTCAGTTGCTGAGGTTGGGGGTAGATTCTGCAGGTGAGGGGGAATTGCGATCGGGATGCCGTGCCTCAACCACACACGTCGTTTCTTTCCGACCCTTACTTCAGGATAGGGGTGGCCATACCCTTATCGAGGCTTGTGTGGACGGGCAGTGGGTAATGGACACAGGGTCTGCTGGACAAATGAAGGGGCTCCTGGAGGAAGGGGATTCCCCCCTTCAGAGACAGTTCCCCAACACCCCAGATACACGAGGAGCAGTTACTGAACAGTCAGAGATGGAAGCAGTGGGAGAAGCTTGTTCAGAAACATTTAAAGTTTCTGCAGGAATGGGCTGTCTCAGAACTGATGAGATGTTCAGTGAAACGCTCAAATGTGGGAGTTACAAACATGATCTTAAAGGATGTGAAATAGAAGTTGGAGCGTTGCAAATGTTGAGAGAGGAAATGATAGCAGTTCCGAAGGGTGAACTGAGAGAAGGACTGGGTCTCTCGACTGACTATTCAGCATTTCTGTCATCCTTTACTCTATGTTGTTACACTTCTCCCATAAAGCAGAGACAATTGTGAAAAACCTTGCCGAGGGCAACAGACTTGGTCGAAGACACCGATTGGGAGTTTACATTTCTGAATGGAAACAGCACGGAATTCAGTCGGAAACATCAAAAATTGAAAGTTGACTTTTAAGTGAAAATGGATATGGTGATCACAGACCACCGGACTTTAAAATGGTATTCTGAGAATCCGAGTCTGCAGCAACCTTACTTTGACCCTAACCGTGCTGCTATTCGGAAGAAGGAAATGCGGAAATGGAGACAGGATTTCAACAGCTACAGAATTTGAATCAAGCAATTGTGGACATTAACCATCACACTGCGGAAAGTAAGAACATTCACACAACTTTGGAAAGTGTTACCCAGATAGGACCTGCAGAGAGGCAAAGAGAAGAAGTGGGGCAGTGAGGGAGGGCAAGCCGACATTTCTGAAACTCTTTGCTTCGGCGCAGTCTGGAGAAATCAAAAGGGTTAAAAGTGGAAGACTGAAGTTTGGATTAAAAACAGGATGCTTGGATCGAAAGAGGCTGCTAGACGATATGATGCCTATTAGCCAATGAAATGTTGAGTATTTGAGTGTAACTTGTTACTATGCGAATAATAACCTATGCATAGAATCAAAGAAACTCCTCCGCTGATCATGTGAGTTGTGTATAGTAATTCATGACATTGTCTGTATTTGAATGTACCTTGTTGAGTCTGTGCGCCTCCGGCCTGCGAGCACCACTGGAGCAGGCCGGGGAGCACAAGGAGCAGTGTGGCGGCCTGGCCCAGCAGTCTGTGCGCCCCCGGCCTGTGAGCACCATCGGAGCAGGGGGAGCAGTGTGGCAGCCTGGCCCAGCAGTCTGTGCGCCCCCGGCCTGTGAGCACCATCGGAGCAGGGGGAGCAGCCTAGCAGTATACCACTCCAGGGAGCAGCGCGTGCTGGAGCAGGAGAGCGACGGCAGTGAAAAGGGACGTCACTAAGGTCCAGGTCGGTGATTGGAGCGTAGTCAGGTACAGCAGGAGCGGCGAAGTCGGGGCGAAGGAGCGGTGAGAGACTGTAGAGGACGTGATCGGAGCCCAGGAGAGGCATGAGGTCAGGGCCCAGGGGAGGCGAGGGCCCAGAGGCAGCATGGGCCAGCCCACACTGTGATATGTGCGCACTAGGTCCGTGCAGCAGAGCTGGTCTCCAGTCGTCTTGGTTGATCCTTGCCACTAGGCCAAGACCTCGCTCTGTCAAACCCGTGTGGTGGCTGGTGTGCAACGGTCACCCCACGTTAAACAATCCACACACAGGCATCTTCCATCCTTCAGGATTTAGTCGGACCTGGAATTTTAGGTCCATTATTGAAACACCTGTGAACTTTTTGACGTGGAAGCAAGTCATCCTCGATTCGAGGGACTGCCTACGATGATGATGTACCTTGTTACTATGCGAATAATCATTTGATTACATTGTCTGTATGTTAAACGATTCAGAAATCAGTTAGCCGTGATTTCAGGACAATGTCATTTTTGATTCCACATTGTCTGCATGTTAATTGTGTAAATGTACTATGCAAACAAATAAGGGTTCAAAGGCTTTTTAGGTATAAGAGATGGAACTGTTTTTTGTCACACACACACACACACACACACACACACACGGACTGTTCACACACTGGAATCTTAGAAGGTGTGTCACAAGCAGCCACAGAGAGCAAGCTAGAGAGCTGCCTTTGTAAAGTATGTCAGTAACTTCCATACTGGGTTTGTTTAGTATGAATGTCCAAATAAAAGACCCGATCCTGCCTTTACTACAACTGAGTGTGTGTGTAATTGGACGTTTAAAGCAACGAAGCGAAAAGAGCAAGACAGCCTTACAACATCCAGTAGTGTGTCAGTGTTTACAGGGGGTCCTCAGGAGTGTGTCAGTATTTACAGGGAGTCCCTGGGAGAGGGTGTCAGTATTTACAGGGGGCCCCCGGGAGTGTGTCGGTATTTACAGGGGGTCCCCGGGTGTGTGTCAGTGTTTACAGGGGGTCCTCAGGAGTGTGTCAGTATTTACAGGGAGTCCCTGGGAGAGGGTGTCAGTATTTACAGGGGGCCCCCGGGAGTGTGTCGGTATTTACAGGGGGTCCCCGGGTGTGTGTCAGTATTTACAGGGGGTCCCCAGGAGTGCGTTAGTATTTACAGGGGTTCCCCGGGAGTGTGTCAGTATTTATAGGGGGTCCTCGGGAGTGTGTCAGTGTTTACAGGGAGTTCCCGGGAGTGTGTCAGTATTTACAGGGTGTCCCCGGGGAGTGTGTTGGTATTTACAGGGATTCCTGGATTTTGTCAGTATTTACACGGAGGTCCCCGGGACTGTGCCAATATTTACAGAGGGTCCATAGTTATGTGCCAGTAATTACAGGAGGTCCCCGGGAGTGTGTCAGTATTTACAGGGGGTCCCCGGGAGTGTGTCAGTATTTACAGGGGGTCCCCAGGAGTGTGTCAGTATTTACAGGGGGTCCCTGGGAGAGTGTGTCAGTATTTACAGGGGGTCCCCGGGAGTGTGTCAGTACTTACAGGAGGTCCCCGGGAGTGTGTCAGTACTTACAGGGGGTCCCCGGGAGTGTGTCGGTATTTACAGGGGGTCCCCGGGTGTGTGTCAGTGTTTACAGGGGGTCCCTGGGAGTGTGTCAGTGTTTACAGGGAGTCCCCGGGAGTGTGTCAGTATTTACAGGGGGTCCCCAGGAGTGCGTTAGTATTTACAGGGGTTCCCCGGGAGTGTGTCAGTATTTATAGGGGGTCCTCGGGAGTGTGTCAGTGTTTACAGGGAGTTCCCGGGAGTGTGTCAGTATTTACAGGGTGTCCCCGGGGAGTGTGTTGGTATTTACAGGGATTCCTGGATTTTGTCAGTATTTACACGGAGGTCCCCGGGACTGTGCCAATATTTACAGAGGGTCCATAGTTATGTGCCAGTAATTACAGGAGGTCCCCGGGAGTGTGTCAGTATTTACAGGGGGTCCCCGGGAGTGTGTCAGTATTTACAGGGGGTCCCCAGGAGTGTGTCAGTATTTACAGGGGGTCCCTGGGAGAGTGTGTCAGTATTTACAGGGGGTCCCCGGGAGTGTGTCAGTACTTACAGGAGGTCCCCGGGAGTGTGTCAGTACTTACAGGGGGTCCCCGGGAGTGTGTCAGTACTTACAGGGAGTCCCAGGGAATATGTCAGTATTTTCAAAGGTTCCGGGAGTGTGTTGGTAATTACAGGGAGTCCAGGAGAGGCAGAGAGAAAGCATGATTATAGAGATAGTAACACAGAGAAAGAGAGACAGAAAGAGAGACAGACAGAGAGAGGGACAGAGAGAGGGACAGAGAGAGCTACAGGCAGGGACACAGAGAGAAAGAGACATAGTTATAGAGACAGGGACACAGAGAAAGAGAGAGACAGACAGAGGGACAGAGAGAGAAGATTAGTGAAGCAGCATATTATATAGTCCCGTGTTTGCCCCAATGATTTTACACAGCGAATACAAGAGACAGCAACTTGTATTGTGACAGCACCGACCGGGCAAAGCCAGTGACTGACAGTGATGGCTCTGCGTGCACAGACTGATGACACGCCTGCTTTGGGACACTCGGGCCGATATATTTGCGCCTGACTAAGACAGAGGGAGGGATTTAATTTCCCTGAATTGTTGAGAACCTGCAATATTCCCACCCTCCTGAAAGATGGGAGACAGGGACACAGAGAGAAAGAGAGAACTACAAGAAGGGACACAGAGAGAAAGAGACATAGTGATAGAGACAGGGACACAGAGAAAGAGAGACAGACAGAGAGAGAGAAATACAGGCAGGGACACAGAGAGAAAGAGAGAGAGAGGGAACACAGGAGTAAGAGAGAGAGAGACAGATACAGAGAGAGAGAGAGAGACAGATATATATATATATGAGAGAAAGGGAGACTGATGATTTCAGCAGTTATTAGGATGAACAGTCTGTGCAGAATGGAGCCCAGAAGGCAAATACCTAAGGCAAATGTCAGATACCAGTCTTCATATAACTCACAATCATCCAAACCCACTCCCCTCAGTCACTGCATTTTTAAATTGGGTCCTGGGATGTGGGCATCACTGGCAAGGCCAACATTTATTGCCCATCCTTAATCGCCCTGGAGAAGGTTGTGGTGAGCCGCCTTCCTGCATATGACTGAGTGGTTTGCTGGGCTATTTCAGGGGGCAGTTCAGTCTCCAACACGTTGCTGTGGGTCTGGAGCCATATACAGGCCAGGCCGGTAAGGACGACAGATTTCCTTCCCTGAAGAACGTTAATCTTTATATAACCATTAATCATCCCATCCCACTCCCCTCAGTCACTGCACACCGCTCCCCTCACTCTCCTCATCCAACTCCCCTCAGTCACTGCATCCCACTCCCCTCACTCTCCTCCTCAGACTCCCCTCAGTCACTGCATCCCACTCCCCTCACTCTCCTCATCCCACTCCTCAGTCACTGCATCCCACTCCCCTCAGTCACTGCATCCCACTCCCCTCACTCTCCTCATCCCACTCCCCTCAGTCACTGCATCCCACTCCCCTCAGTCTCCTCATCCCACTCCCCTCAGTCACTGCATCCCACTCCCCTCAGTAAGAGACCAGAATTAATCTGAGGGACTGAATTTTTCTGGGAGAAAGGAACATTTAGAATGGACCCCACAAGGCAGATACCTGAGGTTGTTGACCCCTGTGGGGTAGTGGATGGATGGTCAGTGGTTTCACGAGTCGATTGTTCCTCGGGTCCCTGAGTTGGGGATGTCTCTGTATCTGTAATAAAGGAAGAGAGACATGGGCGAGTGCAGAGTGGAGAACACGAACAGTTCATCAGACTGATGCTAGATGTGAAGAATGTCAGATACCAGTCTTTATATAACCCAAATATTATAATCCCTCGCCCCTCAGTCACTGCAAGCCACTCCCCTCAGTAACAGATGGATGTATCTCTGGGATTGAGGATTTCAGCAGTTACACCGGGTGAGCAGTCTGTGTAGAATGGACCCCACAAGGCAGATACCTGAGGTTGTAGACCCCGCTGGGATAGTGGATGGATGGTCAGTGGATTGGAGAGTCAATTGATCCTCAGGCCCCTGAGTTGGGGATGTCTCTGGGTCTGTAATAAAGGAAGAGAGACATGGGAGAGTGGAGAATGACAGAACAGGCCATCAGGCTGATGCTAGATCTGGAGAATGTCAGATACCAGTCTTTATATAACCCAGAATATCGAAACATAGAAACATAGAAAATAGGTGCAGGTGTAGGCCATTCGGCCCTTCTAGCCTGCACCGCCATTCAATGAGTTCATGGCTGAACATGCAACTTCAGTACCCCATTCCTGCTTTCTCACCATACCCCTTGATCCCCCTAGTTGTAAGAACTACATCTAACTCCTTTTTGAATATATTTAGTGAATTGGCCTCAACAACTTTCTGTGGTAGACAATTCCACAGGTTCACCACTCTCTGGGTGAAGAAGTTTCTCCTCATCTCGGTCCTAAATGGCTTACCCCTTATCCTTAGACAGTGACTCCTGGTTCTGGAATTCCCCAACATTGGGAACATTCTCCGTGCATCTAACCTGTCTAAACCCGTCAGAATTTTAAACGTTTCTATGAGATCCCCTCTCATTCTTCTGAACTCCAGTGAATACAAGCCCAGTTCATCTAGTCTTTCTTGATATGTCAGTCCCGCCATTCCGGGAATCAGTCTGGTGAACCTTCGCTGCACTCCCTCAATTGCAAGAATGTCCTTCCTCAAGTTTGCAGACCAAAACAGTACACAATACTCCAGGTGTGGCCTCACCAAGGCCCTGTACAACTGTAGTAAGACCTCCCTGCCCCTGTACTCAAATCTCCTCATTATGAAGGCCAACATGCCATTTACTTTCTTAACCGCCTGCTGGACCTGCATGCCAACCTTCAATGACTGATGTACCATGACACTCAGGTCTCGTTGCACCTCCCCTTTTCCTAATCTGCCACCATTCAGATAATAGTCTGTCTCTCTGTTTTTGCCACCAAAGTGGATAACCTCACATTTATCCACATTATATTTCATCTGCCATGCATTTGCCCATTCACCTAGCCTATCTAAGTCACTCTGCAGCCTCATAGCATCCTCCTCGCAGCTCACACTGCCACCCAACTTAGTGTCATCCGCAAATTTGGAGATACTACATTTAATCCCCTCATCTAAATCATTAATGTACAATGTAAACAGCTGGGGCCCCAGCACAGAACCTTGCGGTACCCCACTAGTCACTGCCTGCCATTCTGAAAAGTACCCATTTACTCCTACTCTTTGCTTCCTGTCTGACAACCGGTTCTCAATCCACGTCAGCACACTACCCCCAATCCCATGTGCTTTAACTTTGCACATTAATCTCTTGTGTGGGACATAGAAACATAGAAACATAGAAAATAGGTGCAGGAGCAGGCCATTCAGCCCTTCTAGCCTGCACCGCCATTCAATGAGTTCATGGCTGAACATGAAACTTCAGTACCCCCTTCCTGCTTTCTCGCCATAACCCTTGATCCCCCGAGTAGTAAGGACTTCATCTAACTCCCTTTTGAATATATTTAGTGAATTGGCCTCAACTACTTTCTGTGGTAGAGAATTCCACAGGTTCACCACTCTCTGGGTGAAGAAGTTTCTCCTCATCTCGGTCCTAAATGGCTTACCCCTTATCCTCAGACTGTGACCCCTGGTTCTGGACTTCTCCAACATTGGGAACATTCTTTCTGCATCTAATGTACAATGTAAACAGTTACTGACCAATATAAGAAGAAAAAGAAAAACTACTCACCAATCACCAGCCAATCACTTACCCCCTAGGCTGTGACGTCACCTTTGTATCTTTGCCTTCTCCCTGTAGCTGCACCGGTACGCCTCTCGCCGACCCCGGACTCGCGCTGCTCCGAGCTCCCGCCTCCTCGACTGACGGACTTTGTCGGAAGCCTTCTGAAAATCCAAATACACCACATCAACTGGTTCCCCCTTGTCCACTCAACTGGAAACACCCTCAAAAAATTCCAGAAGATTTGTCAAGCATGATTTCCCTTTCATAAATCCATGCTGACTTGGACCTATCATGTCGCCTCTTTCCAAATGCGCTGCTATGACATCCTTAATAATTGATTCCATCATTTTACCCATACATTGGCTACCCTCCACTCCATAGGAACTGATCCAGAGTCTATGGAATGTTGGGAAATGACTGTCAATGCATCCTCTATTTCCAAGGCCACCTCCTTAAGTACTCTGGGCTGCAGTCCATCAGGCCCTGGGGATTTATCGGCCTTCAATCCCATCAATTTCCCCAACACAATTTCCCGACTAATAAGGATTTTCCTCAGTTCCTCCTTCTTACTAGACCCTCTGACCCCTTTTATATCCGGAAGGTTGTTTGTGTCCTCCTTAGTGAATACTGAACCAAAGTACTTGTTCAATTGGTCTGCCATTTCTTTGTTCCCCGTTATGACTTCACCTGATTCTGACTGCAGGGGACCTACATTTGTCTTTACTAACCTTTTTTCTTTACATATCTATAGAAGCTTTTGCAGTCCATTTTAATGTTCCCTGCAAGCTTCCTCTTGTACTCTATTTTCCCTGCCCTAATCAAACCCTTTGTCCTCCTCTGCTGAGTTCTAAATTTCTCCCAGTCCCCGGGTTCGCTGCTATTTCTGGCCAATTTGTATGGCACTTCCTTGGCTTTAATACTATCCCTGATTTCCCTTGATAGCCACGGTTGAGCCACCTTCGCTTTTTTATTTTTATGCCAGACAGTGATGTACAATTGTTGTATTTCATCCATGCGGTCTCTAAATGTCTGCCATTGCCCATATTACAATCCCTCACCCCTCAGTCACTGCAGGCCACTCCCCTCAGTTACAGATGGATGAATCTCTGGGACTAAGGATTTCAGCAGTCACACCGGGTGAGCAGTCTGTGTAGAATGGACCCCACAAGGCAGATACCTGAGGGTGTAGGCCCCCGCTGTGATAGTGGATGGATGGTCAGTGGTTTCACGAGTCGATTGTTCCTCGGGCCCCTGAGTTGGAGATGTCCCTGGGTCAGTGATAGAAACCGTTCCCCTTTCCCTGTATCCGCTCACACTCTGCCCCATTGCTCTGACTGATGATCCCGCTCTCTTAACACAACCGCTTCCTAATCCCACACTCTGCTCTCTTTTCTACATTTACTCCTGGCTTATTGACTAGTTTATCTGTCATTTTCCCCTCACGTTACCTTTTAAATCTGTACCATCCTTGGACAAGATCCCCATCACACTGAAGGGTTCCGATGCACTCAGTCCCATTACAATCTGTGCTCCTCCAGGACTGGTCCAGGACTGTGTGATTTACACACGGGTCAGTGAGTGCGGAGTCTGCGACTGAGTGACAGAAAGATATTTAATGTTAATATAAAGCACAGTTAATGTTACACAGCGGCGTGTACCCCTGAAGCACCAATAACCTCAGGCTCACTCTCCGCACGAGTAGTAAATCCCCCAAATCAAACCTGGATCCTTTCCTCCTTCTCGAAACCAGGTTTCCATCTGTCTCCCAGCTCAGCCTCCCTTCCAACTCACTGCTCACAGACAGACCTCATGGGTATCTCAGTCCCCGGGTGAACACTGAGTGTAGATGGTCAGAGACACTGGATGGTTAGTGGGGGATACCATGTGGTATCTCAGTCCTTGGGTGAACACTGAGTGTAGATGGTGGGGACACTCAATGGTCAGTGGGAGATACCATGGGGTATCTCAGTCCATGGGTGAACACTGAGTGTAGAGGGTGGGGACACTGGATGGTCAGTGGGAGATACCATGGGGTATCTCAGTTCCCTGGGTGAACACTGAGTGTAGAGGGTGGGGGCACTGGATGGTCAGTGGGAGATACCATGGGGTATCTCAGTTCCCGGGTGAACACTGAGTGCAGATGGTGGGGACACTCAATGGTCAGTGGGAGATACCATGGGGTATCTCAGTCCCTGGGTGAACACTGAGTATAGAGAGTGGGGACACTCGATGGTCAGTGGGAGATACCATGGGGTATTTCAGTCCCCGGGTGAACACTGAGTGTAGATGGTGAGGACACTGGATGGTCAGTGAGAGACACCATGGGGTATCTCAGTCCCTGGGTGAACACTGAGTGTAGATGGTCAGGGACACTCAATGGTCAGTGGGCGATACTATGGGGTATCTCAGTCCCTGGGAGAACACTGAGTGTAGAGGGTGGGTCACTGGATGATCAGTGAGAGATACCATGGGGTATCTCAGTCCCTGGGTGAACACTGAGTGTAGAGGGTGGGGACACTGGATGGTCAGTGAGAGATACCATGGGGTATCTCAGTCCCCGGGTGAACACTGAGTGTAGAGGGTGGGGACATTCGATGGTCAGTGGGAGATACCATGGGGTACCTCAGTCCCCGGGTGAACACTGAGTGTAGATGGTGGGGACACTCAATGATCAGTGGCTCAGTCCTGGGGTGAAATTAGATTAGAAATAATTTGCTGTTCTTGGTTCTTCATTGATAAAACTATATTTTTTAATATATGTGAATAATGTAAATATTAATACTGAATATATAAATCAATTGGTGGCTGACTATCAAAAGTATTTTCATAATATATTATACAAATTGCCTGATAAATATACTGATAGAATTTTTGAGTATATGAATCATAGAATCATAGAATAGTACACACAGGAGGCCATTCGGCCCATCGAATCTGTGCTTGCTCTTTTAAACAGAAATCCCGTTAGTCTCACTTCCCGCTCTTTCCCCACATCACTGCACTTTTTTCTCCTTCCACTTTTCATCCAATTTCCTTTTGAATCTGTTTCCATCATCCTATCGGGCAGTGCATTCCAACTTTTCTATTATTCGTTCCTGGGATGTGGGCATCACTGCCAAGGCCGGCATTTATTGACCATCCCTAATTGCGCTCAAGAAGGTGCTGGTGCGCCGCCTTCTTGAACTGCTGCAGTCCGTGGTCCGTGTGGTGAAGGTGCTCCCACAGTGCTGCTAAGGTGGGAGTTCAAGGATTTGACCCAGCGACAATGAAGGAACGACCGATATATTTCCAAGTCAGGATGGTGTGTGACTTGGAGGGGAACGTGAAGGTGGTGGTGTTCCCATGCGCCTGCTGCCCTTGTCCTTATAGGTGGTCGAGGTTGCGGGTTTGGGAGGTGCTGCTGAAGAAGCCTTGGCGAGTTGCTGCAGTGCATCTAATAGATCGCAAGCGCAAAGCATTTCTGAGCCTCAAGCAACAGCCCAACTCGGGAGCTGCAAAACAACATTACAGACAGCTCAAGGCTCAGGTCCAACAAAAAACTTGGGACCTAAAGAACAGGTGGTGCATGGTGAAAGCACAGGAGATACAACAACTGGTTGAGGATTCTTCACTGCAGTCAAGGCCACCTACGGTTCAAACTCCCAAGGCCTCACCCCACTCCTGGCCAAGAACGGGGAAACACTCATCAAGGACAGCGAGGCTGTCAGGGCCCAATGGAAAGAGCACTTTGAAGATCTCCCCAATCGAGACTCTGCCTTTGAGTCGAGTGTTCTCGACTCCATCCCACAGCATGCCATCCGCCACCAACTCAGTGAAACTCCAACGTTGCACAAGGTAGGCAAAGTCATAAAACAGCTTAAGAATAACAAGGCTACGGGTGCGGATAGATTCCCTGCTGAGGCGCTAAAGTATGGCGGAGAGGCGCTGTTGGCGCAGATACATGACCTCATCTCTCTCATCTGGAGGGAGGAGAGCATGCTGGGAGATCTCAGAGATGCAGTGATTGTGACCATTTTTAAAAAGCGGGACAAGTCCGACTGCGGCAACTACAGGGGACTCTCCCTGCTATCAGCCACTGGGAAAGTTGTCGCTCGAGTTCTCCTCAATCGTCTTCTCCCTGTGGCCGAGGAGCTCCTCCCGGAATCACAATGCAGATTTCGTCCCCTACGGGGCACAACAGACATGATCTTTGCAGCGCGACAGTTGCAGGAAAATTGCAGGGAGCAGCGCCAGCCCTTATACATGGCCTTTTTCGATCTTACAAAGACCTTTGACACTGTCAACCGTGAGGGTCTATGGAGCGTCCTCCTCCGTTTCGGATGTCCCCAAAAGTTTGTCAACATCATTCGCCTGCTTCACGATGACATGCAGGCCGTGATCCTTACCAACGGATCCATTGCAGACCCAATCCACGTCCGGACCGGGGACAAACAGGGCTGCGTTATCGCTCCAACCCTCTTCTCAATTTTCCTCACTGCCATGCTCCATCTCACAATCCACAAGCTCCCCGCTGGAGTGGAATTAAACTAAAGAACCAGTGGGAAGCTGTTTAACCTACGCCACCTCCAGGCCAGGTCCAAGATCACTTCAACCTCTGGCATTGAGCTGCAGTATGCAGGCGATGCTTGCATCTGTGCACAGTGTTTGAAGACCAGGCCCTCAAATCTACCACCAAACTCATGGTCTACAGGGCTGTAGTAATACCCGCCCTCCTGTATGGTTCTGAGGCATGGACGATGTACAGAAGGCACCTCAAGTCGCTGGAGATATATCGCCAACGATATCTCCGCAAGATCCTGCAAATCCCCTGGGAGGACAGACGCACCAACATCAGTGTCCTCGACCAGGCCAACATCCCCAGAATTGAAGCACTGAGGCAGGCCACATAGTACGCATGCCAGATACGAGACTCCCTAAGCAAATGCTTTATATGGAGCTCCTTCATGGTAAACGAGCCAAAGGAGGACAGCGGAAATGTTATAAGGACACCCTCAAAGCCTCCCTGGTAAAGTGCGACATCACCACTGACACCTGGGAGACCCTGGCCGCAGACCGCCTGAGGTGGAGAAAGTCCATCCGGGAGGGCGTTGAGCTCTTTGAGTCTCGACACAAGGAGCATGAAGAAGCCAAGCGCAGGCAGCGGAAGGAGCGCGCGTCAAACCTACCGACCCCTTCCCCTGACCAATGTCTGTCCCACCTGTGACAGGGTCTGTGGCTCTCGTATTGGACTGTTCAACCATCAAAGAACTCACTTTGGGAGTGGAAGCAAGTCTTCCTCGATTCCGAAGGACTGCCTATGAGTCCCTGTCACAGGTGGGACACATAGTTGTTGAGGGAAGGGGTGGGTGGGACTGGTTTGCCGCACGTTCATTCCGCTGCCTGCGCTTGCTTTCTGCACGCTCTGACGACGAGACCCGAGGTGCTCAGCGCCCTCCCGGGTGCACTTCCTCCACTTAGTGGCATTGAAAGTTGGCATGCAGTTACAGCAGGCGGTGAAAAAGACAAATGGTATGTTGGCCTTCATAGCTAGGGGATTTGAGTATAGGAGCAGGGAGGTCTTACTGCAGTTGTACAGGGCCTTAGTGAGGCCTCACCTGGAATATTGTGCTCAGTTTCGGTCTCCTAATCTGAGGAAGGACATAGAAACATAGAAAATGGGTGCAGGAGTAGGCCATTCGGTCCTTCGAGCCTGCACCGCCATTCAATGAGTTCATGGCTGAACATGCAACTTCAGTACCCCATTCCTGCTTTCTCGCCATACCCCTTGATCCCCCGAGTAGTAAGGACTACATCTAACTCCTTTTTGAATATATTTAGTGAATTGGCCTCAACAACTTTCTGTGGTAGAAAATTCCACAGGTTCACCACTCTCTGGGTGAAGAAATTTCTCCTCATCTCGGTCCTAAATGGCTTACCCCTTATCCTTAGACTGTGACCCCTGATTCTGGACTTCCCCAACATTGGGAACATTCTTCCTGCATCTAACCTGCCTAAACCCGTCAGAATGTTCAATGTTTCTATGAGATCCCCTCTCATTCTTCTGAATGTGAATACAAGCCCAGTTGATCAAGTCTTTCTTGATATGTCAGTCCCGCCATCCCGGGAATCAGTCTGGTGAACCTTTGCTGCACTCCCTCAATAGCAAGAGTGTCCTTCCTCAAGTTAGGAGACCAAAACTGTACACAATACTCCAGGTGTGGCATCACCAAGGCCCTGTACAACTGTAGTAACACCTCCCTGCCCCTGTACTCAAATCCCCTCACTATGAAGGCCAACATGCCACTTGCTTTCTTAACCGCCTGCTGTTACCCCTTCCTGCCGTTAACCACTTAGCCTTTGCAGATTTTTTGTGTCCTCACAATTTGCTTTCCCACCCATCTTTGTAACATCAGCAAACTTGGCTACGTTACACTCTGTCCCTTCATCCAAATCATTAATCTAGATTGTAAATAGTTGAGGACCCAGCACCGATCCCTGCGGCACCCCACCAGTCACTGTTTGCTGACCGGAAAGTGACCCATTTATCTCTGTTTTCTGTTACTTAGTCAATCCTCTATCATTACTAATATATTACCCCCAACCTCATGAAATTTTGTCTTGTGCAGTAACCTTTTACCTGCACCTTATCGAATGCCTTCTGGAAATCCAAATACACCACATCCACTGGTTCCCCCTTTATCCAGCTTGCTCATTACAGCCTCAAAGAACTCCAGTAAATTTGTCAAACATGATTTCCATTTCATAAAATCATGCTGACTTTGCTTGATTAAATCATGCTTTTCCAAATGTCCGTATACACCACACCACATCTACATTCCTGATCCGAACCACTCGCTGCGTAAAAAGGTGGATTCTGACATCGCCTTTGGTTCCTCTGCCAATCATCTTAAATCTGTGTCCTCTGGTTCTCAACCCTTCCTCCAATGGGAACAGTTTCTCTCTATCTACTCTGTCCAGACCTCTCATGATTTTGAACACTTCCGTCAAATCTCCTCTCAACTTTCTTTGCTCCAAGGAGAACAACCCCAGCTTCTCCAGTTTCTCCAAGTAACTGAAGTATCTCAAAAGTAGTAATCTCGGGATTGCTACCAGTGCCACGTTCTAGTCAGAGTAGGAATCGCAGGATAGCTCAGATGAATACGTGGCTTGAGCAGTGGTGCAGCAGGGAGGGATTCAAATTCCTGGGGCATTGGAACCGGTTCTGGGGGAGGTGGGACCAGGACAAACTGGGTGGTCTGCACCTGGGCAGGACCGGAACCAATGTCCGAGGGGGAGTGTTTGCTAGTGCTGTTGGGGAGGAGTTAAACTAATATGGCAGGGGGATGGGAACCAATGCAGGGAGACAGAGGGAAACAAAATGGAGACAGAAGCAAAAGACAGAAAGGAGATGTGTAAAAGTGGAGGGCAGAGAAACCCAAGGCAAAAAACAAAAAGGGCCAATGTACAGCAAAATTCTAAAGGGTTAAAGTGTAATAAAAAGGCAAGCCTGAATGCTCTGTGCCTCAATGCGAGGATTATTCGGAACCCAGGAGAGGGCTCTGAGCTAGTTCGAGTGGATGAGAGCGCAGATGAACAGGACCCCAAGAAAGAATGCAAAAGGCAGGAGGCAACAGAGCGGAATAGCACTGGGGTAAGTGTAAACCACAAGGTGATAGGAAGGGACAATATGTATGAATATAAAGGGGCTGCAGGAGGGGTCAAAACTAAAAATCATGGTTTAAAAGCTAGTATTAAAACACTTTACCTAAACACACGCAGCATTCGAAATAAAGTAAATGAGTTGACGGCACAAATCATTACAAATGGGTATGATTTGGTGGCCATTACAGAAACGTGGTTGCAGGGTGGCCAAGACTGGGAATTAAACATACAGGGGTATCTGACAATTCGGAAGGATAGACAAGAAGGGAAAGGAGGTGGGGTAGCTCTGTTAATAAAGGATGATATCAGGGCAGTTGTGAGAGATGATATTGGCTCAAATGAACAAAATGTTGAATCATTGTGGGTGGAGATTAGAGATAGTAAGGGGAAAAAGTCACTGGTGGGCGTAGTTTATAGGCCCCCAAATAATAACTTCACGGTGGGGCGGACAATAATCAAGGGAATAATAGAGGCATGTGAAAAAGGAATGGGGGATTTTAACCGACATATCGATTGGTCAAATCAAATCGCACGGGGTAGCCTGGAGGAGGAATTCATAGCATGCATACGGGATTGTTTCTTAGAACAGTATGTTACAGAACCTACAAGGGAGCAAGCTATCTTAGATCTGGTCCTGTGTAATGAGACAGGAATAATAAACAATCTCCAAGTAAAAGATCCTCTCGGAATGAGTGATCACAGTATGGTTGAATTTGTAATACAGATTGAGGGTGAGGAAGTAGTGTCTCAAACAAGCGTACTATGCTTAAACAAAGGGGACTACAGTGGGATGAGGGCAGAGTTAGTTAAAGTAGACTGGGAACACAGACTAAATGGTGGCACAATTGAGCAACAGTGGAGGACTTTGAAGGAGCTCTTTCATAGTGCTCAACAAAAATATATTCCAGTGAAAAAGAAGGGCGGTAAGAGAAGGGATAACCAGTCGTGGATAACCAAGAAAATAAAGGAGAGTATCAAATTAAAAACCAATGTGTATAAGATGGCCAAGGTTAGTGGGAAACGAGAAGATTGGGAAAATTTTAAACGACAGCAAAGAATGACTAAGAAAGCAATAAAGAAAGGAAAGATAGATTACGAAAGTAAACTTGCACAAAACATAAAAACAGATAGTAAAAGCTTTTACCGATATATAAAACGGAAAAGAGTGACTAAAGTAAATGTTGGTCCTTTAGAAGACAAGAAGGGGGATTTAGTAATGGGAAATGTGGAAATGGCTGAGACCTTAAACAATTATTTTGCTTCAGTCTTCACAGTGGAAGACACAAAAACCATGCCAAAAATTGCTGGTCACGGGAATGTGGGAAGGGAGGACCTTGAGACAATCACAATCACTAGGGGGGTAATGCTGGACAGGCTAGTGGGACTCAAGGTAAACAAGTCCCCTAGTCCTGATGAAATGCATCCCAGGGTATTAAAAGAGATGGCGGAAGTTATAGCAGATGCATTCGTTATAATCTACCAAAATTCTCTGGACTCTGGGGAGGTACCAGTGGATTGGAAAGCAATGTAACGTCTCTGTTTAAAAAAGGGGGCAGACAAAAGGCAGGTAACTATAGGCCAGTTAGTTGTAGTGGGGAAAATGCTTGAAGCTATCATTAAGGAAGAAATAGCGGGACATCTCGATAGGAATAGTGCAATCAAGCAAACGCAACATGGATTCATGAAGGGGAAATCATGTTTAACTAACTTACTGGAATTCTTTGAGGATATAACAAGCATGGTGGATAGAGGTGTACCGATGGATGTGGTGTATTTAGATTTCCAAAAGGCATTCGATAAGGTGCCACACAAAAGGTTACTGCAGAAGATAAAGGTACGCAGAGTCAGAGGAAATGTATTAGCATGAATAGAGAATTGGCTGGCTAACAGAAAGCAGAGAGTCGGGATAAATGGGTCCTTTTCAGGTTGGAAATCGGTGGTGTGCCATAGGGATCGGTGCTGGGACCACAACTGTTTACAATATACATAGATGACCTGGAAGAGGGGACAGAGTGTAGTGTAACAAAATTTGCAGATGACACAAAGATTAGTGGGAAAGCGGGTTGTGTAGAGGACACAGAGAGGCTGCAAAGAGATTTAGATAGGTTAAGCGAATGGGCTAAGGTTTGGCAGATGGAATACAATGTCGGAAAATGTGAGGTCATCCACCTTGGAAAAAAAACAGTAAAAGGGAATATTATTTGAATGGGGAGAAATTACAACATGCTGCGATGCAGAGGGACCTGGGGGTCCTTGTGCATGAATCCCAAAAAGTTAGTTTGCAGGTGCAGCAGGTAATCAGGAAGGTGAATGGAATGTTGACCTTCACTGCAAGAGGGATGGAGTACAAAAGCAGGGAGATCCTGCTGCACTGTACAGGGTATTGGTGAGGCCGCACCTGGAGTACTGTGTGCAGTTTTGGTCACCTTACTTAAGGAAGGATATACTAGCCTTGGAGGGGGTACAGAGACGATTCACTAAGCTGATTCCGGAGATGAGGGGGTTACCTTATGATGATAGATTGAGTAGACTGGGTCTTTACTCATTGGAGTTCAGAAGGATGAGGGGTGATAGAAACATAGAAACATAGAAAATAGGTGCAGGAAGAGGCCATTCGGCCCTTCTAGCCTGCACCGCCATTCAATGAGTTTATGGCTAAACATGCAACTTCAGTACCCCATTCCTGCTTTCTCGCCATACCCCTTGATCCCCCTAGTAGTAAGGACTTCATCTAACTCCTTTTTGAATATATTTAGTGAATTGGCCTCAACAACTTTCCGTGGTAGAGAATTCCACAGGTTCACCACTGTCTGGGTGAAGAAATTCCTCCTCATCTCGGTCCTAAATGGCTTACCCCTTATCCTTAGACTGTGTCCCCTGGTTCTGGACTTCCCCAACATTGGGAACATTCTTCCTGCATCTAACCTGTCTAACCCCGTCAGAATTTTAAACGTTTCTATGAGGTCCCCTCTCATTCTTCTGAACTCCAGTGAATACAAGCCCAGTTGATCCAGTCTTTCTTGATAGGTCAGTCCCGCCATCCCGGGAATCAGTCTGGTGAACCTTCGCTACACTCCCTCAATAGCAAGAATGTCCTTCCTCAGGTTAGGAGACCAAAACTGTACACAATACTCCAGGTGTGGCCTCACCAAGGCCCTGTACAACTGTAGCATCACCTCCCTGCCCCTGTACTCAAATCCCCTCGCTATGAAGGCCAACATGCCATTTGCTTTCTTAACCGCCTGCTGTACCTGCATGCCAACCTTCAACGCCTGATGTACCATGACACCCAGGTCTCTTTGCACCTCCCCTTTTCCTAATCTGTCACCAATCAGATAATAGTCTGTCTCTCTGTTTTTACCACCAAAGTGGATAACCTCACATTTATCCACATTATACTTCATCTGCCATGCATTTGCCCACTCACCTAACCTATCCAAGTCGCTCTGCAGACTCATAGCATCCTCCTCGCAGCTCACACTGCCACCCAACTTAGTGTCATCTGCAAATTTGGAGATACTACATTTAATTCCCTCGTCTAAATCATTAAGGTACAGTGTAAACAGCTGGGGCCCCAGCACAGAACCTTGCGGTACCCCACTAGTCACTGCCTGCCATTCTGAAAAGTCCCCATTTACTCCTACTCTTTGCTTCCTGTCTGATAACCAGTTCTCAATCCATGTCAGCACACTACCCCCAATCCCATGTGCTTTAACTTTGCACATGAATCTCTTGTGTGGGACCTTGTTGAAAGCCTTCTGAAAGTCCAAATATACCACATCAACTGGTTCTCCCTTGTCCACTCTACTGGAAACATCCTCAAAAAATTCCAGAAGATTTGTCAAGCATGATTTCCCTTTCACAAATCCATGCTGACTTCGACCTATCATGTCACCTCTTTCCAAATGCACTACTATGACATCCTTAATAATTGATTCCATCATTTTACCCACTGCCGATGTCAGGCTGACCGATCTATAATTCCCTGTTATCTCTCTCCCTCCTTTTTTAAAAAGTGGGGTTACATTGGCTACCCTCCACTCCATAGGAACTGATCCAGAGTCAATGGAATGTTGGAAAATGACTGTCAATGCATCCACTATTTCCAAGGCCACCTCCTTAAGTACTCTGGGATGCAGTCCATCAGGCCCTGGGGATTTATCGGCCTTCAATCCCATCAATTTCCCCAACACAATTTCCCGACTCATAAGGATTTCCCTCAGTTCCTTCTCCTTGCTTGACCCTCTGACCCCTTTTAGATCCGGAAGGTTGTTTGTGTCCTCCTTAGTGAATACAGAACCAAAGTACTTGTTCAATTGGTCCGCCATTTCTTTTTGTTCCCCGTTATGACTTCCCCTGATTCTGACTGCAGGGGACCTACGTTTGTCTTTATTTATAGAAACGTTTAAAATCGTGAAAGGGATAGACAAGATAGAGGCAGAGAGGTTGTTTCCACTGGTCGGGGAGACTAGAACTTGGGGGCACAGCCTCAAAATACGGGTGAGCCAATTTAAAACCGAGTTGAGAAGGAATTTCTTCTCCCAGAGGGTTGTGAATCTGTGGAATTCTCTGCCCAAGGAAGCAGTTGAGGCTAGCTCATTGAATGTATTCAAATCACAGATCGATAGATTTTAAACCAATAAGGGAATTAAGGGTTATGGGGAATGGGCGGGTAAGTGGAGCTGAGTCCATGGCCAGATCAGCCATGATCTTTTTGAATGGCGGAGCAGGCTCGAGGGGCTAGATGGCCTACTCCTGTTCCTAATTCTTATGTTGTTATGTTCTTATGTTCTCCTGGAACCATTCTCGTTAATCTCCTCCACACTCTCTCTAAGGTCTTCACATCCTTCCTAAAGTGCGGTGCCCAGAATTGGATACAATACTCCAGTTGGAGCCGAACCAGTGTTTTATACAGGGTCATCATCATAACTCCCTTGATTTTGTACTCTATACTTCCTTTGTGCTTGGCACCCATTGGCTTGCTTTCCTTAATAAGAGGAGGTTTAAGACATGTCGCGGCTTCTGCAGATTGCTGTTCCTGTCCGGATCTTATTAAAGGCCCCACTATGTGCATACATCTCAAATAAAGCAGATTATCTGCTCATTCATCTTGTTTACTCCCAGTCTCTAGTCACACTTGAGACAACATTTTCCTTCGATTACCATGCTGCTCTTCTTTAAATAGGGCCGTGGGATCCTTAACATCCACCCGAGAGGACAGACAGGGCCTCGGATAATGTCTCAGTCGAAAGATGCCACCTCCGACAGTGCGGCGCTCCCTCAATACCGCCCCTCCGACAGTGCAGCACTCCCTCAGTGCTGCCCCTCCGACAGTGCAGCACTCCCTCAGTGCTGCCCCTCCGACAGTGCGGCACTCCCTCAGTACTGCCCCTCCGACAGTGCGGCATTCCCTCAGTATTGCCCCTCCGACAGTGCGGCACTCCCTCAGTACTGCCCCTCCGACAGTGCGGCACTCCCTCAGTATTGCCCCTCCGACAGTGCGGCGTTCCCTCAGTATTGCCCCTCCGACAGTGCGTCACTCCCTCAGTACTGCCCCTCCGACAGTGCGGCACTCCCTCAGTACCGCCCCTCCGACAGTGCGGCACTCCCTCAGCATTGCCCCTCCGACAGTGCGGCACTCCCTCAGTACTGCCCCTCCGACAGTGCGGTGCTCCCTCAGTATTGCCCCTCCGACAGTGCGGCACTCCCTCAGTACTACCCCTCCGACAGTGCGGCACTCCCTCAGTATTGCCCCTCCGACAGTGCGCCGTTCCCTCAGTATTGCCCCTCCGACAGTGCGTCACTCCCTCAGTACTGCCCCTCCGACAGTGCGGCACTCCCTCAGTACCGCCCCTCCGACAGTGCGGCACTCCCTCAGCATTGCCCCTCTGACAGTGCGGCACTCCCTCAGTACTGCCCCTCCGACAGTGCGGTGCTCCCTCAGTATTGCCCCTCCGACAGTGCGGCGCTCCCTCAGTATTGCCGCTCCGACAGTGCGGCACTCCCTCAGTACTGCCCCTCCGACAGTGCGGCACTCCCTCAGTACTGCCCCTCCGACAGTGCGGCATTCCCTCAGTATTGCCCCTCCGACAGTGCGGCACTCCCTCAGTACTGCCCCTCCGACAGTGCGGCACTCCCTCAGTACCGCCCCTCCGACAGTGCGGCACTCCCTCAGTACTGACCCTCCGACAGTGCGGCACTCCCTCAGTACTGCACCTCCGACAGTGCGGCACTTCCTCAGTACTGCCCCTCCGATAGTACGGTGCTCCCTCAGTACTACCCCTCCGACAGTGCGGCACTCCCTCAGCATTGCCCCTCCGACAGTGCGGCACTCCCTCAGTACTGCCCCTCCGACAGTGCGGTGCTCCCTCAGTATTGCCCCTCCGACAGTGCGGCGCTCCCTCAGTATTGCCCCTCCGACAGTGCGGCACTCCCTCAGTACTGCCCTTCCGACAGTGCGGCACTCCCTCAGTACTGCCCCTCCGACAGTGCGGCATTCCCTCAGTATTGCCCCTCCGATAGTGCGGCACTCCCTCAGTACTGCCCCTCCGACAGTGCGGCACTCCCTCAGTACCGCCCCTCCGACAGTGCGGCACTCCCTCAGTACTGACCCTCCGACAGTGCGGCACTCCCTCAGTACTGCACCTCCGACAGTGCGGCACTTCCTCAGTACTGCCCCTCCGATAGTACGGTGCTCCCTCAGTACTACCCCTCCGACAGTGCGGCACTCCCTCAGTATTGCCCCTCCGACAGTGCGGCGTTCCCTCAGTACTGCCCCTCCGACAGTGCGGCACTCCCTCAGTACTGCCCCTCCGATAGTGCGGCACTCCCTCAGTACCGCCCCTCCGACAGTGCGGCACTCCCTCAGTATTGCCCCTCCGACAGTGCGGCACTCCCTCAGTACTGCCCCTCCGACAGTGCGGCATTCCCTCAGTATTGCCCCTCCGACAGTGCGGCACTCCCTCAGTACTGCCCCTCCGACAGTACGGCACTCCCTCGGTATTGCCCCTCCGACAGTGCGATGCTCCCTCAGTACTAACATTGGGAATATCGGCCTAGATTTCTGCGTTCAATTCTCTGGAGTGGGACTGGAACTCGCAACATTTGATTCAGATGGGAGGGAGTGCAGCCCATTGAGCCAAGGCTGGAGGAGATTATTCTCACTGACTCACACTGAAAAAGAGATAATTTATAAATATGTAGGCACAACTCCCACCTCGATTCCTCACCCCAGCTGTGTGTTAAAAATGCATTCATTCTCAAACGATTGCCTTTAAACAGCATCTCCGCAGTGGAACAACTCCACCCAGAGGGTTTAAATCTCAATGGAAACTCGTGCAACACTGCATCAGTCCCAACTTTGACCAGGACCTGTAGCCTCTCTGGCCTGAGACACTCACCCAAGACTCTCTCCCTGCTCCCAGCTTGGACTGCACCCTCACTATCCCAGTCACCCAAGTCCCATTCCCTCAGCCTCATCTCACCGACTGCCACTCAGACATAATCCAGTCAATACCTGGCCTCCTCAGGAGCGAAAGCCATTAATTAAATATTAATAATCTTAAAGAGAGAGAGACAGACAGACAGACAGACAAAGGCAGAGAGAGAGAGACAGACAGACGTAGGTACACACACTGATAGAGATACCGAGACACACACAGACTCTCACAGGCACTCATGGGCAAAAGGAGAGACACATAGAGACAGTCAGAGACACAGATTCTCTTTCTCTCTCACACAGAGAGACACACACACATATACAGAGAGAGACACACACATATACAGAGACAGAGAGAGAGACACACACACATATACAGAGAGATACGCACACATATACAGAGAGAGAGAGAAAGAGACACACACACATATACAGAGAGAGACACACACACACACATATATAGAGAGAGAGACACACACACATATATACAGAGACAGAGAGAGAGAGCAAGAGACACACACACACACAAACACACACACATATACAGAGAGAGAGAGACACACACATGCACAGAGACACACACACATACCCACACAGATACCAAGACACATACACACACAGACTCTTGCACACACGTGCACTCATGGGCAAAGGGAGAGACACATACAGAGACAGTCAGAGACACAGATTCTCTCTCTCTCACACACAGAGAGACACACACACACCCACATAGATACAGAGACACATACACACACACACAGAGATAGACACACACACATAGACAGAGAGATCCACACACACAGATACAGATACCGAGACACAAACACACGCAGACTCTTGCAAACACAGGCACTCACGGGCAATGGGAGAGACACATACATACAGACAGAAACACAGATTCTCTCTCTTTCTCACACAGAGAGAGACACACACACATGTACAGAGACAGAGAGAGAGAGAGAGAGACACATGCACACACACCCACACAGATACAGAGACGCATACACACACACACAGATAAACACACACACAGAGATACAGAGGCACATACATACATACACAGACAGAGAGAGATAGACACACACACAGAAATTGATGGGATTGAAGGCCGATAAATCCTCAGGGCCTGATAGACTGCATCCCAGAGTACTTAAGGAGGTGGCCTTGGAAATAGCAGATGCATTGACAGTCATTTTCCAACATTCCATAGACTCTGAATCAGTTCCTATCGAGTGGAGGGTAGTCAATGTAACCCTACTTTTTAAAAAAGAGGGAGAGAGAAAACAGGGAATTGTAGACCAGTCAGCCTGACATCAGTAGTGGTTAAAATGATGGAATCAATTATTAAGGATGTCATAGCAGCGCATTTGGAACGAGGTGACATGATAGGTCGAAGTCAGCATGGATTTGTGAAAGGGAAATCATGCTTGACAAATCTTCTGGAATTTTTTTAGGATGTTTCCAGTAGAGTGGACAAAGGAGAACCAGTTGATGTGGTATATTTGGACATTCAGAAGGCTTTCGACAAGGTTCCACACAAGAGATTAATGTGCAAAGTTAAAGCACATGGGATTGGAGGTAGTGTGCTGACATGAATTGAGAACTGGTTGTCAGACGGGAAGCAAAGAGTAGGAGTAAATGGGTACTTTTCAGAATGGCAGGCAGTGACTAGTGGGGTTCTGTGCTGGGGCCCCAGCTGTTTACATTGTACATTAATGATTTAGACGAGGGGATTAAATGTAGTATCTCCAAATTTGTGGATGACACTAAGTTGGGTGGCAGTGTGAGCTGCGAGGAGGATGCTATGAGGCTGCAGAGTGACTTGGATAGGTTAGGTGAGTGGGCAAATGCATAGCAGATGAAGTATAATGTGGATAAATGTGAGGCTATCCACTTTGGTGGTAAAAACAGAGAGACAGACTATTATCTGAATGGTGACAGATTAGGAAAAGGGGAGGTGCAACGAGACCTGAGTGTCATGGTACATCAGTCATTGAAGATTGGCATGCAGGTACAGCAGGCGGTTAAGAAAGCAAATGGTATGTTGGCCTTCATAGCGAGGGGATTTGAGTACAGGGGCAGGGAGGTGTTGCTACAGTTGTACAGGGCCTTGGTGAGGCCACATCTGGAGTATTGTGTACAGTTTTGGTCTCCTAACTTGAGGAAGGACATTCTTGCTATTGAGGGAGTGCAGCGAAGGTTCACCAGACTGATTCCCGGGATGGCGGGACTGACATATCAAGAAAGATTGGATCAACTGGGCTTGTATTCACTGAAGTTCAGAAGAATGAGAGGGGATCTCATCGAAACGTTTAAAATTTTGACGGGTTTAGACAGGATAGATGCAGAAAGAATGTTCCCAATGTTGGGGAAGTCCAGAACCAGGGGTCACAGTCTAAGGATAAGGGGTAAGCCATTTAGGACTGAGATGAGTAGAAACTTCTTCACCCAGAGAGTGGTGAACCTGTGGAATTCTCTATCACAGAAAGTTGATGAGGCCAATTCACTAAATATATGCAAAAAGGAGTTAGACGTAGTCCTTACTACTAGGGAGATCAAAGGGTATGGCGAGAAAGCAGGAATGGGGTACTGAAGTTGCATGTTCAGCCATGAACTCATTGAATGGCGGTGCAGGCTCAAAGGGCCGAATGGCCTACTCCTGCACCTATTTTCTATGTTTCTATGTTTCCTAAATATTGAATACCCTTGGATATTCAGTTCCCAATCCTGGTCACCCTACAACCATGGCCCAGAAATTCTGACGTCCCCGGCCCATATGGAGTTTCTACGGACCTGGGAAGGCATTGGAAAAGCCGGTTTTCAGCAAGCCATGTGCATACGCTGAAAACCGGCTTTTCTGATCTGTCAATTGCGCATATCCAGAGCGAGGATATTTGCTTGGGCAAGATTGCGGTATTTACCCATATCTTGCCCAGCAAATGTCCTCAAAAATCTTGCACCTGACAAAAGCAGGCGCATAGCCTACTTTTACAGGTGCAAGCATTATAAAACATACAAAAACATGTTTAAAATAGGTGTTTATAATTTTATTTTTTGTTAAAAACCCTCCCCACTACGGTAAGTTTATTCTTAACCATAATTAAAAAACGTTTTTAAAAACCTGGAATATATCTTTTTTTAAAAGACGTAATAACTTTAATTTCAATTAATTTTAAATATGTGTGATCTGTTTTTTATTTTTTATTATTTTGTTGTTTTTTTCCCCATTAATAGCACTGAGAACTGGTAGATTCGCGAGTCTCAGTTCTATTAATGGGAACCTGTGAAATATTTACCTGATTGGCTGAGCAGTCACATGTGACTGCATCTTCTGCGTGGGAACCCTCTGGACGGGAGCACACTTCACAGCGCGGGAAGAGAAGGCCTCCCCCCCGCAATCCAGGGCGCCTCCAAGATCACAAGTACTCTTGTAAAAATTCTCCGGTCGGGAGGCAGACCTCGAGAGGAATTTCTGGGCCAAAGTCTACGCAATTGCAACTATATCGTATCAGGTTACATCTATTTGCGCTGTTAATTCATCTACCTTATTATGGATGCTTCGTGCATTCAGATACAGTGCTTTTAGTTTTGCCTTTAACATTATTAGACATCTTAACATTATTTTGTACTATAATCCTATTTGTCTTATTGCTAGTTTTTTTACCTGGACCCTATTTGTTCGTGCACTCTTTTGTTTGTATGCTCTGTCCCTTCCTGACATAATCTGGTTATCCTTACCACAATCACTTTCCTGTATTGCTTCCTCTTCTTTTCTCTTTAGCATTCTAGATTTCTTTCCACTGGGACCCTTCTCCCTTCACCCCCCCCGCCGCCTTATTTAATTTAAAGCCCTGTCCACCTCTCTAGTTATTTGATTCGCTAGAACTTTGGTCCCAGCATAGTTCAGATGTAGTCCGTCCCCACAGAACAGCTCTCTCTTCCCCGAGTATTGGTGCCAGTGCCCCACGAATTGAAACCCACTTCTCCCACACCAACCTCTGAGCCACGCATTCATCGCCCTGATTCTATTGACCCGATGTCAATTTGCTTGTGGCTCAGGTAATAATGCAGAGATTATTACCTTTGTAGTTCTGCTTTTCAATTTAGTCCTTAGCTGCTCAAACTCTCAGCGGTACCTCTCTTAGCCCTACCTATATCATTGGTGCCTACGTGTACCACGACAACTGGATCCTCCCACTCCAAGTTCTTCTCCAGCCTGGAGGAGATGTCCTTTACTCTGGCACCGGGGTAGGCAACACAGCCTTCGGGATCCATGGTCTCGGCTGCAGAGAGCCCTATCTATCCCCCTAACTATACTGTCCCCTACCAAAACCACCTTCCTCTGAACTCCCCCCTACCCCCCACTTGAATGGCTTTCTGCACCACGGTGCTTTGGTCAGTTTGCTTGTTCACCTTGCAGTCTGCACACTTGTCCACAAGGGTTGCAAGAACCACAAATCTATTGGCAAGTGCAGGGACTGAGGTTCCTGCAATACTATCTTCGAGAACAGTATGTTACAGAACCTACAAGGGAGCAAGCTATCTTAGATCTGATCCTGTGCAATGAGACAGGAATAATAAACAATCTCCGAGTAAAAGATCCTCTCGGAATGAGTGATCACAGTCTGGTTGAATTTGTAATACAGATTGAGGGTGAGGAAGTAGTGTCTCAAACGAGCTACTATGCTTAAACAAAGGGGATTACAGTGGGATGAGGGCAGAGTTAGCTAAAGTAGACTGGGAACAAAGACTAAACGGTGGCACAATTGAGGAACAGTGGAGGACTTTTAAGGACTCTTTCATAGTGCTCAACAAAAATATATTCCAGTGAAAAAGAAGGGCGGTAAGAGAAGGGATAACCAGCCGTGGATAACCAAGGAAATAAAGGAGAGTATCAAATTAAAAACCAATGAGTATAAGGTGGCCAAGGTTAGTGGGAAAATAGAAGATTGGGAAAATTTTAAACGACAGCAAAGAATGACGAAGAAAGCAATAAAGAAAGGAAAGATAGATTACGAAAGTAAACTTGCGCAAAACATAAAAACAGATAGTAAAAGCTTTTACCGATATATAAAATGGAAAAGAGTGCCGAAAGTAAATGTTGGTCCCTTAGAAGATGAGAAGGGGGATTTAATAATGGGAAATGTGGAAATGGCTGAGACCTTAAACAATTATTTTGCTTCCGTCTTCACAGTGGAAGACACAAAAACCATGCCAAAAATTGCTGGTCACAGGAATGTGGGAAGAGAGGACCTTGAGACAATCACTATCACTAGGAAGGTAGTGCTGGACAGGCTAATGGGACTCAAGGTAGACAAGTCCCCTGGTCCTGATGAAATGCATCCCAGGGTATTAAAAGAGATGGTGGAAGTTATAGCAGATGCATTCGTTATAATCTACCAAAATTATCTGGACTCTGGGGAGGTACCAGCGGATTGGAAAGCAGCTAATGTAAAGCCTCTGTTTAAAAAAGGGGGCAGACAAAAGGCAGGTAACTATAGGTCGGTTAGTTTAACATCTGTAGTGGGGAAAATGCTTGAAGCTATCATTAAGGAAGAAATAGCGGGACATCTAGATAGGCATAGTGCAATCAAGCAGATGCAACATGGATTTATGAAGGGGAAATCATGTTCAACTAATTTACTGAAATTCTTTGAGGATATAACGAGCATGGTGGATAGAGGTGTACCGATGGATGTGGTGTATTTAGATTTCCAAAAGGCATTCAATAAGGTGCCACACAAAAGGTTATGCAGAAGATAAAGGTACGCGGAGTCAGAGGAAATGTATTAGCATGGATCGAGAATTGGCTGGCTAACAGAAAGCAGAGAGTTGGAATAAATGGGTCCTTTTCGGATTGGAAATCGGTGGTTAGTGGTGTGCCACAGGGATCAGTGCTGGGACCACAACTGTTTACAATATACATAGATGACCTGGAAGAGGGGACAGAGTGTAGTGTAACAAAATCTGCAGATGACACAAAGATTAGTGGGAAAGCGGGTTGTGTAGAGGACACAGAGAGGCTGCAAAGAGATTTAGATAGCTTAAGCAAATGGGTTAAGGTTTGGCAGATGGAATATAATGTCGGAAAATGTGAGGTCATCCACCTTGGAAAAAAAAACAGTAAAAGGGAATATAATTTGAATGGGGAGAAATTACAACATGCTGCAGTGCAGAGGGACCTGGGAGTCCTTGTGCATGAATCCCAAAAAGTTAGTTTGCATTTGCAGCAGGTAATCAGGAAGGCGAATGGAATGTTGACCTTCATTGCGAGAGGGATGGAATACCAAAGCAGGGAGGTCCTGCTGCAACTGTACAGGGTATTGGTGAGGCTGCACCTGGAGTACTGCGTGCAGTTTTGGTCACATTACTTAAGGAAGGATATACTAGCCTTGGAGGGGGTACAGAGACGATTCACTAGGCTGATTCCGGAGATGAGGGGGTTACCTTATGATGATAGATTGAGTAGACTGGGTCTTTACTCGTTGGAGTTCAGAAGGATGAGGGGTGATCTTATAGAAACATTTAAAATAATGAAAGGGATAGACAAGATAGAGGCAGAGAGGTTGTTTCCACTGGTTGAGGAGACTAGAACTAGGGGGCACAGCCTCAAAATACGGGGGAGCCAATTTAAAACCGAGTTGAGAGGGAATTTCTTCTCCCAGACGGTTGTGAATCTGTGGAATTCTCTGCCCAAGGAAGCAGTTGAGGCTAGCTCATTGAAATCATCGATAGCTAGATTTTTAACCAATAAGGGAATTAAGGGTTATGGGGAACGGGCGGGTAAGATGAGCTGAGTCCACGGCCAGATCAGCCATGATCTTGTTGAATGGCGGAGCAGGCTCGAGGGGCTAGATGGTCTACTCCTGTTCCTAATTCTTATGTTCTTGTGTTTTTCCCCGTACGTGCCTCACTCGCAGTCACACCCTCCTGTTCCTGACCAGATGTCAATTCTGACGTACTTAATCTAGAGGGTGTGGCTGCCTCCTGGAGCAAAAGGTCCAGGTAACTTTCTCCCTCCCTGATGTCTCACAGTGTCGGCAGCTCGGACTCCAGCTCTTCAACTCAGAGCCAAAGTTCATTGAGCCGTAGACATTCAATGACCTGGAAGAGGGGTCAGAGTGTAGTGTAACAACATTTGCAGATGACACAAAGATTAGTGGGAAAGCGGACTGTGTCGAGGACACAGAGAGGCTGCAAAGAGATTTTGATAGCTGAAGCGAATGGGCTAAGGTTTGACAGATGGAATACAATGTCGGAAAGTGTGAGGTCATCCACCTTGGGGAAAAAAAACAGTAAAAAGGAATATAATTTGAATGGGGAGAAATTACAACATGCTGCGGTGCAGAGGGACCTGGGGGTCCTTGTGCATGAATCCCAAAAAGTTAGTTTGCAGGTGCAGCAGGTAATCAGGAAGGCGAATGGAATGTTGGCCATCATTGCGAGAGGGATGGAGTACAAAAACAGGGTGGTCCTTTTGCAACTGTATAGGGTATTGGTGAGGTCACACCTGGAGTACTGCGTGCAGTTTTGGTCACCTTATTTAAGGAAGGATATACTAGCTTTGGAGGGGGTACAGAGACGATTCACGAGGCTGATTCCGGCGATGAGGGGTTACCTTATGATGACAGATTGAGTAGACTGGGTCTTTACTCGTTGGAGTTCAGAAGGATGAGGGGTGATCTTATAGAAACATTTAAAATAATGAAAGGGATAGACAAGATAGAGGCAGAGAGGTTGTTTCCACTGGTCGGGGAGACTATAACTAGGAGGCACAGCCTCCAAATAAGTGCGAGCCAATTTAAAACCGAGTTGAGAGGGAATTTCTTCTCCCAGAGGGTTGTGAATCTGTGGAATTCTCTGTCCAAGGAAGCAGTTGAGGCTAGCTCAGTGAATATATTCAAGTCACAGATAGATAGATTTTTAACCAATAAGGGAATTAAGGGTTACGGGGAGCGGGCGGGTAAGTGGAGCTGAGTCCATGGCCAGATCAGCCATGGTCTTGTTGAATGGCGGAGCAGGCTCGAGGGGCTAGATGTTCTTATGTTCTTATGTTCTTATTACCACAGATGTAGTCGCCCTGGACCAAAACGTCCAGAAGCTTCCAAATATTGCATCTCCTGTTTTTCCATTATGTTATTTAATTAATTAGTTTAGTGTTAATCAAAGTATTTACCTGACATAGTTTATTAAATTAGTTAAACAAATAAAGGTTAGTTTTTAGAATTTAGCTTAATGCTGTATGTTAATTTAATAGAAAACTTTAGCCCACAATCACTACCAATCACTTACCTACCTTACCTGTGATGTCACACTGCAGAGTTCACTCCTCCGAGCTGTGTGATCTCCTGGAAGAGGCAAAAAAAAAGAAAAACGCAGGCCAATTGGGAAAAAATCTGGGAAAATTCCTCTCCGACCGAACCAGGCGATCAAAACTAGTCCAGGAGATCACACTGGTTGTATTAGACTCCTTGAAGTTGCAAATCTGCTGTGGCTTTTATCCCCACTCTCAGGCCTCAGTCTGCTCCCGTTCAGGTACACCACCGCTCTGCGGAAAAAGTTAGGAAAAACAAGGCAAAGCAACACCTCCCGCCCCCACTTCACCGAATTCTCCCACTTAGCAAACTCTCAGTTTCCCACTTTGAGCTGCTGCACTGCATGCTGCTAGCACACAGCCCTCGGTTTTTAAACTGCTTGTGGCTCAGATGAGTCACCGCTGGTCAACTTTTTAAATAACCAGTTTTAACTACTTTTAACTAACTGACTAATTAGCAAACTACTGGAGAGCTAGCTAGTTTGTCTCTGCTTAAGCCTGAAAGAATCTTAAATATTTAACTGTTAATCTTAGTTAGAAGCTACTAGCCTCCAAATTGTTTCAGAGATTCACCCGTAAAACTCTCCCTGACTAAGGTTTATCACATGTGCCAGAACAGATGACTCTTACTCTTTTCCGGATTGTGAAATAGAAGCTAGCTTACAGACATTTTCAAATTGTGAAAGGGGGTATTTTGAGTTAACTGAAAGCTGATGAGATGAAGTATAAGAAAAACTTTCATGACCTCTGGATGTCTCAAAGTGCTTTATGCCCAATGAAGGGCTTTGGAAATGTAGTCACTGTTAGAATATAGGAACAGCAGCAGCCAATTTGCTCTCAGCAAGGTCCAAAAACAACAATGCGATAACGACCAGATAATCTGTTTTTTTAATGATGTTGGTTGAGGGATAAATATTCAATGTAACTATTTGGACTGCAATTTTTTGACAGGCATGGGTCCGTCAAGCCCCACCCCCTGTTAAGCTCCGCTCTGCCCCCTCCCAGCCCGAATTAGTCCCTCCATGTGTTGCCAAGAAGCAGGTCCTGAGGCTTCAACTCTCTTCGCCCGCTCAGGCCCCGGCCCTCACCCTATCCCCCTATCCTGACTCTCCTCCCCCCCCACGACTGCTCTGGGTTGAGAGCGGCCAGCGTGGGGCCGAGAGCGGCCGTGGGCGGCCGTGGGCGGCCAAGAGTGGTGGTGGCGGTGAGCAGAGAAACGGTGGGCGGGCCGAGAGTGAGAGAGAGACTGGGCGGAAGAGAGAGAGAGGGGTTGGGGGGAAGAGAGAGCGAGATTGGGGGCACAGAGATAGAGAGACTGGGGAAGAGAGAGAGAGAGAGGCTGGTGGGAGGGGTGGGGGGGGCGGGGTCGGAAGGGAGAGAGGGAACTTAGGGAAGATGGATTGCGTTCTTCGAACCCCCTACAAGGGACATCGTTGGAGTGGATGATATCCAGAAATCATGACATTGTCAACTATTCTCTCCATACCCAATAAACCTGTTAACAATCCATACATAATATCTGCCCCATCTATGGTGGGGTGGATGCACTTGCGCTGGGGTAAGGCACTTTGGCTGGGGGAGGCATGTACTTGGACTGGGGTAAGGCACTTTGGCTGGGGGAGGAATGTACTTGGACTGGGGTAAGGGACTTTGGCTGGGGGAGGGATGTACTTGGACTGGGGTAAGGCACTTTGGCTGTGGGAGGGATGTACTTGGACTGGCCCTTGCTGTCTTCTGGGGAGCTCTGTCCTCTGTCGCTTCAGGAAGTCAAAGTGGATCGAGTTACAATTTACAAAGTCAGTGAGACCTTGGGATGGGCGGTTCCAGTTACACATTCCTGTGAAACTTCAGGATGTGGCTTATCCTCCAAGGGGACCAATCTTAGACAAAGGGTGGAGCATGGTGGCCATTTTGGCAGTACAAATAAGCACGTCCATAAATATTGGCCAGGGTACTGTGGAGAACTCCCCTGCTCTTTTTCAAATCAGATGCTTGAATAGCTACAGGCCCTGAAATTCCGATGTCCCGGGTCCGTACGAAGTTCCTACGGACCTGGGAAGGCATCGGAAAAGCCGGGTTTCAGTGCGCAATGCGCATGCACTGAAAACCGGCTTTTCCGATCTGTCAAGTTTCTGGCTTGACAGATCTCGTGCATATCGGGATCGAGGACACTTGCAGGGCAGGATTTCCGATATTTACGAATATCTTGCCCTGCAAATGTTCTTTAAAATCTTGTGCCTGAAAAAGCAGGCGTATAGCCTACTTTTACAGGCGCAAGTGTTTAAAAATACATAAAAACATTAAAATTAAATTAAATAAACACATATGAAAACATACTTTATTGTTAAAAACCCTCCACCCTATGATAAGTTTATTTTAAGGCACCTTTAAAAAAAGTTGGGAAAATATAATTTTTTATAAGAACTTAAATGATTCTTAAATATGGCGTGTATTTTTCTACTTTTTATTGATTTTTTGTGGATTTGGGGGTAGTTCCTATTATTATGAATGAGAAAATACTTTACCTTGATTGGCTGCCCAGAGCCATGTGACTACAGCTCAGCCCTGCGCAGATCTCAACATGCACGCGCTCCGAAATGTAGGAGTGAAGGCCTCAGGCTCGGAAGTTCGAGCGGGCACAGCAGCAACAGGTAAGTGCGCAGTCTTTTACTTTTTTTCTTTAGTTTGCCCACAGGAAGGCCTCTAGCCCATTATCAACAAAGACTACACTTTACTTCTCTGACTGATGACATCATTGTCTCTGCAGCAGAACTTCAACACATAGCCATCTGAGTAATCGGACAGTAAAATCATACTTAAAGGGTCACTTCAAATGTCTGTAGGGACACTACAGTTTGCATCTGAGCAGGTGTCACATACTGTGGTACCTTGCTGTTTAATGCACTTGGCCTTTCAAAACGGATTGGAATTTGAGGCTCCAGAGGAGGAAGGCCAAACTGTTATTGTGGTAGGATCTAGAATTGGTGGTACCAGGAGCCCGAGCTGCAAGAGAACTACTTAGACGGACACCTTCCCCAGATATTGACATCATTCTCCTGCTTATACTGTCCTCACTACCGATCCACCATCACCCCCTCCACCTGCCTCCCCCATTCCCAGTGCCGATGCAACAGATCCAAACTCTCAGGGTTCTACCTTCAGAACTAAGGCCCCTGACATAAAAAGCCACGTCATCGATAATACCATAATAATCCAAAGACATGAATGAATACCGTGACCAGTTCACAAGCCAAATGAACGTTAATGCTATATTCCGTTTGATCCACAATTCTTTGTAAAGCTTATCACAGTGCTTTCCTCAGTGTCTTCTTGTGGTCTATTCGAATGCTACATCTAGATAAAAGGTCTAGGGCTAGACTTTCCATATGTTTTGCATCGCTACCGCCCACTTAACATCCATTTTAACGTTGAGATGAGGTATACCGCCCAGATAGCGACCATTTTGCATAAAAATGGAAACTAACACCCATTGATTGCTCACTTATCACCCAGCGTTACTTTCGGCATTTTGTTAACACCGAGAACTAATAATACCGCCCGCCCATTTTTTTTTGCTGTAAAGGTCAGAATAGATGAAACAAACGGCAATAATATTGCCGAGCATTACTTTCGGCATTTCGCCCACATATCGCCGAAAATATCGCTCACCGAAAAAAACGCTGAAAAAAAGCTGCACTCACCTGACTTTAACCCAGCGGTATGGACACCATTTTGTAAATTGGAGGACTTTTCATATAAAAGGATGCTTCAACTTCTGGGGAGTTTTGATGTAATCTGGAGTTATTTTAAGGTGATTTGAAAATCTGAACAAACATCTTGTCATACTGTGGACGAATTGAATTTATTTTATTTTATTTGTTTAAGTAGGTAAATTTATTGTTTGTGAACAATAGGTATAATACTTACTGTTATTGTAATGGGGCCTGTAATTTTTCAGCCTGTCTTCATGACTAGAGATGGCAGAAGGTCTATTAAAGAGCATTATGTGCCCAAAGAGGTGGCAGACTGCTGAGGAGGACGAGAACTTACACCCGACGCACTTACAGGAGGAAGCGGTCTTAGCTGACCTTGTCCGTTAACACATGTTTTAGGAGACTGCCCTTCCAAAAAAAGAGGTTATCAGTGAGATATGCCAGCTCATTAGGGGAGATCTGCAGCCTGCCAGCATCATCAGGACCATACTGTCTGTTGAGGTCAAGGTCACTGCTGCACTTTCCTTCTACGCATGGCGTTCTTTTCAGGCCTCAGCTGACGACATTTGCGCTATATCTCAACATGCCACACATTGCTGCATTCAACAGGTGACTGAAGCACTTTGCGCTCGCAGGATGGACTTGATCAGCTTCCCTATGACCAGGGAGGCACAGACTGAGAGGGGTCTTGGATTCTCCAGGATTGCAAACTTCCCCAAGGTGCAGGGGGCAATGGACTGTACGCACATTGGCATACGGGCACCTTTTCAGGATGCAGAGGTTTTTCGTAACCGAAAGGGATTCCACTCCCTGAATGTACAACTCGTTGTCGACCACAAGCAAATTATTATCGCAGTAAATGCAACATTTCTGGACAGCATCCACGATGCTCACATCCTGCGTGAGAGCGCTGTATCTGACGTCAGCCACAAGATCATTGTTGGATGCTTGGTGACAAAGGATATGGCCTCACCACTTAGCTGATGACCCCCCTGCGTAAGACCCAGACAGAAGCCGAGAAGCGATACAATGAAAGCCACATAGCCACATGCAATATTGTCGAAAAGACAATTGGAGTGCTTAAACAGTGTTTTAGATGCCTGGACCACTCAGAAGGCAAGTTACAATACCACCCTGAGTAGCTCAATTCGTGGTGGTGTGCTGCATACTGCACAACTTGGCTATCAGGGGAGGACAAGAATTGCGAGAAGGGACTGCCGGTGCACCTCAGGAGTGAGAGGATGAGGAGGTGGATGATGATCTCGGGGTAGACAATCAGGCTGACAATGAAACCATGCTCCCGCCCCTCTGTAGACCGCAGGAAAGGGCCTGTGGTGGCTACATAGCTGCAAGACTCTTATGTCAGCAGCTCATAAATGAGCACTTTGCTTGAAATACAAAGCTGCAAGAATGCTGTGTCTGTAACTCATACATGAATGGTGTGCATTACCATGGTGACAGTTAAAGTTTAAGTTGATTTAAGTGACGTTTAAGTATCCCCTTTCATGTTAAGGAATCACCAGTGATTAACGCTACTGCTATCTGAGAAAATGCGCAACAATGTTATGTTAAATAAACATTTTTTAAAGATGACATTTGTATTAATTCATTATTAGAACTCTAATAAAACACCCACCCCACCCCCACCTACAACAAATTTCTAACATTTATAACATTTTTAACATTTCCAATAACACTAATAACACAAATGCAAATACAACAAGGTACCCCCCTCCCCCTCGCCCTCCCCCCTTCCCCCAAACCTCCTAACATTCATTAACGAGCAACAACAACAAGAACAATATTGTTAGAACTCCAACTCCTGCGGCCATGCACCTCAATTTTATTTTTCCCCCACATCTTCTCCCCACCTCTACCCCTTCCCCTCCCAATTCCAAGCTACTTGCTGCAGTGCTCCTCAGGCCTGCTTCATTGGGGGGGATGGCTGCAGATCCGCTGGTTGACCGGATGCTGGAGAGGACGTTCCCAAGGAGGAAACTGTTATGTATTTAACCCTTTGTAACCTGCATGACACCTGACCACCAGAGGGCCCACCTGTCCCAGTATCCCTTGGGAGCACAGTATATAAGCAGGTTACCCACGAGGTACCTGCACTCTGGAATCTTATTAAAGGAGCTAAGGTCACACTTGCTCATTACACACAGTACTCAGTCTCATCCTTTATTATGAGTGTAATAGAGACATCCTCCAAGCCAGAAGCAAGAGCTTCCTCCTGGCTCTCATGTGTCATTGGCAATGGGGGTGTGGCACCTTGGGGTTCAGTGCCACATTCCAGGAACACTGATAGCCCTCTGGCACCAGTGTTCCTGGCTATCACCTCCAGGGCCACCGGTATCCGTGGCACATTCTCGGTCATGTTTGCGGATATGGTAGCCATCTGTTGGGATATGCCCCCCATTGTCTGGAGGATCTGCTGACCTATGTTAACATTTCTCCTGGACAAATGTACTATGTCCCCGCTGACATCTGCCGATCTTGGAGCAGTCCTGCTGCGTCGAACCAACCTCCGTGGGGTTGGCGCCGGCATGGAGACACTTGGGGTGCCCTGTGGCAAAGTGCTTGGGTGCGCTACCTCCACGGTGGAGGATGACATGGCCGCAGGAGCACTAAATGTAAAATGGTATGCTTGATCTTGAGGTTGTTGCCGCAGGCTCCTCCAACTCCTCACTGTCCTCAGTGGAGAGGACAACCTGCAGCTCAACAGGCGATATATGGAGCCCCTCAACACCAGCAGAAGAATGATCCACCGCAGATGCCATCACAGAATCATCACCTTGCCTTGGTACTGTTGGCAGTGACCTCGCTCTTGGTTGAGCTACAAAACATAAATGAGGTAATTAGAGGAGAAGGGGGTGCTCAGGTCACATGGTGATTCAAATGCTACACACAGCATTATGCATGAGAACAGCACTACTGCTATCACAATAATCACAGACATCACATTTAATGAACATAAACAAATTATGCATTACAATGATTTTCATGAGCCCATCATTAATTACATAATATTTTCATCAATCATCTATTGTACGGATATGAGTGGGTGTGGCATCTATTGACTTTACATCATGTAATGGTGTATGATTTACTCAGGTGACATAACATCAGGTTCTGCTGCTGCACGGGTGGATGACCGGTTGTGGATCCTCACTAGTGCCAGCACTCGCTCCTCAATCTTCGTCAGCTCACTGATCACTGGTGGGCTGCCGCTACTTGGCCCTATTCTTTGAAAGCTTCTTTTGCAAAAGGTAACGACAGCGTGATATGGCATATGATCATTGCGAAAGATCATTGCTAGGTACTGTCACAGAAACATAACTGACAGATGTTATGATTATTATTATTATCATTATTGACCTAAACACGTACATCGTAAACGTAGTATTTGAGTAAAACATTACCAGTCTAACTGCAATACATCAGATCTGAATTTATTTATACATTACACTTACAATTCCAATTATATAAATATGTAAGTAAATGTAAATAAATGTAATACTTACTCTGCCAGAGCCGACAAGGTCGTTCCAGTGCTTGCGGCACTGGTTGCCCTCAAGCACCTTGTGCGTCACTGACGAGATCACCTCAGCGATTTTGGCCCAAATCTTCTGATAAACCTTCAGGATAGGCTTCCCCCGCCCACCCCAGGTCAACTGACCCCAACGTGACTCAGCCTCCTGCAGGAGGGCAGCATTTTCCTCGTCCGAGAATCTCCTTGCTCTTTTTCGATCTCCCATCTCCACTTCTTCTCCAAACTCACTGCCCTCACCAGCCTCCTCCTCCTCCACCTCCACATTGTAATCTCTCACCTCCTCCATGTCTTCCATTTTTAAAATATTTTTGTGACAGATATTTAGTGCTATTTTTAATGAGCATTCCTCACAAAAATCCTTCCAAACTCCCACAATAGCCAAACAAACCACAAACACCGACACAACAAACCCACACAAGATTTCTCTTCCTCTCTGCTCTCTCTCTCCTCTTCTGCGCATGTATTGATGACCCCCGACCTCCTAAAACGCGGGAAAAGATCATTGCTATGGCATTGCTATGGATGCTGACATTTTACGACAGAAGAAAATAAAGTACTGCTAACGCCCATTTCACATCGCTCCCGCTAATGCCCATTTTATAAAGTGGAAACTAAGGGGTTTGAAAATGGGCGACAATCCAGCGGTCTCAAAACCCATAATAAATGCCAACACTGGAAATAATGCCCATTTTTGGGTGATCTGCACAATAATGGAAAGTCTAGCCCCTAGTGATGCGAGATCTTCCACATCCCTGGAAGAAGAGTGGAATGCCAAATGGGACTAGGGCTACTGGACCATCCAACAGTAGTTGTGAGGCGCTTCTTGGGGGCCCAGGTCTGTACTACAACCTCTTTGTAACCTCTTGAGGCAGACAAGCACTACAAATGTGCAACTAATTGTTCTGGCACCTGCCCACTTTATTCAAATTATGTAACCACCCCCACACCCCCACTCTAAAAACTTTGGTGGGGTCAGTGCCAGAGGTCAGAGGCAGATACATTACATCGCAGCAAACAGGAAGAATTCAGGGAGATAGGAAGAAAATTAAAGGGTAGGACCTCAAAGGTAGTAATCTCCGGGTTACTACCGGTGCCACACAGTAATGAGTATAAGAATAGAAGGATAGAGAGGATGAACACGTGGCTGGAAAGTTGGTGTAGGAGGGAGGGCTTTAAATTCTTGAGGCATTGGTTCCGCTTCTGGGGAAGATGAGACCTGTACAAACCGGACGGGTTGCACCTCAACAGCGCCGGGATCAATATTCTCGTGGGGAGTTTTGCTAGTGCTGTTGGGGAGAGTTTAAACTAGCTTGGCAGGGGGATGGGAACCTGAGAACGAATTCAAAAGGGAAGGAAGTAAAGCAGAAATTGGATAGCAAGAATCTTGAAAGTGAATCTGTAAGACAAAGGAAGCAGGGCTTAGTATATAGTAAGCGAGGTCTTCCTGTGCTGAATGGTATATACTTTAATGCAAGGAGTATAGCGAATAAGACAGATGAGCTAAGAGCACAGGTAGACATTTGGGAGTATGACATTATAGCCATTGCAGAAACATGGTGGAAAGAGGGGCAGGTTTGGCAGATCAATATTCCTGGCTACAGGATTTTTAGACAAGATAGAGAGGGGGGGTAAAATTGGGGGGGGGGGGTTGCGGTACTGATTAAAGGAACTATTACAGCGGTGAGGGGGGATGATATGTTAGAGGAATCATCAACTGAGGCCATATGGGTCGAATTGAAAAATAAAAAAGGGGCGATCACACTGCTGGCTGTGTATTATAGACCCCCAAACAGTGGGAGGGAGATAGAGGAGCAAATATGTCGGCAAATTGCTGTGAAGTCCAAAAACCATAGGGTAGTAATAGTAGGGGATTTTAACTATCCGAATATTGATTAGGACAATTTAGTGTGAAGGGTATAGAGGGTGTGGAATTCTTGAAATGCATTCAAGAGAACTTTCTTAGTCAGTTTGTAGCAAGCCGAACACGAGAGGGGGCGGTCTTGGATTTAGTTTTGGGGAATGAAGCTGGGCAGGTTGAAGGGGTATTAGTGGGAGAGCACTTGGGTGCCAGTGACCATAATTCAGTCAGATTCAAGTTGGTTATGGATAAGGATAAGAATAGACCTGGAATAAAAGTTCCGAATTAGGGTAAAGCTAATTTTGCTAAGTTAAGGAGTGATTTGGCCACAGTGGACTGGAAACAGCTACTTGTGGGTAAATCAGTGTCGAACAGTGGGAGGCATTCAAGGAGCAGATCCGGAACGCTCAGGCCAAACATGTGCCCTTAAAGAAAAAGGCTGGGAAAAATAATTGTTGAGCCCCCTGGATGTTTAGGGACTTACAGGGGAGGATTAAGCAAAAAAAGGGACGTTTATGTCATATACCAACGGCTAAATACTAAAGAATCTTTAGAGGAATATAGAAAGTTAAGAGGCAAAATTAAAAAGGATATTAGGAATCCTAAGAGAGAGCACGAGAAATTCTTGGTCAGTAAAATTAAGGAAAACCCTGAGATATTTGCCTACATATTTGCTCCTCTATCTCCCTCCCACTTTGTGGAGTGCCGGCAGGAGGATGCATGATTGTTTGAGTGTGCGCGCATGCGCAATGGGCAGTTCAACTTGCGCACATGCGCAGTGCAACAGGGGCAATGCAGATACTGCTATCGAGGAGGTGTGTGATATTCTGGATGAAATAAATATAGTGAGAGAGGAAGTATTAAGGGGCTTAGCAGCTTTGAAAGTAGATAAGTCCCCAGGCCTGCATGAAATGCATCCCAGGCTGTTGAGCGCAGTAAAAAAGGAAATAGCAGAGGCCTTGACCATCATTTTCCAGTCCTCTTTGGATCTGGGCTTGGTGCCGGAGGATTGGAGGACTGTTAATGTAGTACCCTTGTTTAAGAAGGGAGAAAGAGATAGGCCGAGTAATCACAGGCCTGTCAGCCTAACCTCAGTGGTGGGAAAATTATTGGAAAAAATCCTGAAAGACAGGATAAATCTGCATTTGGAAAGGCAAGGATTAATTAGGGACAGTCAGCAAGGATTTGTTAAGGGAAGATCATGTTTGATTAACCTGATTCAAATTTTTGAGGAGGTAATCAAGAGGATCGATGAGGATAGTGTGTACAATGTAGTATATATGGACTTTAGTAAGGCTTTTGATAAGATCCCACATGGTAAAATGGTCATGAAGGTTAACGCCTATGGGATACAGGTCAAAGTGGCAAGTTGGATCAAAAATTGGCTTGGAGGTAGGAAGCAAAGGGTAATGATTGATGGATGTTTTTGTGACTGGAAGGATATTTCCCGTGGGGTTCCGCAGGGCTCAGTACTGGGTCCCTTGCTTTTTGTGGTATATATCAATGACTTAGATTTGAATATAGGGAGTATGATGAAGAAGTTTGCAGATGACACTAAAATTGACTGTGTGGTTGATAATGAAGAGGAAAGTCATAGGCTGCAGGAGGATATCAGTCTACTGGTCAGGTAGGCAGAGCAGTGGCAAATGGAATTTAATTCAGGGAAGTGTGAGGTGATGCACTTTGGGAGAGTGGTAGGCCACTTAATAGTATAGATGAACAAAGGGACCTTGGAGTGCTTGTCCACAGATCCCTGAAAGTAGCAGGTCAGGTGGATAAGGTGGTTAAGAAGTCATATGGAATGCTTGCCTTTATTGGCCGAGGCATAGAATATAAGAGCAGGGAGGTTATGCTTAAATTGTATGATACTTTGCTTAGACCACAGCTGGTGTACTGTGTGCAGTTCTGGTCGCCGTATTATAGGAAGGATGTGATTGCACTAGAGAGGGTGCAGAGGAGATTTACTAGAATGCTGCCTGGAATGGAGAATCTTAGTTATGAGGACAGATCAGATAGGCTGGGTTTGTTCTCATTGGGACAAAGAAGGTTGAGAGGAGACCTCATTGAGGTGTACAAAATATTGAGGGACCTGGACATAGTGGATAGTAAGGGTCTATTTCCATTGGTGGAGGGGTCTATAACGAGGTTGCATAGTTTTAAGGTGGTTGGTGGAAGGTTTAGACGGGATTTGAGGAGAGGCTTCTTTACGCACAGGATTGTGGGGAGCTGGAACTCGTTGCCTGGAAGAGTGGTGGATGCAGAAACCCTCACCACTTTTAAGAGATGGTTGGATGGGCACTTAGAGTACAGTAACCTGCAGGGTTACGGACCTAGAGCTTGTAATTGGGATTAGACTGGATGACCTTTTGTTGGACGGTGCAGCTATAATGCTAAGTACTGCAAGGAATAGAATACAGCCAGCTTAATCTCCTGGATTAGTTTCGATCGCCTGATGGGTCGGAGAGGTATTTTCCCGGATTTTTTCTCCCTAAATTGACCTGGGTTTTTATCTGGTTTTTGCCTCTCCCAGTAGATAACATGGCTCCAGCTGGGGTGGAGTATAGAATGTTTCAGTATAAGGGGTGTCGCAGTTGTGTGAGGCAGACTGGTTGGGCTGGGTGCTCTTTGCCTTTCCGTCGTTGTTCCTAGGTTTATATGTAACCTTTAGGGCTGCTGACCGAGGGCCGTGCAGCTTTGTCGGCCAGCGCGGACACGATGAGCTGAAATGACCTCCTTCTGCGCTGTAACTTTCTCTGTTTCTAATTATGCCGCGATAGGTTTGTTCTTGGGGTTTTCCGCCCATTATTTCCAGCAGCTGCTCAATCTTTTACTGTTGGTTCAAATATATACATCTCCACAAGCTAGGTGTGTGCCTGTATGTATTACTCCAGGCAGTATGATCATTGCCCACTAATGGAGGAGTAGGTCTGCCACCACAGCCTGGGAATTTTCCCATTTCGCTCAAAATTACCTCAATGCCCCAACGGGTAGGGTGACTGTCTGGGAGATTTACCAGTGCTTTTTGTGGTTTTAACTGGTTAAGCTCCAGCAATATCCTTGCTTACACCTGGAGAGCACTAGGCCTTTGCTCTGCCAGCCTGTCCCAGTGCTCCTAGGATATGGATATGTATATTGTGGCCAGAAAATAACGACTGTAATTTTTTATTATATGTAGCAGAGCAGATGACTCTTATTTTTTTCCTGATTGTGGAATTGAAACTAGCTTACAGACATTTTCAAATTGCGAAAGGGTGAATTTTGAGTTCGATGAAAGCTGATGTGATGAAATGTAAGAAAGAAGAATTTGCATTTATACATGGCCTTTCATCATCTCTGGACCTCTCGAAGCGCTTTACACCCAATGAAGTACTTTGGAAATGTAGTCACTATTATAATGTAGGATACGCAGCAGCCAATTTGCTCTCAGCAAGGTCCACAAACAGGAATGTGATAATCTGTTTTTTAGTGATGTTGGTTGAGGGATAAATATTGGCCAGGATACTGTGGAGAACCCCCCTGCTCTTCTTCAAATCGGATGCTTGAATAGCTACTATCAACAAAGACTACACTTTGCTTCTCTGACTGATGACATCATTGCAAGTGATTGTCTCTGCAGCAGAACTTCAACACATAGCTATCCGAATAGTCGGACAGTAAAATCATACTTAAAGGGAGACTTCAAATGTCTGGAGTGAGCAGGTGTCACACATAAGTACATAAGAACTAGAAGAAGGAGTAGGCCATACAGCCCTCGAGCCTGCTCCACCATTTAATATGATCATGGCTGATCTGATCATGGACTCAGGTCCACTTCCACCCCCCACCCCCACTCCCCATAACCCCTAATCACCTTATTGTTTAAGAAACTGTCTATTTCTGTCTTAAATCTACTTAATGTCCCAGCTTCCACAGCTCTCTGAGGCAGCGAATTCCACAGATTTACAACCCTCTAAGAGAAGAAATTTCTCCTCATCTCAGTTTTAAATAGGCGGACTCTTATTCTAAGATCATGCCTCCTAGTTCTAGTCTGCACTATCAAGGTGGAAACATCCTCTCTGCATTCACCTTGTCAAGCTCCCTCATTATCTTATACGTTTCAATAAGATTACCTCTCATTCTTCTGAATTCCAATTAGTAGAGGCTCAACCTACTCAACCTTTCCTCATAAGTCAACCCCCTCATCTCCGGAATCAACCTAGTGAATCTTCTCTGAACTGCCTCCAAAGCAAGTATATCCTTTCATAAATACTGAAACCAAAACTGCACACAGTATTCCAGGTGTGGCCTTACCAATACCCTGTATAACTGTAGCAAGACTTCCCCGCTTCTACACTCCATCCCCTCTGCAATAAAGGCCAAGATTCCATTGGCCCTCCTGACCACTTGCTGTACCTGCACACTATCCTTTTGTGTTTCATGCACAAGTACCCCCAGGTTCCGCCGCACTGCAGCACTTTGCAATCTTTCTTCAATTAAATAATAACTTGCTCTTTGATTTTTTTCTGCCAAAGCACATCTGGTGCCTTGCTGTTTACTGCATAACTTGGCCTTTCAAAATAGATTAGCATTTGAGGCTCCAGAGGAGGAAGGCCAAACTGTTATCGTGGTAGGATTTAGAATCGGCAGAGCCAGGAGCCCGAGCTGCAAGATAAATACTTAGACGGACACCTTCCCCAGAGACTGACATCACTCTCCTGTTTATACTGTCCTCACTACCTATCCACCACCACCACCCCTCCCTCCCCCACCCCCATGCCTCCCCCAATTCTCAGTACTTATGCAACAGATCCAAACACTTCAGGGTTCTACCTTCAGATATAAGGCCTCTGACATACCAAAGCTGCTTTGTCCACAATACCACAAATACCAAAGACATGAATGAATAGTGACCAATTCAATGCCAAATGAACGTTTACGCTATGTTCCCTTTGATTCACAATTCTTTGTAAAGTTTATCACAAAGGGGTAGTGAAGTAACTGTCGAAATCTCGACTCCCGATAAACGACTCAGACACCTTCAGCTCCAGCAGAAGTTTCTTTAATTTACTTGCTAGCAAGGGGAAAGGTCACACTCAGTCAATGGCTAAGTGAACACCTTCGGAATGGTACAATTTCACGAGATATTTATACAGTAAAACCCAAGTTAGGGCCTCTCCCTGTGTATTAGCCCTGTCTCGCAGTCAGTGAATACAGATAAAGAGTTAATTACTACATCCTTGTCCTGACATGGTTTCCAGATATTTTCTTTTGTCAGGGTTATTAGTTGGCCAGCCGGCCATTACTCGATGAGAATGTGGTAATGAGCTATTACCTGTCTTGCATTGTGTCAGGATTGTCCAGTTTCCTGGTCAGTTATCTTTTTGCATCAAATGGATGAGGTCTGTAAAAGAAATAATGGCTGGTGGTTTGAGTACTTCGAAAAGGGTGGGGTGGAGTGAAACTGGTGTTGTATAGACAATCGGAGAGCACCATAGGGGGTACTTGCCTCCCAGCTGTCTGGTGGCTATCAGCCATTTCAAGCCAGGTTTAGCTGTTTCTGCTTGTTGCAGAAATTTCTGGAAGGACCAGGATTCCATTTTGTTTTATATTAAAAAGGGCACAAAAATACAGTGTGGTACAGCTTAGATAAAAATACATTTCCACAGAAGGAATGATCAGCCATGATCTTATTGAATGGTGGTGCAGGTTCGAAGGGCCGGTTGACCTACTCCTGCACCTATTTTCTATATTTCTATGTTTCTATGTTACAGTGCTTTTCTGAGGCCTATTCTAATGCTATATCTAGGTTAAAAAGTCTAGTGTTGTGGAAGATGACAGGCTGTAAATGTGGACCAAGAGCCTCTTAGAATTGCTCTTATAATAACTAAGTTTTCTGGGTTTGGATCTGTTGCACACTGCAGCACTGTTGCTTCCTTGACTGCCTGGACCTCCCTCCTTCCTGCTACATGAGGATTGGCTGGAGGGATTACATATGTTGCTATCCTGAGATAGAACATCATAACCATACTGGTTCTGGGCCCACATTCCAGCTCCTCATTGTTCAGCAGGAACGCAGATCAGATGGTTCCCAATAAACTCTGGTAATCAGGGGCTGTTTCTATGAATCACAGTAAAAAGGCAAATGCAAGAACAATTTGTATTTATATAGTATCTTTAATGTAAAAAAATGTCCCAATGCACATCATATAGGCGTAATCAGGAAATGGATGCCAAACCAAAGAGATGTTTGAAGGTGTAACCAAAAGTTTGATCAAAGAGATGGGTTTTAAGAAGGTTCTTGACAACAGTGAGGAGAAGAAGATATAGAGACAAACGGGTTTAGGGAGGGAATGCCAGAGCATGAGCTAGGTGGCTGAAAGCACAACAGCCAACATTGGGGCAAAGGGGAGGGAATGCACCAGAGTCAGAGGAAGAGTGTGTTTGGGGGGTGGATTGTACACCTAGAGCAGGTTACAAAGATAGCGAGGGGTGAGGTAATGAAGGGATTTAAATACACATGAGAATTTTAAATGTTGATGCATTGGAAGACCAGGAGCCAATGTAGGTCAGCAAGGTTAGTTCATGGGTGAACAGAACGGTGTGAGATAGGATATAGGCAGCTGAGCTTTAGATGCACTGCAGTTTACGTAGCGTGGAATATTGGAGGCCAGCCAGGAAAGTATTGAAGTGGTTAGAGAGCCAATTAAAGGGGAGTGCCACTGTAGGGGGACAAAAATTCTGAAAGATTTTGAAAATCCTCAAAAGACATCCCAACTGATGAGCAGGCTTTCCTAAGACTGAAAGAACAGGCAGAAATGCCCGCAAACAAGTGACAGAGCAGCTGAGCACTTGACTCCTGTTTGAAGGCTGCCGAAGAGGAGGTGGTGCTGGAAGAGGTGGTTGTAAGAATGATGGTCCGCTGGGCTACTCCACGACAACTTTCCTTTAGATTAGCATAGCAGCAAGCCTGCAAAAAGGTAAGTCAAGTTTCAGGCTGCAGCTGACTGTTAGCTTCACTGGATGTGCCAGCTCGATTGATTCTAAATGAGAACTATATTTGTCATTGATTTAGATGGCACAGGTCTTAATCTCATAATTTACTGATCCAGACCTTGCACAGGCAGTTTTCTGCTGTCATTGCTAGATAAGTGTCCCAGATATGATAGGTGACATCTTGACAGATGCAGGCTATCCAGTTATACTAGCTGTTGAGGACCGTGACATGCTTTCTTTTATATCGTGTGACTGAAAGAGAACATAATGTGATTGAGATATGTCTGAGGGAACATCCAACATCGTTAGTCAGGCATTTGAAGTGACTGTGATTGTCCAATATGTGTTTGAGAAGCATGCAATTGGAAAATTAGCATGTAATGAACATAAGCCAACAAATAATTAAATCATTGTTTAATGCCATATTACAAAATATACCAAATATTTAAAGTACAATGGGCTCAAGTTTCCACAAGAAAAAAAACGGGCGCCCCTCCGAGCTGGACACCCGTTTTTCGCGCCTAAAAAAATCCTCGGTATTCTCCACCTACTTACAGGTCCTCTGGCCCTCGGCACACCTGACACCCGCTCCTCCCCCACCCCTCCGACCCGACACCCGCTCCTCCCCCCCCTCCGACCCGACACCCGCCCCCCCCCCCGCCGACCCGAGACCCGACACCCGCTCCCCCCCGCCCCGACCTGAGACCCAACACCCGCTCCCCCCCGGACACCCGCTCCCCCCCCCCCACCCCGCCGACCAGACACCCGCTCCCCCCCCCGCCCCGACCTGAGACCCAACACCCGCTCCCCCCCGGACACCCGCTCCCCCCCCCCCCCCCCGCCGACCAGACACCCGCCCCACCCCGCCGACCCGACACCCTCTCTCCCCCCCCGCCCCGACCCGAGACCCGCTCCCCGCCCCGACCCGAGACCCGCTCCCCCCCGCCTCTCTCTTCCCCCCCCCCCCCCGCTCTCTCTCCCTCCTCTCTCTCTCTCTCTCTCAGCGGCATGAACGGCTGCAGAATTCTCCCTGGCTGAAGCACTTTCACACAGGTAGGAAGATGGTTTATTTAATCTTTTCTTGGCTTATAAATGTTTATTCAGGTTGGATTTATTTGTATAATATTTGTAGAAGTATAAATAAGGATTTATTGTCGAATTTAATGAGTTCCCTTCCCCCCCCCACCTCGTTCTGGACGCCTAATTTGTAACCTGCGCCTGATTTTTTTAATGTGTAGAACAGGTTTTTTCAGTTCTACAAAAATCTTTACTGGCTCCATTCTACTTTCGTTTGGAGTACATTTTCACTGTGGAAACTTTCAAATCAGGTGTCAGTGGCCGGACACGCCCCCTTTTGAAGAAAAAATTCTGTTCTAAACTAGAACTGTTCTACCTGACTAGAACTGCAGAAAAAAAAACGTGGAGAATTGCGATTTCTAAAATAGTCCGTTCTCCACCAGTTGCTCCTAAAAATCAGGCGCGAATCATGTGGAAACTTGGGCCCAATATGTTGGTGATTAATCAAAACAACACATTAAGTAAGATGTACTGAATTTTATTGTTAAATCAGAACCAGGCAGTATTGATTTTAAACAAACAGAATTGTATAAAATAGCTAAGCTCCATAGCCTAAACTATGATGTGACAACTTTGGAATAGAATGGATGCATTTACAATATAACTAATGTCAGTTCAAAGCAGCTTTGCTTTGCACCTACACTGCAGTTATAGTGTGACTGCTGCCTTAATAAGGAGCCAGGGCCTGGATAGACACTAAAATGAAATAGAATGAAACTCCCTGAAGGAAGAAGTCTTCATTTTGGAGTCCATTCAAGCCTGAACACACAATTTTACGCAAGTTTAGTGTCAGTCTGAAGCTGAAATTGCTTTGTACCAATCCTAAACTTGTACCGTAAAAGTACCCTGAGATCCAGCAGTATCACATTTTCTGAGGTAAAAACTATTACCAGAGCCCAATCACTTCATATTTCATGGCTGTGCATGTCATGTAAGGTGTTCTTTTACAATGTGCAAATTTTAGTGATGTATTTATCAGCGCATCATGTATCAAACATGTTAGAATCCAGAACAAATATTTCCTAAATATTTCAGTAATTTTGCCTATTAAATAAATTACATATTTTACAGTCAATTATTATCTTCACAGATATGTGCAAATAGCAAGGTTCAGGAAAACAAGTGGAAAACACAATGAGGCTGAAACTCCTGGGTGGGAGAAGGTGCAACTTGAGAAAGTCACTCACATTTTTCGGTGGAACCCAGATTGGCTCTGTTTTCTAAACACCAATCAAAGGGCAGTCAGGCTACCACTTACCCCCACTCATATTCACAGTTAGTTTTGGGGAGTCTATCTGGGGGCTTTCTAGGCTATCCTCGGAATTTGAAATATAAAAGCTCTTTCGACCTAACAAAAACCACGCCTGTTGAGAATAGGCTTAGGGGTCAATTTAGACTTTTGGGTGGTCGACTGGCAGAGCTCGCTGGTTGACCACCCATTAGGGCTGCAAAAAGGCAGCCATGATTTTGAGACTCCCACCTCATTTACATGGCACCAAACGGGCATCCTGATGTAGCTTGCTAGATGTAGGATGGTCAACATCAGGCTGGGGTGGCTAGCAGCAAGGTTATTACATTTGGGGAGGGGTGCCAGGGGGTCCCCAAGCCAGCAGCAGCCCAGATTATTTGGAATCATCTTTGCTGGGCTTCTTCAGCTCAATCGCTCGTGGAACTATCAGCAAGTGCACAACTCTCCCCTAAAATGGCAAGATAGAACACTGAAATTAATAATAATAAAAGGGACCATCCAGTGTTAGGCCCCTGTTAAAATTCTAGCAGGCAGATCATCAGCATTTAAAGGGGATGAAGTCGATCAACTTCATTTTGAGGACTTTACCCATCTTCCGGTTACCACCAATTTTGTGAAATTAAATTTGACCCCATAGATTCTATTATGGGCCTACCTTATGACTGCAACCTTTTTGTTTCCTGCGGTTATAATTTCTTTTTACCTACTTGCTGCATCTCGCAAGGTACCACTCCAGTTTTCCCACACTTCATTGGGGCAAATGTCTCCTATGCACCTCCATAGGTGTGGGCTGCCATCCCAAACATTAAAATCACCCCATTCCTGGAAATTTGGCCAGTGTCACAGGCCTGGCCAGTCAGTGGAGGGAAGTCTCGCCCCGCCCCACTCCACTTCTGGTGGTAGACTGCAATACCAGCAATTTCAGCCCCAATAGCTTCAGAAGTTTTAATACTTATAGCATAGATTTCATGTCATCTATAAAACATGAAAACCTATGATCAACATACTAAATTACATTTAGACAATAGTGCAAAAAAGTTGAAGATTTTCACTGCAAACAAGAAGTTAAAGTGGAACTATCCTTAACTTTTTCAAGGTTCTCAACTGTGTTGATAATAGCTTCTATTTTCTCCTGCTCCAGCACATATGAAGCATTATTTTTGAATTTGTTGAGCAGTGATTCTCTAGAGAGTGGATTTCTCCAGTGTCCATAGAAGGTGTCACATTTTCCACTGAGCACATCTCTGTTCTTGAGGACCAGAACCACTTCTCCGTACATCTTGTCAAAACTGGCCAAGTTATCTTCAGGATGCTGAAGCTCCACTTTGTTGAGTAACTCATTGAGATCATCTCGTTGGAGTTTACTTTCACTGAATGATTCAATGCTCACATCTCCATCCAACAATGCAGAGCATGCATTAAACTGGAAGGAATGACGAGCCTCATGTTCCGTCTTTGGGAATGGCCTGTTGATGTATCGGGAAATAGGAACGCGCAGAATGATTCTTTCAATCATGGAGGGTGAAAAGGCACCATCATTGGCAGTCACCAACTGCCGAACTGAGGCAGCGGCATCTACCACCCAGTGCATGCCCAGATGAGCTGGGAAGCGCTTAAATGCAATGTCTTGGTCCTCTAGCAGAAAACGTGTCTGTTCAAGTGGTGCTATCTCCTGAGGTTGATAATCACCATAGAAAGCAGAAAATCCAAAGCAGCCAGGGGTATTGTCGAGAATTTTAGCATTTCCCTCCATTCCTTTAGAGGCAAGGAGGGCTGCCTCAAACCCCAGCCGTGTGGCATTGCCAATATGGATAGGTTTTGCCTGAGTGGCTGCATTGGCCATTGGTGCCCCTGAGAGTGAAGCTGCAATAGCCAGGGCATTAATACACTGATTGGGGTTCAGTGATAGCAATTTAGCTATGGCTGCAGCACTGCCCATTGTCCCAACCACACTGGGAGGGTGGAACCTGTTAAATAAAAAAAAATATATATTCAAGTATCTGATATTTTTGCTTATTTCTTGCTATTGCACAGAAACACTTTAATCCAACAAAATCAACAGTTTTGTTATGATTAATACTTCTACAAAGTTATTTTTTTTTTAAAGAGGTCAGATCCTCTGCTAAAGCTTCCAAGTGACCTCACTGCCCATTAATCAGCTATTTATATAAATGCTCTTAATGAATTGGAAGAAAACCCAGCACTTTTTGTGGATTCAACCCAGATGTTAAAATGTATTACCGAGGTTGTTTTATGCTGTTTCATTGGCCTGAATTCCGTGATAAGAATAACAGCGAGGCAATTAGCACTCACCATTATTAAGGAGTAGATCGGACAGCAATCATCGGCATCCGCACATGTGCCGTTCAACACAGAAATTAGGAATTTGCTCTGCTTCGCTTCACCGGTACCTCACCAAGAGGCTCGGCATTCAAACACATGAAGAGCGTAAACATAGAAACATAGAAACATAGAAAATAGGTGCAGGAGTAGGCCATTCGGCCCTTCGAGCCTGCACCACCATTCAATGAGTTCATGGCTGAACATGCAACTTCAGTACCCCATTCCTGCTTTCTCGCCATACCCCTTGATCCCCCTAGTTGTAAGGACTACATCTAATTCCTTTTTGAATATATTTAGTGAATTGGCCTCAACAACTTTCTGTGGTAGAGAATTCCACAGGTTCACCACTCTCTGGGTGAAGAAGTTTCTCCTCATCTCGGTCCTAAATGGCTTACCTCTTATCCTTAGCCTGTGACCCCTGGTTCTGGACTTCCCCAACATTGGGAACATTCTTCCTGCATCTAACCTGTCTAAACCCGTCAGAATTTTAAACGTTTCTGTGAGATTCCCTCTCATTCTTCTCAACTCCAGTGAATACAAGCCCAGTTGATCCAGTCTTTCTTGATATGTCAGTCCCGCCATCCCGGGAATCAGTCTGGTGAACCTTTACTGCACTCCCTCAAAAGTTGCAGTAATTGCCCACTAAACACACCAGAAAAATGTAGGGCTTGTCCATTCAAGTCTTAGTGAATTTTTAATGGGGTGGTTGGTCTTAATGACTGCCAAACATCCTCTCTGGCATTGAAAATTTACTTTTGCAATCAGGTGTCTCATTCCTTCAAATTTTAATTATTGTTGAAGCTTTAAAAAATAATTACTTTTTAAACTTTTTCTTTCTGTCTCTTATCTCTCAATCACATTTTTCTTTCCCTGTCTTTATTTTGCATGATTTGGCATGAATATTCTAATTTACACTTGCTGGTTCAGACTCTGTGTTGCAGTAAGGATTCATCAATCTGATTGGTTAAGGAGATACACCATTACTTGCCCTGTTCACACAGGTCCCAGATCCCCTGTGGAGGCACCGCGCTGTTTTGGAATTCGACCGGGGAGCGCCATTTGTTCGCCGCTAGCCGCTAAAATCCAGCCCGACATCGATCGTTCAGGTAGATATCAATATTTAGGTGTAGCTTACTGCTTCAACTAGCATTAGAAAAAACAATAACCTGGATCTAGAGACAAAACTAACAGAAATCAAGTCTACCCTTTCTGTCAATCTGGAACCAAACACTAACACTCACATTTATCCTAAAGTACCAGCCAAGAACTTTATTTTTTGGCGTTATTTCGGTGGAAAAAAAGGTCGTTAATCGCAAATAACATCAAAAAACAGTGATATCGTTATTTGGGAAAATTATTTATACATATATCTTTTATGTACCGGGAAAAAGTTGTTCCTCGTGCAACTGTATTGAAAAAAAGACTCTAAACATATTAACCAACAGTTTGATCTAAGGGACTAACTATTTTTACTGCACTTTTCTTTGACAGACAGGCATCCATCCCGCCGCCCACCCCCCCGACATGTGCTGCACTTTTTTGACTGACAGGCAACAAGCCCCACCCCTATCAAGCTCCGCCCACCGTCCCCTCCCGGGCCTCGAATTATTCTGTCCACATGCTGCCGAGAAGCAGAACCTGAGACCCGAGACTCTGGTGATTCCCTCACCGACTCACTCCATGCCTCACCCCACCTCCCGGACTCGCAGGGCCCGACTCACCAACTCCCCCTCCACGCCCTCGAGGACTCCACTGACTGAGCTACTGATTCTCCCCTCCAACCAACAGAGACGCTGATCCACCGACCAAGCTGATGATCCTTTGACTGCGTTTGCTTGCTTTGTAGTGTTGCTAGAAGTACATCCACATGGGTATTCATTTCTAGTACAACAGTGTGATATTATTCCTCCTCTCTCCAACTCTCTGTAGCGGTAGTAGTGATTAATGTTTCTGCTCTCCTCCTCTCCCTCTGGATGATGAATTGTAGTAGTAAGCCCCTTCCTCCTCTTCCTGGGCTGTTCACAGGGTTTCTCCAGGCCTCAGGCAGGAGCTAAAGCAGGAGCTCCTTCTCTCACTGCACCAAGCTCCAAATGATTAGGCCACGCCTCCAACAGCTGCACAACTCTTTTGGGGCAAACGTAAACATTAAATCATGTGCCCCCCAATCTGGGGGACACTCCAAACATTTCCCAAGGCCCTTTTTTTTTGTATTTTTGTAGGTTTTTTTGGGGGCCCTAAAACCATAATTTACAAGTGCCCCCTATAAAGGGGTGGGGGGGGGGGGGACACTAAAACCGGCATTTAAAACAAATTAAACTTTAAAACATATAAAATCAAATTAAAATTTGGTTGCCAGGAGTAATAATGCACTCCAGTCCCTCCGGTGCCCACCTCTCGCGGAAGGCCGCGAGCGTACCGGTGGACACCGCGTGCTCCATCTCCAGGGACACCCTGGCGCGGATGTACGCACGGAAGAGAGGCAGGCAGTCAGGCTGAACGACCCCCTCGACCGCCCACTGCCTGGACCGGTTGATGGCACCCTTGGCCGTGCCCAGGAGCAGTCCTACGAGGAGGCCCTCGGAACTACCCGCTCCCCTCCGCACAGCGTGCCCAAAGATCAGGAGTGTGGGACTGAAGTGCAGCCAGAATTTCAGGAGCAGCCCCTTTAAATAGTGGAACAGGGGCTGCAACCTCACACATTCAGTAAAAATGTGGAACATGGACTCTTCCAGACCGCAGAAATTGCAGGAGGCCTGGGAGCCCGTGAACCGGCTTAAAAATTTATTGCACGGGGCTGCTCTGTGCACCACCCTCCAGGCCAAGTCCCCGATAAATAGTGGGAGGACTCCCGCGTAGAGTGCACTCCATCGGGGACCCCCGCCTCCTCCGGACGGCAAGATGGTAGTACAACGGTGTGAGCTGTGTTTTCATACTTCCAGGTGCTAGATTTCTGGTGCTTGATTAGTACTTGATTTGTAGATGTCAAGTGAGGTGTCCATCGATACAACCCAGCAATTGTCCATCGATACAACCCAGCAGTTCAAGAAAATCTTCACAACTATGGAGTTTGATACCTATGAAGAGTTTACTTTGAAATTGGAGGAGTTTCAACAGGTACCTGTTGAAATACTTGCTTCTGTATTTTGTGCCTGTTGTGTTCAGCTGCAGGCTATGTGTTATCGTACATTTCTGGCAAAAGTCTTAAATTTCCGCAAAACTCAACTCTCTTTGCTTTTCGCAGGCGAGTGGGATCCTCTTCTATAAAGCAACCTCACACACACTGACAAATAAGAAGAAGAAACGGAAGGTGCCAATCCCCGACTGGTTCGTGTACACTTTTGTGAAACTGTGCTGTGTCCACTACAGGCAGCCACACATCTAATCAACTGGGATTAGACCAAATCAGCGGTGAGTGTTAATACATCTACATGCTTACTGTGGTGTTCCCCAATCTATTGTGTTTCAGGTACCTCCCAATGGGATGCGAGGCCATGCTTACTTTGGCCTGCAGGAGCAAGAAGATGAAACTGTGTATCACATTGTCCCACCTCGTGTACACATCCCACCTACTGTGGAAGGAGTTCCTTCCATTTACCCTACCAGGAGGCATCTCAGTCCAGAGGAAAAGCATCATGTGGCGGACTTGGTCAAGCTCCAACTTCAAAATAAGCAGTTGAAGAAGTACATTGAGCAGAAATTCAACAAGGTCACAACACTGACTGACATCAGGAATATCAAGGCACAACTGAAAGCTGGGAATGGAAGCATGGCTGCTGTAATAGCTGCACTGGAGCATGTCGCAGAGATTGGGCAGGTGCACATTTGCATGGAAGGAGATGACATCAACTTCTTTGTCATCGCAACAAATGAAATGCAGTCCGGGTTTCAAGAGTTTCCTGAAATGTTGTTCATTGATGGCACCTACAAGATAAACAAGCACGGTTATCCCCTCTACCAAATCATGGTGCAGGACGGCAGTGGCAGAAGCCGGGCTGTCTTCTATGCCTTTGTAAAGAACAAGACATCTGAGATGCTAAATAACATTGTTGAAGTACTCGTAACACTGATGGGATCCAGCATTGATCATGTGAAGACTATCAAACTGGATAAAGACATTAAGGAGATAAATGCTGTCAGGAAGAATTTCCCAGGGGCCACCATTCTGCTATGTCTGTTCCATATCATGATAAACCTAAAGAGGAAGATCAGCAGCTACGTATTACGCAACTCCATCAAGGAGATGTTGTTCCGGCTCTGCAAAGAAATGGTTCATGCCAACACCTGTAAGATTAGACACTTTTCCAGAAGGCACAGAAAGAGGCCACAAACAAAAGAATGATTAAATTGATTTAATACAAGCTTTTGGGATTTACTGGACAAAGGGAGAAAAAGGACGCCAGCCTGGGGCAGGTGGACTCATCACCAATTAAGGACAATCTCTGCGGTTGACAACCATACTGGTTTTATGCATAGAAACAATGGGTTTGATATAAACCCACAGAAAAGCCCCTGAACTGATTGGCCGGAGGGGGATAACAATTCTCTCTGGAGACTCCAAGTCTGCAAGGAACCAGAACAACAAAGGGACCCCCACAAGGTGTACATTTTTGGAGAATGGGGTACTTAAGATAAGGAGTTATCTTTTGCCCTGTAGATTCCGTGTGCAAATTGGGGACATCCAGGTCCATCATCACAGTCAGTCAAACAGATCACCACAAACAACGTATCGATCCAAGCACATTATCAGAAACCACAGCTCAGTGGGGGTATTATTCATAAAATGTATATAAGTATCCGAGCTAGAAGCAGCTCAGAAGCAAAGTACAGAAGCAAATGGAAAGGAACGAACTCGGAAGGAACAGAACTGAAGAGAACGACCAGAAGAGGGATCAACCGGTCATGGAACCAACGACCACGAACCTACAATCTACGATTACAGTAAAATAGGATTTGGGCCTGCTTTAGCCAAGTGGGGCTTTTTAGGAGCCCACTGTAGTGAATAGTGTTGCAGCCTGGGAAAATTGTTTAGAAAAATGGACAAGCCAGTAATGCAGGTGCAGTCTAGGTAAAACTCAGATGTTAAATTGTTTTTGCCTTACAACAACTCGCAAGGTCAATCATATAGCAGCTTACCTGCAAGAGGATGTGGTATCAGATCTAAGTTAAGGCTTGTGGTCAGGCAAGGTGTTCAATAACAGGAAGCTTAGGCTGTTGCTTCTTAACAGAAAATGTAAAGTCCCTAATTTGTCCAAACTGTAAGATTTGACCAATGACTATCTTTGACCGAAAAAGGTCAGGTAGATGGACAATGAATGTATACACCTACTTGCTTTCTGTCTAACTGCTATGCAGTTCAGTGAGTCTTTGAGAGTGCTGATGACCATCCTGACCAGTAGTAAAACGGAGTGCTTCACATTGATGCTGGCCTGGCTCTGGACCTTTATTCACATGTTCGAGGGAGGAGAAGAACTGCTGAGCCGACCAGGCAGCCCTCGCAGCAGACTGTCACCCCGGGGGCTACCCGATGCCTCACCTGGCCAAGCATAAGAGACAGTTACTGCACGACCCACGCATTTCGTAACACGTGTAAGCTTTGAGGACTCTGGTCAATCTCCACTCCAGACATTTGAAGACTGCCAATTGATATCTATCAAGCAAATAGGCCGCTCAAAGGGGTCTATAGGCTGGGGACATTTCAATAGGAGGAAATGGCCACGAGGACATGACCCAACTAGCTGCAACCTTTGTCACCTGACTGATCTGCCCAGCCACCGGAACACCAAGCCCCAGGTTTTATGGGTGCAATGTAAGCGCGGATGCACACAGCTGTTTCACCTTTGTCCCGCTATGACTCCAGACACGTGCTAGTCATGTTTGGAGAGTTTTGTGCAATGTAACTTGTTTGTCTTTTATTGTCAATAAATGTCATTACATTTTTTACATTACTTCCGTGTCATGTGGATTGCACTTGGACTGGGCTAAGGCCCTTTGGCTGGGGGAGGGATGTACTTGGACTGGGGTAAGGCACTTGGATTGGTTGCGGTAAGGCACTTTGGCTGGGGGAGGGATGCACTTGGGCTCGGGTACGGGACTTTCATTGGGGAGGCATGCATTTGGACTGGGTGGGGTAAGGCACTTTGGCTGGGGGAGGCATGCACGGACTGGGGTAATGCACTTCCGCTGGAGGAGGTATGTACTTGGACTGGGGTAAGGCACTTTGGCTGGGGGAGGGATGTACTTTGGCTGGCCCTTGCTGTCTTCTGGGGAGCTCTGTCCTCTGTGCTTCAGGAAGTCAAAGTGCATCAAGTTACAGTTTGCAAAGTTAGTGAGACCTTGGGATGGGCGGATCCAGTGACACATTCCTATAAAACTTCAGGGTGTGGCTTATCCTCCAAGGGGACCAATCAGAAATAAGGGGTGGAGCCTCTTGGCCATTTTTGCAGTACAAACAAGTACGTCCTTGATCTAATCGGCGACAACTCTCGAAGTTGCTGCACCGATGTTTTGAGTATAATGTCAGAATCTTACCTCTTCGGGATGTTGTTCGCCTCTTGAGAGAAGCGCATTAACCTGCCCTGAATTTCAATGCCCACATTAAAGGCCAACAGGAGGTCAAGACCACTAGCTTTGGAGTGAGCAGGCAACATCTGAGCAGCCGCTAGGAGGGCGGGCAGTACAGCTCCCGAGGGATGGGTGGCAGGGTGCCACGTATCATCGAAATCCATCGAGTGGACCTGAGGGGGAATAAGAGACAACACTCGGATTATCTCTATGGAAACAACAAATGGACAGAAGTATGCGATGCGATGAGAAGGAGAGTTATATTATTAATAGCTGTCTGTTACTTGTTTGGTTTGGGAAGTCCAACTGAAAGACACGCGAAAGTAGATAGAGTACAAATATCTCACCGCGACTCCATTGGCGAAAGCAGCCAGAATGGGAGAAAGTTTTAATCCTTTGCGTCCATACACCGAGCTGACTGGGTCTGGGGCAAACGTTTGCTGTTTAGAAGGAAGAAAGGGGAACAGGTTAAAAAATATGAAACTGGACGGCTTACTTGAAGAAAATGTCTGTGCGGAGTCAGCTGGCTTAGACGGTGCCGAGCACTGGCAGAATCCGTGTGCCATCATTGTATTTTGTAGCTTGGAGCTGCCAATCCGTGTGCATTGGCGTTCCATTGAAGTCAAAGGGAATAAAAATCGGGAGCGATGTAAACCGGGCTGGCGATTCGCCATCGCCCGTTTCACAATCTCACAGTCAAAAATATCCCCTTAAATTTATCCCGCAAACTTTGGGAATCAGCTTGAAACGCTCTCCAAGTTAGTCAGTCGCGTTTACATTGATGTCACTCAAACCATCTTACATAAACACGAAAGTGACTGCATAAACGCAGCCTAAAATGAACGTACGCGATGCGCAGTTGTGTTTGAAGCCTGAGAGGGCTGTTATGTTTAAAGCGGACTCCATTACTTTTGTTGCCTGGCGGAAAATGACACGGATATTAATGCAGGAATACAAGTGCTGCTGGCCAATGCAGCAGGAAGTACCCGTTCAGCACGGAGTGTATATGTTTGAAATTAACTCATGTGTACCTTACCTGGCAATAATTGAGGCAGATATCAAAAACATGGCTGGTGCTGCCCAGGACCCCAACTCCAATGTTATCCAGGATCATGCGTTTACTCCGCTGTAGAACCGTATCTGAGAGATGGTCAGCTTTAACCCCAGAGAGAAATGAGCCGAAACTGCTTGTTACCGTCTCTTTGAAATCCGGTGCCTCGAAAGCTAACAGAAAAAATACAGTTGTTATAATTGTTTGTGTGTGAGAGGTTTCTTTGTGAAAACACATTCACTTGAAACCTTCCATACTCTCCCCCAGAACTGTTCTATAAAACTGTAACAGGAAAAAAAAACTCTCACTTGGAAATAGATGAGACATTTCCCCGCCAAGGTGATCATACTCTCGCATGTTAACTTTGAAAGGAAAAATAACACAACCGGTGTCATATTTTTTGTTTCTAGATTTTATTATAGAATCCGAGAGACGGGCTGAAATAATCTAACCGATTTATCCAACAACTAGTCACTTTCATTATCGACCTGCCGCTCTACAAATGTATCTGGAATTTGGTTCTACTGGAAGCGCGATTGAATAGTTTGAACGATTTCAACACGATTTTTAGCGCAGTCTTTGAGTTGAAGCAAGCAGTACTGAGATTCGGTACGATCCTTCCCACCTTCAGTGTCACAGTTGCACTGTACACCTGACTCCAGAAGGGAAGCGTACACGAATGGATAAACAGTGAGCCTTTTATTGTAATATATCAGACAGAAACCAGGCAGGAGGATATTTACCTTCGCGGGAGATTTTATGGTACAGCCGCTTTCCAACTGTTAAGCAGGACTGCATTTTCTAAAACGGAACAGAATGAATCAGTGTTAGCAATTAACCTTTAAAAAGTACAAATATATAACAACCAATAAAAAGGATTACAAATATGGAAAATGTAAAATTAATTTTTCAAAGCTACAAAAATATCTACCTGCAGTTTGGAAAACATTGTGGTGCTTTTCTCTTTGCAGCTGTACTTGCGATGGGAATAATTTTTACTGAGAGAATTGTCTAATTGTACTCTCTAGAACTGGAGATTTATATAGCATCTCGGAGCTGGCGAGCCGAGACACAACGTCACTCCCCTACTCTCCACTCCCACCACCAGTCAGGGTCAGGCGTTATTGTCAAAGATTTCCATAATTACAATCGATTGGAACTTCCCTGGTTTCGTCATTGGTCAATCAGAAAGGACTACATTTACACAAGTCGCCCATTGTTTCATTTCCAGTCAATCTCTCCTACTTTCCAACAATTACAGGAAATAATGGGGTGGTACCCAAAGTGGTCGTGTTTTACACCCCGTCCGATTTGCTTTTCTGTTGACTTCAACGGGTGGTGTATAAAACGGGCTGCCCACCCCCAACGTCTTTAAGTGTAAATAGTACTTAAAAATCGCAACGGCATTAAACCACAGTTTCTGCCTCAATTTCTTTTTATAGATCTCAATGGGAAAGTTTCTGGGGCCTGATGCCCAACGGAAACAGAGCGGTAATGTCCTGGAAACCCAATGACCTTCTGCTGGCTGACCAGAGCGATCCCTGATTCAGATGGGGTGCTATGCCAACCATAAAGACCACGATTCACATCTTAGGAGAGTAATGTGCGCCAGGCACACTGCGCCCAGTACCAGCTGGTTGTCCAGCCAAAGAGGTGATACAAAAGCAAAATACTGCAGATGCTGGAATCTGAAATAAAAACAAAGAATGCTGGAAATCTCAGCGGGTCAGGCAGCATCTGTGGAGAGAAAAACAGAGTGACCGTTTCGGGTCGGCGACCCTTCGGCAGTTCTGACCCGAAACGTTCATTCTGTTTTTCTCTCCACAAATGCTGCCTGACCCGCTGAGATGTCCAGCATACTCTGTTTTTAATCCCACAGGTAAGTCTGTTTATCTTTGTGGGGCCAGGAGCAGCAGGAATGTTCCTCCGAGCCACACAAAAATACTGCGGGCCGCTGTTGTTGGGATGTCACTCCTGGGCCATACCTACCACCCCCCCCCCCCCCCCCCCCGGGCAGCTGCTGCTGGCATCCCAGATGGCCAAAGCCACGAGCTGCTTCAGGGGCTCATTTGGCGACCGCAGCTCACCGCTCAGATTAAAATGAGGATCCGGCCTTCAAATCACAGTGGTCTCTTCACTGCTGGAATGGCCGATCGGTGGGCGTGCTCTGCTGGTTTGGTCACCCAAAAGTCAAAATCTGCCCTCATGTATTGCATGTCAATAAGAATGACACTTCTTTGTCTCACACATTTCAATCCATGAATTTGATTGAAGCTGCAAACCAAATAAAAATAAACCATGAGCAAATAACCCAAACCAGTGAGAGCCAAAACGCTGGTCCAAAATGTTTCCCTTTTTTGTGCCTATCCTAATAATAATAGAACCCTAACGTTACTCCTCAAAGGTAACACCACCCAGCTCCAGAGGGTGGCAGTAGTAGTATGATGAAGAGAGAGATTGGTTAAGACCCTGAGTAGGAACCCATCGAAACCTCCCATAAAGTATCAGTACATGAGAATAAAAACAGGATATTCGGGCACAGCGAAGGGTCCGCCCCTGTTTGCTTGATCTCATCTTTATTAATTGCTCTCACAATAAGCACAATGATCTTTTGAACCTATTTAGACTATTCACTTAAATAGATTTCACGAATAATCTATTCCACAACAAAATCCTCTGATATTTCTGTCAAAGTGTGTCATCTTACTTTAAAATGTGTTTCTCATTTGCCAGAAATACTGGATTAGGAAAGTTTCACAATGCAACGCTGCATACAAAGAACAGAGGAATTCTTCCCAGAGAATTTGTTTGCTTGTTATTCTTTCCTTGTGTACTTTTCTATGCTGCCTTCTGTGCTTTTTGTATGCTCATTATTCCTCTCTTTTGTTTTTAATTACGATTTGTATCTCACGTGGGATGAAATCGGTTTTGGGCGGTATCGCGAAAAGTGACTCGGCAGTCCGTTTTACACATCGCCCGATTTTCATATTCCTAAAACGCGCGGTCGATCCACTATCGCCTCTTTTACGTCCTGGACGTGGTTTTTTTCATTCACCAATATGCCGGGTGGCGCTGTACTGTCTGGAAATATGTGCGCGTTTCCTGCTCGTCATATTCAGGGAGTCATAGGGCAGTTAACGTCAGAAGAACAGGTTTTGTGCAGCTGAATTTGTCGGCTGTTCTCTCCACCATTCATTCAATACATAGGATCCGATATTGTGAAGCTTATGTGTGGTTTCCTTCAAGATCTATACTGTTATTGTAACTATAGGGTTTTTTTACACCCTCTGTCCGCTTGACAGAGAGTTTAAAAAAACATATAGTTACAATTGACACTCCGAGGTGCACTATCAAGTAAAGAAAAAGATCCTTCAAAATGAATGAAGGGCAGCTTAGTCAGTGGAGGAGCTTGGGGTGTTTTGGCCTCCATATCCAATAAGGCAGAATTCCAAGTCATCATACTGAGCTGGGTAATAGCAACTAATGTATAGGGGCTCTAATAATTTCCAACCATACAGTTCTAACATATAAAACATAATGACAAAAGAGACAGGATTGTGAAGCACTTTGCATTCCTCTACTTCTTTCTGGTCTACACCCTTACTGCACCCCAGGAAGAATGTTCTCGATAGAATTGGGCAAAGAAATTATGAAATAAAAGTTGTGACAATTTGATCGCCTTCAGATTCTGCAAACAGCAATGAACATTGTGATTTTTCCATTTATTATTTCTGTTCTGTGCGAACACCTTGTACTCTTCCCTTTCAGAGCTCCACCTTTGTCCTTCAACTATTACAATATTTGGCCTCACTGTTTTCGCTGATTTTAAATGGAAGTCTCCCAACTTCACCCATGCTAAAGTCAGCTCCAAGAAATACACATTGTTGTTCATGCCAAAAACTTTCCCTCTGAGTCTCTAAAAATCTCAAGCTCACCCCAAATTTGATTACTGCTCCCACGCCTCTTGTAACCCTCTGGTCACTCTCAGCTCACAACATTATTTTATAAAGGATGTTTCTCTCACTCACTTTCTTGTTTAGTTGTTTCTCAAGCTTTTCAATTTGTTACATTTCTTTCTCTTTACCTAGGTGGTGTTCACTTTCTTTTGTTGCCAGCTGTTGTTTTACTCTTTCACTTCTTATTTCTACTTTTTCAATTTGTTTTTGGTTCTGGGCTGGCTCTCAGGCACTGCTGTCTAGTTGTTAGTGGGGTTCCTCAGGAGTTTAGTGCTTGTTCTTTTTAATCTACGTAATGTGCTCCTCTTGGTATATTCTCTCCACATTCATCCAACACAAGACGGGCAGAACCTGTGTAGCTTATGTGGAGTGTGTTATATTTGGTGTATGATTTAAGTGGACATTCAACAATTCTACTGGAAATAATGGTTGTGAGGGCTGGTTTCATGACAACAAAATAAATAGGAACAGGAATAGGCCATATGGCACCTCGAGCCTGCTTTGCCATTCAATAAGGTATGGCTGAAGTTCTATATCAATTCCACTCTCTTGGCCTATACCCATATCACTTGATTCCCTTTGTTATGTCTCAAATAAAGCAATGTGACTGAGTACTGTAGACGTGAGTAAGTGTGACCTTAGTCTCTTTATTCTTACTCCAGAGTGTTGGTACATCATTGGAGGCCTGCTTATATACAGTGCTCCAAGGGGATGCTAGGATCCCTTGGGACTCCAACAGATGCACTCTCTGGTGGCAGTAGAATGCTGGTTACATAGTGTTGCATACGTAACATCACTCCCTCCCAAAGTCAATATTTCACTTATTTGCAGGGTGAGACAATCTGGGGCTTTCCGCTCCCTCGTCGATTGTCTCGGTACCAATGCCGGTGCAGGTGAGTTGGTTGGCTCTTCGCTGGGCTACTGGGGAAGATGAGTTCAGCTTCGTGGTCAACCGTGATGTCAGTTGCCATTTGTGTGTGTGTTGGTGGGTCGAAGTTGGTGGTGTCCTCTTCAGGTTGCTCGTGGCCATCTGTGAATCGCAGTTGGGTTTGGTCCAAATGCTTTCTGCAAGTTAGTCCATTTGTGAGTTTGACCTGAAACACCCTACTCCCTTCTTTGGCTATGACAGTGTAATGGTTTGGACTGCCTGTTCTGCCTGGCCATTGGATGCGGACTTGAACGGGGCAGATGTGACGTGCTTGATCCCATTGCGGGTCATGAATTCCTTGAATTCAGCGCTGGTGAAACATGGCCTGTTGTCGCTGATAAGGACAACAGGCAGGCCGTGCGTGGCAAACATGGCTCGTAGGTTTTCGATGGTGGCAGTGGACGTGCTTACAGACATTATTACACGTTGAATCCATTTTGAATCAGCATCCACAACAACCAAAAACATTTTGCCGAGAAACGGGCCAGCGAAGTCAACATGGATCCTAGACCACGGTTTTGAGGGCCATGACCACAAACTTAGCGGTGCCTCCCTGGGTGCATTGCTTAGTTGAGAGCAAGTGTTGCATTGGCGCACGCAAGACTCCAAATCTGAGTCGATGCCAGGCCATCACACATGGGATCTGGCTATAGCTTTCATCAGTACTATGCCTGGGTGGGTACTGTGTAGGTTGCGTATGAACATTTCGCTGCCTTTCTTAGGCAAAACCACGCGATTACTCCACAAAATACAGTCTGCCTGTATGGACATTTCGTCTTTACGCTGCTGGAACGGCTTGATCTCGTCATGCATCTTCGCTGGTACGCTGGACCAGCTCCCATGGAGAACACAGTTTTTTACAAAGGACAGTAAAGGATCCTGGCTGGTCCAGGTCCTGATCTGGTGGGCCGTAACGGGTGACTTTTCATTTTCAACTGCATCCATCACCAAGAGCAAGTCTGCAGCTGTGCCATTTCCACCCTGGTGGTGGGAAATGGTGGCCGACTGAGGGCATCAACGCAGTTCTCTGTGCCTGGCCTGTGGTGAATTACATAGTTATATACAGACAGTATGAGCGCCCATTTTTGGATGCGAGCAGAGGCATTGGTATTGATACCTTTGCTCTCTGAGAATAGCGATATGAGCGGCTTATGGTCAGTTTCTAACTCGAACTTAAGCCCAAATAGATACTGATGCATTTTTTTTACCCCGTAAATGCATGCTAGAGCTTCTTTTTCAATCATACTGTAGGCCCTTTCGGCCTTGGACAAGCTCCTGGACGCATAAATGACCGATTGCAATGTTCCCGATTCGTTTGCTTGTTGTAAAATACACCCGACCCCGTATGAAGACGCATCGCAAGCTAGCACTAAACGTTTAGAAGGATCATACAGAACAAACAGTTTATTGGAACATAACAGATTTTGGGCTTTCTCAAAAGCTGTCTCTTGTGATTTCCCCCATACCCAGTCATCTCCCTTGCGTAGCAACACGTGTAGAGGTTCTAGCAAGGTGCTTACCCCGGGTAGGAAATTCCCAAAATAATTGAGGAGTCCCAGGAACGACCGCAGCTCCATCACGTTCTGTGGTCTTGGCGTGTTCTTGATGGCCTCCATCTTGGAGTCACTGGGTCTGATGACACCTGCTGTGATTCTTCTCCCGAAGAACTCGACCTCTGGCATCAGGAAAAGACACTTTGAGTGTTTCAACCTGAGTCCCACATGATCTAGCCGACTTAGAACCTCTTCCAGGTTCTCCAAGTGTTAGATGGTGTCCCGACCTTGATCAATATGTCGTCTTAGAAAACCACGGTGCGCAGAACCAACTTTAGCAGACTCTCCATGTTTCTTTGAAAAATGACCACAGCCGATCGAATCCCAAACGGGCATCTATTGTAGATGAACAGACCTTTGTGCGTGTTGATGCAGGTGAGGCCTTTCGAAGATTCCGCCAGCTCCTGTGTCAAAAAACGTTAGTGAGAGTTGTGTACAGACCTTCAAACAGTAGTAGTGATGTTGGGGAGGGCATCAAACAGGAAATTAGGGGTGCATGCAATAAAGGTGCAGCAGTTATCTTGGGTGACTTTAATATGCATATGGATTGGGCTAACCAAACTGGAAGCAATACGGTGGAGGAGGATTTCCTGGAATGCATAAGGGATGGTTTTCTTGACCAATATGTCGAGGAACCAACTAGGGGGAAGGCCATCTTAGACTGGGTGTTGTGTAATGAGAGAGCATTAATTAGCAATCTCGTTGTGTGAGGCTCCTTGAGGAAGAGCGACCATAATATGGTGGAATTCTACATTAGGATGGAGAATGAAACAGCTAATTCAGAGACATGGTCCAGAACTTAAAGAAGGGTAACTTTGAAGGTATGAGGTGTGAATTGGCTAGGATAGATTGGTAAATGATACTTAAGGGGTTGACTGTGGATGGGCAATGGCAGACATTTAGAGACCGCATGGATGAACTACAATAATTGTACATCCCTGTCTGGCGTAAAAATAAAAAAGAGAAGGTGGCTCAACCGTAGCTATCAAGGGAAATCGGGGATAGTATTAAAGCCAAGGAAGTGGCATACAAATTGGCCAGAAATAGCAGCGAACCTGGAGACTGGGAGAAATTTAGAACTCAGCAGAGGAGGACAAAGGGTTTGATTCGGGCAGGGAAAAGAGAGTACAAGAGGAAACTTGCAGGGAACATTAAGACGGACTGCAAAAGTTTCTATCGATATGCAAAGAGAAAAAGGTTAGTAAAGACAAACGTAGGTCCCCTGCAGTCAGAATCAGGGGAAGTCATAACTGGGATCAAAGAAATGGCAGACCAATTGAACAAGTACTTTGGTTCAGTATTCACTAAGGAGGACACAAACAACCTTCCGGATATAAAAGGGGTCAGAGGGTCTAGTAAGAAGGAGGAACTGAGGGAAATCCTTATTAGTCGTGAAACTGTGTTGGGGAAATTAATGAGATTGAAGGCCGATAAATCCCCAGGGCCTGATGGACTGCATCCCAGAGAACTTAAATGGTGGCCTTGGAAACAGCGGATGCATTGACAGTCATTTTCCAACATTCCAGAGACTCTGAATCAGTTCCTGTGGAATGGAGGGTAGCCAATGTAACCCCACTTTTTAAAAAAGGAGGGAGAGAGAAAACAGGGAATTATAGGCCGGTCAGCCTGACATCGGTAGTGGGTAAAATGATGGAATCAATTATTAAGGATGTCATAGCAGCGCATTTGGAAAGAGGTTACATGATAGGTCCAAGTCAGCATGGATTTGTGAAAGGGAAATCATGCTTGACAAATCTTCTGGAATTTTTTGAGGATGTTTCCAGTAGAGTGGACAAGGGAGAATCAGCTGATGTGGTGTTTTTGGACTTTCAGATGGCTTTCGACAAGGTCCCACACAAGAGATTAATGTGCAAAGTTAAAGCACATGGGATTTGGGGGCACTGTGCCTACGTGGATTGAGAACTGGTTGGCAGACAGGAAGCAAAGAGAAGGAGTAAATGGGTACTTTTCAGAATGGCAGACAGTGACTAGTGGGGTACCGCAAGGTTCTGTGCTGGGGCCCCAGCTGTTTACATTGTACATTAATGATTTAGACGAGGGGATTAAATGTAGTATCTTCAAATTTGCGGATAACACTAAGTTGGGTGGCAGTGTAAGCTGTGAGGAGGATGCTATGAGGCTGCAGAGTGACTTGGATAGGTTAGGTGAGTGGGCAAATGCATGGCAGATGAAGTACAATGTGGATAAATGTGAGGTTATCCACTTTGGTGATAAAAACAGAGAGACAGACTATTATCTGAATGGTGACAGATTAGGAAAAGGGGAGGTGCAACAAGACCTGGGTGTCATGGTACATCAGTCATTGAAGGTTGGCATGCAGGTACAGCAGGCGGTTAAGAAAGCAAATGGCATGTTGGCCTTCATAGCGAGGGGATTTGAGTACAGGGGCAGGGAGGTGTTACTACAGTTGTACAGGGCCTTGGTGATGCCACACCTGGTGTATTATGTACAGTTTTGGTCTCCTAACTTGAGGAAGGACACTCTTGCTATTGAGGGAGTGCAGCGAAGGTTTACCAGACTGATTCCCGGGATGGCGGGACTGACATATCAAGAAAGATTGGAAAAACTGGGCTTGTATTCACTGGAGTTGAGAAGAATGAGAGGGGATCTCATAGAAACGTTTAAAATTCTGATGGGTTTGGACAGGTTAGATGCAGGAAGAATGTTCCCAATGTTGTGGAAGTCCAGAACCAGGAATCACAGTCTAAGGATAACGGGTAAGCCGTTTAGAAACATAAAAACATAGAAACATAGAAAATAGGTGCAGGAGTAGGCCATTCGGCCCTTCTAGCCTGCACCGCCATTCAATGAGTTCATGGCTGAACATTCAACTTCAGTACCCCATTCCTGCTTTCTCGCCATACCCCTTGATCCCCCTAGCAGTAAGGACCTCATCTAACTCCTTTTTGAATATATTTAATGAATTGGCCTCAACAACTTTCTGTGGTAGAGAATTCCACAGGTTCACCACTCTCTGGGTGAAGAAGTTCCTCCGCATCTCGGTCCTAAATGGCTTACCCCTTATCCTTAGACTGTGACCCCTGGTTCTGGACTTCCCCAACATTGGGAACATTCTTCCTGCATCTAACCTGTCTAACCCCGTCAGAATTTTATATGTTTCTATGAGGTCCCCTCTCATTCTTCTGAACTCCAGTGAATACAAGCCCAGTTGATCCAATCTTTCTTGATAGGTCAGTCCCGCCATCCCGGGAATCAGTCTGGTGAACCTTCGCTGCACTCCCTCAATAGCAAGAATGTCCTTCCTCAGGTTAGGAGACCAAAACTGTACACAATACTCCAGGTGTGGCCTCACCAATGCCCTGTACAACTGTAGCAACACCTCCCTGCCCCTGTACTCAAATCCCCTTGCTATGAAGGCCAACATGCCATTTGCTTTCTTAACCGCCTGCTGCACCTGCATGCCAACCTTCAATGACTGATGTACCATGACACCCAGGTCTCTTTGCACCTCCCCTTTTCCTAATCTGTCACCATTCAGATAATAGTCTGTCTCTCTGTTTTTACCACCAAAGTGGATAACCTCACATTTATCCACATTATACTTCATCTGCCATGCATTTGCCCACTCACCTAACCTATCCAAGTCGCTCTGCAGCCTCACAGCATCCTCCTCGCAGCTCACACTGCCACCCAACTTAGTGTCATCCGCAAATTTGGAGATACTACATTTAATCCCCTCATCTAAATCATTAATGTACAGTGTAAACAGCTGGGGCCCCAGCACAGAACCTTGCGGTACCCCACTAGTCACTGCCTGCCATTCTGAAAAGTACCCATTTACTCCTACTCTTTGCTTCCTGTCTGACAACCAGTTCTCAATCCATGTCAGTACACTACCCCCAATCCCATGTGCTCTAACTTTGCACATCAATCTCTTGTGTGGGACCTTGTCGAACGCCTTCTGAAAGTCCAAATATACCACATCAACTGGTTCTCCCTTATCCACTCTACTGGAAACATCCTCAAAAAATTCCAGAAGATTTGTCAAGCATGATTTCCCTTTCACAAATCCATGCTGACTTGGACCTATCATGTCACCTCTTTCCAAATGCACTGCTATGACATCCTTAATAATTGATTCCATCATTTTACCCACTACCGATGTCAGGACCGAGATGAGGAGAAACTTCTTCACCCAGAGAGTGGTGAACCTGTGGAATTCTCTACCACAGAAAGTTGTTGAGGCCAATTCACTAAATATATTCAAAAAGGAGTTAGATATAGTGCTTACTACTAGGCGGATCAAGGGGTATGGCAAGAAAGCAGGAATGGGGTACTGAAGTTGTATGTTCAGCCATGAACTCATTGAAAGGCAGTGCAGGCTCGAAGGGCCGAATGGCCTACTCCTGCACCTATTTTCTATGTTTCTATGTTTCTATGTAGGCCGAGGCAGGTACAACTTGGTGAATGCCTTCCCTCCTGCCAGCGTCGCAGATATGTCATCTGCCTTGGGTAGCAGGTACTGGTCCTGCAGTGACAAATGGTTCATCATTACTTTATAGATCCCACAATTTCTGATCGTGCCATCGCCCTTGAGAACTGGAACAATCGGACTGGCCCACTCGTTGAACTCCACCGGCGCAATGATGCCCTCTCGTTGCAGCCTGTCCAGCTCGATCTCCACTTTCTTTCGCATCATATAAGGCACCGCCCATGCCTTGTGGTGGATGTGTCATGTGGGAATCAAGTGGATCTGCACCTTCGCCCCTGAGAAACTTCCGATGCCTGGCCCAAACAACCACGGAAATTTGCTCAGAACCTGAGCACATGAGGCGTCATCGACGGACGAAAGCACTCATATGTCGTCCCAGTTCCAGCAGATTTTTCCCAGCCAGTTTCTGCCGAACAGTGTGGGACCATTTCCTGGTACAATCCACCGTGGTAGTTCATGTACTGCTCCATCATAGGAGACTTTTACTGCTGCGCTGCCAATTACAGGGATCAGGTCTTTAGTGTAAGTTCTCAGCTTAGTGTGAATGGGGCTAATCTTGGGCCTGTGTGCCTTGTTGCTCCACAGCTTCTCAAAGGCCTTTTTGCTCATGGTGGACTGATTCACACCGGTGTCCAATTCCATGGATACTGGAATTTTTAACATGATGGGTGGACATTTCGTGGTGAAGGTGTGTACCCTGTACACTTCTGCCTCCTCGGTTTGAGTCTCTAGTTCAGTTTGATCCGCCTTGGATCGGTCTTCCTCTGCAACGTGGTAGTTTGCAGGGTTTGCAGCTCGTCTGCACATTCGCTGGAGGTGTCCCATTGTTCCACAGTCCTTGCACACATAGTGTTTGAAGCGACATTGATGGGCTCGATGATCACCTCCGCAGCGCCAACAAGGTGTCAATTGCCTCGCATTAACAATTGATGGTGGACTCTGAGTCATCTGAGGTTGTGCAACTGCAGGCGTGTACGTTCTGCCATATGCATTCCTGCCTGAAAACAACGTTACTTCGTGTACAGTACATGCCGATGCATCTTTATGCTTGAAATTTGTTTGGTGTTATCGCTGATGGACATAAACGTCTGAGCTATTGTTATGGCTTTGCTTAGATTTGGTGTTTCAACAGTCAATAGTTTGCGAAGGATAACCTCATGGCCAATGCCAAGCATGATAAAGTCTCTTAGCATTTGCTCTAGGAATCCTTCAAATTCGCAATGTCCTGCAAGGCGCCTTAGTTCAGCGACGTAGCTCACCACTTCCTGGCCTTCAGACCATTGACATGTATAAAATCGATACCTTGCCATCAGAACGCTCTCCTTCCAATTTAGGTGCTCCCGGACCAGCGTACGCAGTTCTTCATACTATTTGGTTGTTGGTTTCACCGGAGCAAGAAGATTCTTCATGAGGCCATAGGTTGTTGCCCTGAAGACGGTGAGGAGGATCGCCCTTCGTTTGGCAGCGTTCACGCACCCTTCCAGCTCGTTGGCCATGAAGTATTGGTCGAGTCGCTCCACGAAGGCTTCCCAATCGTCACCTTCGGAGAATTTCTCCAGGATACCAACAATTCTCTGCATTTTCGCATGATGGTTCGTTACCTATTACTCGTTGCCAGTTGTTGTCTCAAATAAAGCAATGTGACTGAGTACTGTAGACTTGAGCAAGTGTGACCTTAGTCTCTTTATTCTGACTCCAGAGTGCTGGCACAGCATGGGAGGCCTGCTTATAGGCAATGCTCCCAAGGGATGCTGGGATTCTTTGGGACTCCAACAGATGTGCTCTCTGGTGGCGGTAGAATGCTGGTTTCAAGGTGTTGCATACATAACATCCCCCTCCCCCTTTCCCCCTAACCTCCCCACAAAATAGCAATAACAGCATCAAAATACTGTCACTAATACAACTGCGGCCATGCACCTCACTTTTCTTTCTCCTCCCCTCCCCACCCGCTTCTCCTGCCCACCTCTAACTCTTCCCCGTCCCCTCCCGACTCCAAGCCGCCTGGCCGCAGTGCTCCTCAGGGGCTGCTTCATTGGAGGGGATGACTGTAGATCCACTAGTTGGCCGGATACTGGAGAGGGCGGTCCCGAGGAGGGAACATCCTCCGAGCCAGAAGCAAGAGCTTCCTCCTGGCTCGCATGTGTCGTTGGCAATGGGGGTGTGGCATCTTGGGCTTCAGTGCCGCATTCCGGGACCACTGGTAGCCCTGTTACACCATTGTTCCCGGCTATCACCTCCAGGGCCTCCGCCATCCGCAGCACATTCTCGGTTATGGTGGCAGACATAGTGACCAGCTGTTGGGATATGGCCCCCCCATTGTCTGTTGGATCTGCAGACCTATTTCAACACTCCTCCTGGATAATTGTACCATGTCCCCGCTCAGATCTGCCGCTCGTGGAGCAGGCCTGCCGCGTCGAACCAACTTCCGTGGGGTCAGCGCCGGCATGGAGACACTTGGGGTGCCCTGCGGCAAAGTGCTTGCACCTGCTACCTCCACATTGGAGGAAGACATGGCCGCAGGAGCACTAAATGTCATCGGGATTGTATAGATGATGGAGCTCGTCGATGCAGGCTCCTCAAAGTCCGCATTGTCATCAGTGGCGAAGGCACCCTGCAGCTCCACGGGCGAGATTCAGGGCTCCTCAACACCAGAATGACGATCCCCCTCCGAGGCCACCGCCGGATCTACACCTCGGCTCGGTGGTGTTGCATGGGACTGCGCTGCTGGCTGAGCTACAAAACATAAATGAGGGTATTAGAGGCGAAGGTAGTGCCAGGGTCACAGGGTATTCAAACACTACACATAGCATATGCACAACAAAATCACTATCGCTATCAAAATGATCACAGACATCACATTTCATGAACATAAATAAATTATGCATTACAATGTTTTTCATGAGGCCATCATTAATTAGATAACACTTTCATCAATCATCTATCATATATAATTATTTGGATATGAGTGGGTGTGGCATCTATTGATTTTATATCACGCAATGGTGTATAATTAAATCACGTGGCATCACATCAGGTTGTGCTGCTGCTTGCATGGTCGACCGGAGGTTGCTCCCCACTAGTGCCAGCACCCGCTCCTCAAGATCTGTCAGCTTGCCGATGACCTGTGGGCTGCCACACGTGCACCGTTGCTATTGTTCAAAAGCTTCTTCTGCAAAAGGTAACAACAGCACGACATGGCATGAGATCATTGTGTAAGATCATTGCTAGGTACATTCACAGAAACTGATACAACACGTAACCGACAGATGTAATAATTATTATTATTATTATCATTATTAACCTGAAGACGTACACCATAAACTTGGGCTTCGATGTCTATGTTTCTATGATTCTAAAACATTCAAAGTCTAAGTGCAATACATCAGATCAGGCGGCAGTCGGCGACAGGCGGGAGCAGACAAGATAGACAAGATGGAGGCAGAGAGGTTGTTTCCACTGGTCGGGGAGACTAGAACTAGGGGGCACAGCCTCAAAATACGGGGGAGCCAATTTAAAACCGAGTTGAGAAGGAATTTCTTCTCCCAGAGGGTTGTGAATCTGTGGAATTCTCTGCCCAAGGAAGCAGTTGAGGCTAGCTCATTGAATGTATTCAAATCACAGATAGATAGATTTTTAACCAATAAGGGAATTAAGGGTTACGGGGAGCGGGCGGGTAAGTGGAGCTGAGTCCACGGCCAGATCAGCCATGATCTTGTTGAATGGCGGAGCAGGCTCGAGGGGCTAGATGGCCTACTCCTGTTCCTAATTCTTATGTTCTTATGTTCTTATAAAGGCCCAGTGGGAGGTCGAGAGGCGGCGGCAGTCGGAGAGGCGGGAGCAGTGTTGGTGAGGCCTATAAAGGCCCATCTTGTGCAGCTTCAGTGGGGAGAAAAAGCAAAAAAGATGTAGAAAGAAATCAAAAGGTGACGTCACAGCCAAAGGGGTAAGTGATTGGGTGGTGATTGGTGAGTAGCTTTTCTTTTTCTTTTTATATCAGTAAGTAACCTGTTAACATTGTTGTCGCCAAATTAAGTGTATTTAAGGGTTAAGTCGTGGCAGGACAGCTCAGTCACGTGATATGCTCCTCCTGTACTATGTGGGAACTCAGGGACACTTCCAGTGTCCCTGACGACTACGTGTGCGGGAAGTGTATCCACCTCCAGCTCCTGACGGTCCGCATTGCAGAATTGGAGCAGAAGGTGGATTCACTCTGGAGCATCCACGATGCTTAGAATGACGTGATTAGCACGTTTAGCGAGTTGGTCTCACCGCAGGTAAAGGGTCCACAGCCAGATAGGGAATGGAAGACCAGCAGGAAGAGCAGTGCAAGGAAGGTAGTGCAGGGGTCCCCTGCGCTCATCCCCCTGCCAAACAGATACACGGCTTTGAGTACTGTTGAGGGAGATGACTCATCAGGGGAGAGCAGCAGCAGCCAAGTTCATGGCACCGTGGCTGGCTGTGCTGCACAGGAGGGCAGGAAAAAGAATGGGAGAGCGATAGTGATAGGGGATTCAATTGTAAGGGGAATAGATAGGCGTTTCTGCGGCCGCAACTGAGACTACAGGATGGTATGTTGCCTCCCTGGTGCAAGGGTCAAGGATGTCTCGGAGCGGGTGCAGGACATTCTGAAAAGGGAGGGTGAACAGCCAGTTGTCGTGCTGCAAATTGGTACCGACGATATAGGTAAAAAACGGGATGAGGTCCTACAAGACGAATTTAAGGAGCGAGGAGCTAAATTAAAAAGTAGGACCTCAAAAGCTGTAATCGCGGGATTGCGACCAGTGCCACGTGCTAGTCAGAGTAGGAATTGCAGGATAGCTCAGATGAATACGTGGCTTGAGCAGTGGTGCAGAAGGGAGGGATTCAAATTCCTGGGGCATTGGAACCGGTTCTGTGGGAGGTGGGACCAGTACAAATCGGACGGTCTGCACCTGGGCAGGACCGAAACCAATGTCCTAGGGGGAGTGTTTGCTAGTGCTGTTGGGGAGGAGTTAAACTAATATGGCAGGGGGATGGGAACCTATGCAGGGAGACAGAGGGAAACAAATTGAGACAGAAGCAAAAGACAGAAAGGAGATGAGTAAAAGTGAAGGACAGAGAAACCCAAGGCAAAAAACAAAAAGGGCCACTTTGCAGCAAAATTCTTAAGTGTCAAAGTACGTTAAAAAGGCAAGCTGAAGGCTCTGTGCCTCAATGCGAGGAGTATTCGGAATAAGGTGGACGAATTAACTGTGCAGATAGCAGTTAACGGATATGATGTAATTGGCATCACGGAAACATGGCTCCAGGGTGACCGAGGCTGGGAACTCAATATCCAAGGGTATTCAACATTTAGGAAGGATAGACAGAAAGGAAAAGGAGGCAGGGTGGCATTGCTGGTTAAAGAGGAAATTAATGCAATTGTAAGGAAAGACATTAGCTTGGATGATGTGGAATCGGTATGGGTGGAACTACGGAATGCCAAAGGGCAGAAAACGCTAGTGGGAGTTGCGTACAGACCTCCAAACAGCAGTAGTGATGTTGGGGAGGGCATCAAACAGGAAATTAGGGGTGCATGCAATAAAGGTGCAGCAGTTATCTTGGGTGACTTCAATATGCTTATAGATTGGGCTAACCAAACTGGAAACAATACGGTGGGGGAGGATTTCCTGGAGTGCATAAGGGATGGTTTTCTAGACCAATATGTCGAGGAACCAACTCGGGGGGAGGCCATCTTAGACTGGGTGTTGTGTAATGAGAGAGGATTAATTAGCAATTTCGTTGTGCGAGGCCCCTTGGGGAAGAGTGACCATAATATGGTGAAATCCTACATTAGGATGGAGAATGAAACAGTTAATTCAGAGACTATGGTCCAGAACTTAAAGAAGGGTAACTTTGAAGGTATGAGGCATGAATTGGCTAGGATAGATTGACGAATGATACTTAAGGGGTTGACAGTGGATGGGCAATGGCAGACATTTAGAGACCGCATGAATGAACTACAACAATTGTACATCCCTGTCTGGCGTAAAAATAAAAAAGTGAAGGTGGCTCAACCATGGCTATGAAGGGAAATCAGGGATAGTATTAAAGCCAAGGAAGTGGCATACAAATTGGCCAGAAATAGCAGCGAACCCGGGGACTGGGAGAAATTTAGAACTCAGCAGAGGAGGACAAAGGGTTTGATTAGGGCAGGGAAATTAGAGTACAAGAGGAAGCTTGCAGGGAACAATAAAATGGACTGCAAAAGCTTCTATAGACATGTAAAGAGAAAAAGGTTAGTAAAGAAAAACGTAGGTTCCCTGCAGTCAGAATCAGGGGAAGTCATAACTGGGAACAAAGAAATGGCAGATCAATTGAACAAGTACTTTGGTTCGGTATTCACTGAGGAGGACACAAACAACCTTCCAGATATAAAAAGGGTCAGTGGGTCTAGTAAGAAGGAGGAACTGAGGGATATCCTTGTTAGTGAGGAAATTGTGTTGGGGAAATTGATGGGATTGAAGGCCGATAAATCCCCAGGGCCTGATGGACTGCATCCCAGAGTATTAAGGAGGTGGCATTGACAGTCATTTTCCAACATTCCATAGATTCCGGATCAGTTCCTATGGAGTGGAGGGTAGCCAATGTAACCCCACTTTTTAAAAAAGGAGTGAGAGAGAAAACAGGGAATTATAGACCGGTCAGCCTGACATCTGTAATGGGTAAAATGATGGAATCAATTATTAAGGATGTCATAGCAGCGCATTTGGAAAGAGGTGATATGATAGGTCCACGTCAGCATGGATTTGTGAAAGGGAAATCATGCTTGACAAATCTTCTGGAATTTTTTGAGGATGTTTCCAGTAGATTGGACAAGGGGGAACCAGTTGATGTGGTGCATTTGGACTTTCAGAAGGTTTTCAACAAGGTCCCACACAAGAGATTAATGTGCAAAGTTAAAGCACATGGGATTGGGGGTAGTGTGCTGACGTGGATTGAGAACTGGTTGGCAGACAGGAAGCAAAGAGTAGGAGTAAATGGGTACTTTTCTGAATGGCAGGCAGTGACGAGTGGGGTACCGCAAGGTTCTGTGCTGGGGCCCCAGCTGTTTACATTGTACATTAATGATTTAGACGAGGGGATTAAATGTAGTATCTCCAAATTTGCGGATGACACTAAGTTGGGTGGCAGTGTGAGCTGCGAGGAGGATGCTATGAGGCTGCAGAGTGACTTGGATAGGTTAGGTGAGTGGGCAAATGCATGACAGATGAAGTATAATGTGGATAAATGTGAGGTTATCCACTTTGGTTGTAAAAACAGAGAGACAGACTATTATCTGAATGGTGACAGATTAGGAAAAGGGGAGGTGCAACGAGACCTGGGTGTCATGGTACATCAGTCATTGAAGGTTGGCATGCAGGTACAGCAGGCGGTTAAGAAAGCAAATGGCATATTGGCCTTCATAGCAAGGGGATTTGAGTACAGGGGCAGGGAGGTGTTACTACAGTTGTACAGGGCCTTGGTGATGCCACACCTGGAGTATTGTGTACAGTTTTGTTCTTCTAACTTGAGGAAGGACATTCTTGCTATTGATGGAGTGCAGCGAAGGTTCACCAGACTGATTCCCGGGATGGCGGGACTGACATATCAAGAAAGACTGGATCAACTGGGCTTGTATTCACTGGAGTTGAGAAGAATGAGATGGGATCTCATAGAAACGTTGAAAATTCTGACAGGTTTAGACATGTTAGATGCAGGAAGAATGTTCCCAATGTTGGGGAAGTCCAGAACCAGGGGTCACAGTCTAAGGATAAGGGGTAAGCCATTTAGGACCGAGATGAGGAGAAACTTCTTCACCCAGAGAGTGGTGAACCTGTTGAATTCTCGACCACAGAAAGCTGTTGAGGCCAATTCACTAAATATATTCAAAAAGGAGTTAGATGTAGTCCTTACTACTAGGGGGATCAAGGGGTATGGTGAGAAATCAGGAATGGGGTACTGAAGTTGCATGTTCAGCCATGGACTCATTGAATGCTCGAAGGGCCGAATGGCCTACTCCTGCACCTATTTTCTATGTTACTATGAATTTATTCACTCATCACACTTATAATTCAAATTATATAAATATATTAATAACTGTAAATAAATGTAATACTTACTCTGGCGGATCCGACAAGGTCGTTCCAGCGCTTGCGGCATTGGTTGCACTCACGAACCTCGTGCATCACCGACGAGACCACCTCGGCTGTGTCAGCCCAAATTTTCTGGTAAACCTTTGGGTTGGGCTTCCCATGCCCACCCCGGGTCAATTGACCCCAGCGTGACTACACCTCCTGCAGGAAAAACATAGAAAATAGGTGCAGCAGTAGATCATTTGGCCCTTCGAGCCTCCACTACCATTCAATACGATCATGGCTGATCATTCCCTCAGTACCCCTTTCCTGCTTTCTCGCCATACCCCTTGATCCCTTTAGCCATAAGGGCCATATCTAACTCCCTCTTGAATAGATCCAATGAACTGGCATCAACAACTCTCTGCGGCAGGGAATTCCACAGGTTAACAACTCTCTGAGTGAAGAAGTTTCTCCTCACCTCAGTCCTAAATGGTCTACCTCTTATCTTAAGACTGTGTCCCCTGGTTCTGGACTTCCCCAACATTGGAAACATTCTTCCTGCATCTAACCTGTCCAGTCCCGTCAGAATCTTGTACGTTTCTATGAGATCCCCTCTCATCCTTCTAAACTCCAGTGTATAAAGGCCCAGTTGATCCATTCTCTCGTCATATGTCAGTCCAGCCATCCCTGGAATCAGTCTGGTGAACCTTCGCTGCACTTCGTCAATAGCAAGTACATCCATCCTCAGATTAGGAGACCAAAACTGAACACAATATTCGAGGTGAGGTCTCACCAAGGCCCTGTACAACTGCAGTAAGACCTCCCTGCTCCTATACTCAAATCCCCTAGCTATGAAGGCCAACATACCATTTGCTTTCTTCATCGCCTGTTGTACCTGCATGCCAACTTTCAATGACTGATGAACCATGACACCCAGGTCTTGTTGCACCTCCCCTTTTCCTAATCTGCCACCATTCAGATAATATTCTGCCTTCATGTTTTTGCCCGCAAGGTGGATAACCTCACATTTATCGACACTATACTGCATCTGCCATGCATTTGCCCACTCACCTAACCTGTCCAAGTCACCCTGCAGACTCTTAGCGTCCTCCTCACAGCTGACAACGCCACCCAGCTTAGTGTCATCTGCAATCTTGGAGATATTACACTCAATTCCTTCATCTAAATCATTAATGTATATTGTAAATAGCTGGGGTCCCAGCACTGAGCCCTGCGGTACCCCACTAGTCACTGCCTGCCATTCTAAAAAGGACCTGTTTATCCCCACTCCCTGCTTCCTGTCTGCCAACCAGTTCTCTATTCACATCAGTACATTACCCCCAATATCATGTGCTTTGATTTTGCACACCAATCTCTTGTGTGGAACGTTGTCAAAAGCCTTTTGAAAGTCCAAATACACCACATCCACTGGTTCTCCCTTGTCCACTCTGCTAGTTACATCCTCAAAAAATTCCAGAAGATTCGTCAAGCATGATTTCCCTTTCATAAATCCATGCTGACTTGGACCGATTCTGTCACTGCTTTCCAAATGCGCTGCTATTTCATCCTTCATGATTGATTCCAACATTTTCCCCACTACTGATGTCAGGCTAACCGGTCTCTGCTCACCCGTTTTCTCACTCCTGCCTTTTTTTAAAAGTGGTATTACATTAGCTACCCTCCATTCCTTAAAAATTGATCCAGAGTCGATAGACTGTTGGAAAATGATCACCAATGCATCCACTATTTCGAGGGCCACTTCCTTAAGTACTCTGGGATGCAGTCTATCAGGCCCTGGGGATTTATTGGCCTTCAATCCCATCAATTTCCCAAACATAATTTCCCGCCTCATAAGGATACCCTTCAGTTCCTCCTTCTCACTCGACCCTCTGTCCCCTAGTACATCCAGAAAGTTATTTGTGTCTTCCTTCGTGAAGACAGAACCAAAGTATTTGTTCATTTGGTCTGCCATTTCTTTGTTCCCCATTATAAATTCACCTGAATCCGACTGCAAGAGACCTACGTTTGTCTTCTCTAATCTTTTTCTCTCCACATATCTATGGAAGCTTTTGCAGTCAGTTTTTATGTTCCCTGCAAACTTCTTCTCATACTCTATTTTCCCCCTCTTAATTAAACCCTTTGTCCTCCTCTGCTGAATTCTAAATTTCTCCCAGTCCTCAGGTTTGCTGCTTTTTCTGGCCAATTTATATGCCTCTTCCTTTTATTTAACACTATCCTTAATTTCCCTTGTTAGCCATGATTGAGCCACCTTCCCCGTTTTACTTTTACTCCAGACAGGGATGTATAATTGTTGAAGTTCATCCATATGATCCTTAAATGTTTGCCATTGCCTATCCACCTTCAACCCTTTAAGTATCATTTGCCAGTCTATTCTAGCCAATTCATGCCTCATACCGTCGAAGTTACCTTTCCTTAAGTTTAGGACCCTAGTTTCTGAATTAACTGTGTCACTCTCCATCTTAATAAAGAATTCTACCATGTTATGGTCAATCCAAGGGGTCTCGCACAACAAGATTGCTAATTAGTGCCTTCTCATTACACATCACCCAGTCTAGGATGGCCAGCTCTCTAATTGGTTCCTCGACATATTGGTCTAGAAAATGTAAGGGGTGGTTTTCAAGGAGTCAGCTTTCCCTTCTGACCTTATATGAGCGGTTTCTAATCGCTCCCACACTCTTGGTTCTAGACTCTGGAATTATGAAGGGACTGTGACAGACTTGGACAGACAATCAGTTTCAAGGTAGGAAGCAGGTATGGCTTTATTGTGTTTAAAAAGAAGCAAAAGGCACACCTTTAATAACACACACAGAATATTGATACCAATACACACTGAGGGGTACAACACATTGAATAAATTGTTAAAATACAGCCTGAAGGGAAAAGAATACAGCTTAAACTCTAAATGGGGTAAAGAGGAGAATGCAGAAACATTTGCACAAGTTATCCCAGCCTCCCCCCCTCCCAATTTCCCTGACTAACTAAGTTATAGCTCTGGGGGTTCAGGGTCTATGCTCTCCAATCCCTTTCGACAGTTGCCGGTGAATCGCGGTTTCGGGGTTCGCTGCACTTTGCCTTCTAGGCGAGCCGTACTCCAGACGGAGGAGAGGACTTCGGACTGCGTAGTCTTCAGTTGGGGTGAGTCCGCTGATGCAGTAAGTCATGTTTTGGATGTATGAGGTAAGTACCCACTTTCTTTGGTTAGGAATAGTTTTAGTTAGTCCTTTTAGGTAATGTCTCACCTGTTGGTCATTCAGAAGTAGATTGTAGAGTGGAAATAAATGTTGACTCTTCGGGTTTTTGCTGAGTTGGTTTCGGTTGGTCGTTTCACTGGTTGTGATGGCCCAGGTTTTCAATTTGTTTGCTGACAACCTTCCATTTCGTGGGCCTCTTGCTGTTGGCGTGCTTGGTCGATTCTTGATGGTTTCTTGTAGTTTTCTCCACTATTCCATTTCTTCACTCTCCACCTCCTGCTGCTTTTTTTTTTCTCTTATAAAACTGGGAATAGATATACCCCAAAAGGCTTCCTTATCTCCAGCCAAATGTGGCCCAGCTCTTTGTTTCAAGGGAGCTGCTCATTAGTTTTGAGCTCTCTTCTTTTTCAGAATTTGGCGGGCTCATTCAGCAATAATTTGATTATGATGTGGTAATGTGGAAAATCACCGGTTGGCATTGTTGAAGCAGTGTTTAAACTCTTGGGCCATTTGGCTGGGCCCGTGATTTCTATCGGTCTATTTGCACATGCATGCCAATAATGGTCTCCGGTGATTAGCCTGATAGCTCTTGATGTGTTTATGTCCTCGGGAGCGCATTTTTATGTCTCACAGTTCTTATTAGTTATCGATTGACTCATTCTCCCAGACAAATTGAATTAGCTCCAATACCCAATTCCTGAGTGAAGTCCCACCTTCTGTTCTGGCAGTCTGTTCTAACATGTTTCTTCAGAGATCTTAAACTTGTAAAGCTCTTGGGTATCTTCCTCAGAGTTTTTCCTAGGATACCAAATGTTCATCGAGTTCCAAATTAAATTCCCTTTCCTATGAGTCCAAACACTGGGCGGGTGGGGGGGGGGGGGCGATCTCCATGAATGCATCCCCTTTTATCCCCTGCAGGCCTCGTCTGCCCTTTAAAATCATTTGTGTCCCGAAGTTTTTCCTGCCATTTTAAAAGTCCAAAAATGGATTCTTCTCTTCTGCAGGGGAAAGGTACAAGGTATCTTTGTGAAATATTGGTAAATTCTACAAAAACCATCCCCAATACACGCCAGGAAATCCTCCTTCACCGCATTGCTTCCAGTTTGGTTAGCCCAGTCAATATGTAAAGTCGCCCATGATAACTGCTGTACCTTTATTGCACACATCCCTTATTTCTTGTTTGATGCTGTCCCCAACCTCACTACTATTGTTTGGTGGTCTGTACACAACTCCCACTAGCGTTTTCTGCCCTTTGGTATTCCGCAGCTCCACCCATACCGATTCCACATCATCCAGGCTAATGTCCTTCCTTACTATTGCATTAATTTCCTCTTTAATCAGCAACGCTATCCCGCCTCCTTTTCCTTTCTGTCTATCCTTCCTAAATGTTGAATATCCCTGGATGTTGAGTTCCCAGCCTTGGTCACCCTGGAGCCATGTTTCCATGATGCCAATTACATCATATCTGTTAACTGCTATCTGCGCAGTTAATTCGTCCACCTTATTCCGAATACTCTTCCGCATTGAGACACAGAGCCTTCAGGCTTGTCTTTTTAACACACTTTGCCCCTTCAGAATTTTGCTGTAATGTGGCCCTTTTTGTTTTTTGCCTTGGGTTTCTCTGCCCTCCACTTTTACTTTTCTCCTTTCTATCTTTTGCTTCTGCCTCCATTTTATTTCCCTCTGTCTCCCTGCATAAGTTCCCATCTCCCTGCCATATTAGTTTAACTCCTGCCCAACAGCACTAGCAAACATCCCCCCCGAGGACATTGGTTCCGGTCCTGCCCAGGTGCAGACCGTCCGGTTTGTACTGGTCCCACCTCCCCCAGAACCAGTTCCAATGCCCCAGGAATTTGAATCCCTCCCTTCTGCACCACTGCTCAAGCCACGTATTCATCTGAGCTATCCTGCAATTCCTACTCTGACTAGCACGTGGTACTGGTAGCAATCCTGAGATAACTACTTTTGAGGTCCTACCTTTTCATTTAGCTCCTAGCTCCCTAAATCCGTCTCGTAGGACCTCATCCCGCTTTTTACCTATATGCACCACGACAACTGGTTGTTCACCCTCCCTTTTCAGAATGTCCTGCACCCACACCAAGACATCCTTGACCCTTGCACCAGAGAGGCAAAATACCATCCTGGAGTCTTGGTTGCGGCCGCAGAAACGCCTATCTGTTCTCCTTACAATCGAATCCCCTATCACTATAGCTCTCCCACTCTTTTTCCTGCCCTCCTGTGCAGCAGAGCCACTCATGGTGCCTTGAACTTGGCTGCTGTTGCCCTCCCCTGATGAGTCATCCCCCTCAACAGTACCCAAAGTGGTGTATCTGTTTTGCAGGGGATCCCTGCACTACCTTCCTTGCACTGCCCTTCCTGTTGGTCACCCATTCCCTATCTGACTGTGGACCCTTTACCTGCGGTAAGACCAACTCGCTAAACATGCTATTCACGACATCCTCAGCATCGCGCATGCTCCAGAGTGAATCCACCTGCAGCTCCAGTGCCGCAATGCGGTCTGTCGGGGCTGGAGGTGGATGCACTTCCCACACACATAGTCGTCACGGGCACTGGAAGCGTCCCTGACTTCCCACATAGTACAGGAGGAGCATAACACGTGTCCGAGCTCTCCTGCCATGACTTAACCCCTAGATTAATTTAATTGGCAACAACAATACTAAATGTTACTTACAGATAAAGAAAGGAAAAAGAAAAAACTACTTACCAATCACCAGCCAATCACTTACCCCCTTGGCTGTGACGTCACCTTTCGATTTCTTTCTACTTCTTTTTTGTCTCCCTGCTGCATCAAGCTGGCTCTCTGACGCTGGGCCCCGACTGCCTCTCCGACTGCCTCTCCCTGCTGCAGCTGCTCAAGCTGGCTCTCTGACGCTGGGCCCCGACTGCCTCTCCGACTGCCTCTCCCTGCTGCACAAGCTGGCTCTCTGACACTGGGCCCCAACCTGACTCTTCGACTGCCTCTCCCTGCTGCAGCTGCTCAAGCTGGCTCTCTGACACTGGGCTCCGACTGCCTCTCCGACTGCCTCTCCCTGCTGCACAAGCTGGCTCTCTGACACTGGGCCCCGACTGCCTCTCCGACTGCCTCTCCCTGCTGCAGCTGCACAAGCTGGCTCTCTGACACTGGGCCCCGACTGCCTCTCCGACTGCCTCTCCCTGCTGCAGCTGCACAAGCTGGCTCTCTGACACTGGGCCCCGACTGCCTCTCCGACTGCCTCTCCCTGCTGCAGCTGCACAAGCTGGCTCTCTGACACTGGGCCCCGACTGCCTCTCCCTGCTGCAGCTGCTCAAGCTGGCTCTCTGACACTGGGCCCCGACTGCCTCTCCGACTGCCTCTCCCTGCTGCAGCTGCACAAGCTGGCTCTCTGACGCTGGGCCCCGACTGCCTCTCCGACTGCCTCTCCCTGCTGCACAAGCTGGCTCTCTGACACTGGGCCCCGACTGCCTCTTCGACTGCCTCTCCCTGCTGCAGCTGCACAAGCTGGCTCTCTGACGCTGGGCTCCGACTGCCTCTCCGACTGCCTCTCCCTGCTGCACAAGCTGGCTCTCTGACACTGGGCCCCGACCTGCCTCTCCGACTGCCTCTCCCTGCTGCACAAGCTGGCTCTCTGACACTGGGCCCCGACTGCCTCTTCGACTGCCTCTCCCTGCTGCACAAGCTGGCTCTCTGACACTGGGCCCCGACCTGCCTCTCCGACTGCCTCTCCCTGCTGCAGCTGCACAAGCTGGCTCTCTGACGCTGGGCTCCGACTGCCTCTCCGACGCTGCTGGGCCTTTTATAGGCCTCGCCCATGCTGCTCCCTGACTGCATTTGCCTCGTCGGAGAATTTCTGAGCTCATTTTCGTCCTCCCGCTTCAAGTTCCTCTCCTACTTCACTTCTTTCACCAGCATCCAACTCCTCCACATCGTGCTGGCTCGCCTCCTCCATGCCTTCCATGTAAATAATATTTTTTTCCTTAAATCTCTGTGTAAACAAAGTAATTTGTGCTCTCAATTCTTCTTACTGCTCCAAAATATCTTTCCTACCTCCCGCAACAGCCAAAGAACCAGACAACAAACCCACACACACTTTCACTTCCTCTCTGCTCCCTCTCTCTCCTCTTCTGCGCATGTATTGATGATTCCTGACCTCCTGAAATGCGGTAAACGACCGTTGCCATGGCATTGCTATTGACGCCGACATCTTACGGCAGAAGGGCAAAAAAATGACCGCTAACGCCCATTTCACATCGCTCCCGCTAGCACCTGTTTTATACAGTGGAAAGTTGGGGTTTTGAAAATGGCCGATAATCCGGCGATCTCAATATCCATAATAAATGCCAACACTGGCCCCATTTTGGGGCGATCTGCACAATAATGGAAAGGCTAGCCCATAGTTTCAGAATAAGGGGCCGCCCATTTAAAACTGAGATGAGGAGGAATTTCTTCTCTCACTGGGTTATAAATCTATGGAATTCTCTGCCCCAGACAGCTGTGGATTTGAATATATAGGAAGGACATTCTTGCTATTGAAGGAGTGCAGCGAAGGTTCACCAGACTGATTCCCGGGATGGCGGGACTGACCTATCAAGAAAGACTGGATCAACTGGGCTTGTATTCACTGGAGTTCAGAAGAATGAGAGGGGACCTCATAGAAACATTTAAAATTCTGACGGGGTTAGACAGGTTAGATGCAGGAAGAATGTTCCCAATGTTGGGGAAGTCCAGAACCAGAGGTCACAGTCTAAGGATAAGGGGTAAGCCATTTAGGACCGAGATGCGGAGGAACTTCTTCACCCAGAGAGTGGTGAACCTGTGGAATTCTCTACCACAGAAAGTTGTTGAGGCCAATTCACTAAATATATTCAAAAAGGAGTTAGATGAGGTCCTTACTACTAGGGGGATCAAGGGGTATGGCGAGAAAGCAGGAATGGGGTACTGAAGTTGAATGTTCAGCCATGAACTCATTGAATGGCGGTGCAGGCTAGAAGGGCCGAATGGCCTACTCCTGCACCTATTTTCTATGTTTCTATGTTTCTAAAGCAGAGATAGACAGATTTTTGAGCGATAAGGGAATAAAGGGTTATGGGAAACGGACGGGGAAATGGAGCCGAGTCCATGATCAGATCAGCCATGATCTTATTAAATGGTGGAGCAGGCTCGAGGGGCCAGGTGGCCAGTTCCTGCTCCTATTTCTTAAGTCCTTATGTTCTTATAAATATATATATACTGCAAACTATATCAATGTAAAAACTGGTAAACTGAAGTACAAATTTCCACTTTCTGTAAAAAATAAATTTAAATGTTTTTGACAATGTTCAGATTTTGACCGTAATTTTGCAATATTTGCTAGTTTCCCTGCTTCAATTTGCAATGTTTGTAATCATTGCACATCGGGAATGATTTTCCAATGAATGCTCCACTTAGATATCACCAACAAACTAAGGCATCTTAGTTACTTCAGCCACTTCTAAGTCCTTTGCCAACATTTTAAACAATAAAAAGAACAAACATTAAACCCCTGAGGAACCCCACTAACACCTGGACAGCAGCTCCTGAGAGCCAGCCCAGAGTCAAAAACAAATTGAGAAAATAGAAATAAAAAGTGAGAGAATAGAACAACAGCTGGCAATAAATGAAAGTGAACGCCAAATAGGTAGAGAGAAAGAAATGTAACACATTGAAAAGCTTGAGAAACAATTAAACAAGGAAGTGAGTGAGAGAAGATTCTTTCAGAAGAATATTATGTGCTGCGAGTGACCATAGGGTTACAAGAGAAATGGAAACAGTATTCAAATCTGGGCTGAACTTGGGATTTTTAGAGACTTAGGGGGAGAAATTGTGCAGCGACCCGTTTGGGACGATAACTTTTGCAGAGAGGGACAGAATTTACGAAGCTTATGTGGGGTATCTCTCCCTGGTAGTTAGCCTTCTATTCTGTCTTGTTCCTCAGTTCTTAAGAATCTGACATGCTATTCTTTGATCATGTTCCGTGCACCGTCGCTCAATGTATTGTTATCAAGAGCCATACCACAGACTCATTACAATGGTTCCAAGGACCTCAAAAACTGTTAACTCCTAAATTTTCCCCAACCCCTTAATTTTCCCCATGTCGTGCCATTGGCAAATGTTTGAACCCTACGCTGCAAACGACGTAAATCAAGAAATAATGGTTCGGTAACCCTCCAAGCCTTCAGTATCTTGCAAAAGTTACCTGGAGTTCTCAATAATACAAATATCATGCATATGTATTGGGTAACAATATATTTCCCGCTCATTAGCAAAATTAGCTGAAACATTTTCTATTGTCTTGTAAACAATGTTTTAATACGATTTCGGAATGAATTTAGGTGGACATCAAACTGATGGATTATTCGTGACCTTGACGATAGCAACAGCATCATTCCACTTTTTCCAATGGAATTTCCCCTGCCGCAGGCTCCACACATTTTCAGAGTTTATAATTGCAACTTTCAGGTTATTTTAATCTGTTAGGAGAGGAAATATAGCCTTAATATTAAGATGTAAAAATATGGCATATATGCGAATAAGATTTAAAAACAACTGAAGAATGATCACACAAAGAATTGCAGTGAACTTACTTTTTCCTTATTCTAATTTCCTGGGCTATCTTTTTGATGCTGACAGTAATCCCTGTAATTTGTTTACACGCTCGCACATAACGTATGACGAACAAGGAAGTAGTTGTCTGTGAGAAGTCTTAAGATGTAAAAAAAAATGTCTGTGAATCTGCTTGGCTACATTATGCAATGAAATCCCTGCTATTTCCTCCTTCTATGCCAGCTATTATAAAACTGGGAGCGCGCTGGCTTGAAATAACAGCGAGGATGTGCTCTCCAGAGATACTACAGGTAAGCAGCATTAACATTTCATGGTTCACTTCATTCGATTAGATGATGCTACTTGTTAATATAGAAACAGCCCAGTTACCAAACATCTCGAGCAAAGGATATATGGTTTTAAAGGAAGATAAATCTGCTATAATTTAATACAATTATAAAATTATTGGCTTCGATATCCAAATATTTCTCCAGCAGAGAAATAAACTGAAATATAGGTTGAAGATTAGTGTATGAAAAGACAGCTCAAATTCGTTAGATACTTTGATATTAATTGTACAATGTTAATATAGGTCCGATTTCAGGATAATGTACTCGATCTACCATTTTCGTTTTTAAATATTTGTGGATCATATTCAATAAGGATTGATGAATGATACGTAAACAATTTCAGGGAAAAGATAAAATGAAATAAATCTAATATATGTGCTAATATATGGGGACTCATCTAAAACAAACATTGACACAGCTCTGAAAGTAAGCGGAGCAAATCACTCTTGGAGACCGTTACTGTTATTCAGTGATATGGTTCCCTGGGTTCTTGGTGTTCCGCAGCAATGGGTCCCAGAAATTGACAGATTTCAGAACTTTTCTGGAAACGCCCAGTAAGTCAGGCATCTGCAGTAGCCCTTCCTACCTTCCTCTCCCCGCAAATGTTCAGTATCTGCAGTAATTTTCTGAATTGTTCTGTATTGCTGATAGCATGTTGTGCTATTGCATTGCTCTAAATAAAATATTTTATGCATTGTTTTCCTGTGATTGCTGGCATTGTTTTGGTGAAGATAGGGATGAGATTAGGGAACTCGAGGAATGTCATGCAGAAAAGTTTTTATAAACTTGTGTGGATACCGTACTTTCTTCATTACCGATAGATGGCGCCACATTCACAGGCTGAAACCTGTCGATTGTCAATTGTTGGTAAATTCCCTCTGTTGAACCCTCCAGTTACTGAATTTTCTTTGAAACTTTCAATACAGCCATTATTTGTGCAATACAGCCCGGATTAGATTGATTATCATTAAAACCAAATGTAGAGTAGGTTGAGCTAATTTTTCCAATAAGTACTAGTATCAGAATATTTTAACAACGTTCATTTGTATAACATCTTTAAAATAGAAAGACATGGGTTGAGAGATAGGGATTGGCTTGATAAACAAGAAAAATGGAGGGAAAAAGCAAAAGCAGCTGAATGGGTGGTCTCAATCTTAGTGACAAAGAGGTCCATGAGCTCCTTGTACTTTTTGTTGGAGGGGCAGGGGAGAGGGTTTTAAGGATAAGGCTGGGTTGTTAGTGAAGAAAAGAAGTCAGGGTTACTTTTGCTGTCCAGTTTGATCTGCAGTGCTGGATGGTTTGGTGGAGAAGAGTGAAGCCTGAGAGCACTGGATATAATCCAGCAACATCTAGTGATGGATGGCTAAATTAGCTATGCACCAGGTGCACTCAAGCTGGTACCCTTTGGACTTGAGAGAATAAAGGTGGGGGCCACGACAGGGGAATGATTATGATTGAAGAGAGTGTAGGTTTGGCTGGGGGCAAGTGCATCAAAGATGGAGGTGATGGAGTGGTTGAGCAGATCGACAGCAGATTAGTATCGTGGTGAATGGAAGGTCAAAGGCTAGGCAGTTTGGAGTTTGAAAGTGCTGTGACTTGCGGGGACCACTTTCCTAGGTGGTACACTCACAATAAAGGATGAAACTGAGTACTGTGTATAATGAGCAAGTGTGACCTTAGCTCCTTTAATATGACTCCAGAGTGCAGGTACCTCATGGGTGGCCTGCTTATATACCGTGCTCCCAAGGGATGCTGGGATCCCTTGGGACTTCAATAGGTGGGCCCTCTGGTGGTCAGGTGTCATACTGGTGACAAGGGGTTAAATACATAACACTAGGACTAGACATGGAGGAATTAGGGATATGGATGGTGAGGCAAATGAACTTGTCAGGGACCATAGGAGTAGAGAGGCCATAGAAGATTACAAGGTCAAGAGGGTGGCCTTGAATATGGGTAGGAGAATTTATATGGAGGGAAAAGTTAAGAGAGGACAGGATCACCATGAGAATAGAGGCATGGAGAGCTGGGATGGAGATGAAAATCACCAAGGCTCAGTGTAGATGCTTAGGGAGAAAAGGAAGGAGAGAATCTCAGGAAGAAGCCCATAGTGGGGCTTGCAGGGGGGTGGGGGCGGGCGGTGGGGGGGCAGTAGAAAGCAAGGACTTTATAAGAAAGGTGAGAGTGGTGAAACAAGGTGAGGCATTTGAAGGAGGAGAAGATATTCAAAGAGTAGTGGTAGAGATCAAAATGTGAATTGGTGGAAAGAGCCACACCACTACTATGGCAGTTTGAATGGGCAGATGGTGGAAAGTATAACTATCTGGATAGGCTTCTGTAAGGGACAAGGTGTTGTCATCCTTGACCCAGTTTCAGTCAAAACTACAATGTCAATGCAAGCATCCAAAAAAAATCATGAAAAACAAGGGCCTTGTTCATGCATGTACGAATATTGTGGAGGGAAATGCGGAGAGGGAAAGTGATTGTTGATCCTTTGGCTAAGTCCAAGGAGGAAGTGTAGGGTGTTATGAGCAGGATGGGAAGGAGGTTTATGAGGTTGGCCCCCAGTGGGTGTGCTGGTAAAGAAAGATAGGGCACTTGTGGTTGCTGCTCATAAGGAAAGGAATGGGCACCTTGATGGGCTCTTTCGAGAATGTCAAGAGAGGCACACATTGTAGTTGTGGGCTTATTCAAGGGGGAATTAAGACTGAGATGGTGGTAGGAAAACAAGAAAGCAAAGGAGAAGTGATAGGTTGGGGTAGAAATTAGGGAGGAAAAGTACACAAGGGGGAGAAATGAATGGTGATATGACTGGTTGACAGGAAGAGGAAGAGACAAAAGAGATGGGATGGATCGGGATGAAGAGAAAAGGAGATATTAGTAAAGGGCTCAGGTCTGGAGTGGCAGCCAAAATGCACACACAATTGATTCACAGTTTTGTATTTTGCTGTAGTAAGAATATTGTATTTTATAAAACAAGTAAATATCACAGGCTCATCAAATGCTACGAAATTTGCAGAAGCATGGCTGATCATTAAAGGGTGATACACTTCTGTTTGATATCATATCTGTGTTCTTATATATTACTGTGTCTACATTTATATGTTATTTTGCATAAGTTTATATGTTACTTTATATAATAACTTTATCTAGTTCCTTCATATCAATTATTGCTATGTTATATTTTGCTAAACCATAGGTAATTTTTGTGTGTGATATATTTTGTCACAAAAGGAGATGTAAAGTTCTTGACGGATTTTGTGTTTCATTCATAAATTAATTCATCTTAGATTTAAATACAATGTTTAGTTCTTGAAGTACATGTTGTTTAATTCATGCATAACTTTATTCATTCATTCTAGATTTAAAGAAAATGTCTAGCTCAGAAGGTTTTGCTGCTGTATTTTATAGTGAGCCAGCTGTCCTGGGGCTCTTGGCCAATGTGTTCAGTGTCTTCCTTGTAGCTCTGCAGAACTTCGCTCAAGTCAATACAAACATTTTGGCTAATGGAACTGAAAACATCTTGGCAGGTTAGTAACAGCATGGCAGTGTGCTATAGCTATAGTTAATGGTCTGCTCACTGATAAGGATAACAATATAAACTATCATCTTATTTTGCTTAGATAACAACAGTCACTAAACTTCAATTATGTTAAAAACTTTGAGATGTTTTGTTGTAATAATATTACTCAGAGAAAAGGTTTCGGATGCTAGGATTTCATAACTCTGATATGAAATAGTATCTGTTTTGTAAATAAAACAGCTCTTCTGTTGAAGTCATGGTGGATGATCAGGAGAACCCACACACAAATTCACTCCCAATAACTATTAGCTCCCCTATAGTTTAGTAGATTACAGAATGTGCTATAAAATAACAATGGAAAAGGTCACATTGACTAATGTTCAGGGCATTAACAATATTCTTTTTTAGAAGGGCTTCTATATTCAGACTCTTTATAAAACTGTCCTGATATTGAAATTAAATTGTTTTTATAGTTTTACTATAGTTTAGCATCATTGCAAAGCAGTTTCCCTTCACAGTAACACTAAAGTTGTCAGGGCCAAGTCTGACCCTTGAAATAAGCAACGTGAGACTCTGGAGAAAGCAGCCTCCTACCACCTTGTGGGACACTTAATGGGATATAATTCCAGAGCAGTGTCAATCTTGCTCCAAGGTTCCTTGGATCTCCTGCACACTTTTTAAACTGACCCAAGCTAAATGTAATAGTTAGACAGTGTAAATACTCCCACATGCACTCCAACTATTTATACTCCATGCACTTTCAAATCCAAACACTGTGAGACTGCCTCCTCCAGGGGTTGTCACACTGCTCCCCTTTGGAGTCAGTCAGGATCTGACTCTCGAGTTATACTGAAACTATAGGATAGTTGCAACGCAGAAAGCACGTCTCAACAACACTAAAATTGCAGTATTAACAAATATGAAGGGGACTTTGAATGAGAGATTCTTTTTAAACAGGCTCCTGATCCTGAGACCTATTTTTAAGTAAGGCCTTTTGACTTTGTTTAAAGTTTATGGTGTTCATGAAGACCATACATTTGAAATCCTATCATAAGAAGTTTTTTGAAAAAAAAGATGCTGTTAAAGAATTTTCATTGTCTGTTTTCTAGGTGTTCACCTTATATTGATTGGTGGAGTGACACAACTTGTTGCTGGGCTAATGTCCTTCAGAAAGTACGACCATCTTGGTGGCACAGCCTTTATAACATTCTCAGCTATGTGGAGCAGCTTTGGGGCAACTCGAATTATTCTAGGAGCAAACTCCCATCTTAATGTCACTTCCATCACTCTGTATGTAAAAAACGCCAGTGTTGTAAATAATAGTTTAAGCATGGCTCTGCCTCCTATTAGTGAATCAGCTGTTGCAGGATTAGTAGCCTACATCAGTGTATCATTTATTTTGTCCTTCTGTTCAGCTACAACTAATTACATCATGCCTTTTGTGTTTGGGGCCATAACAGTTACACTCATTTTTGAGGCTGTAGGTCTCCTTAGCCAATGGGCTTTAATAATATCCGGAATCTTTGAACTAGTGATAGTTGTCTTTGGGCTTTATGGAGCCATTTCTCTGCTTTTAAAGGGAGTCACCCAGAGATACATCCTTCCCGGGTTTGGCAATGCATTATTCAATGTGCTGCTTCTAGGAGCAACTAACAAATCATCTTCTAAAAGCATTGGCGAAGAGAAGAAGAAGAACACCAAATATGCTGAGCCAATGGCCCTTGGTAACTTGTGCAGTGTGATTTCTCCCTTCATCTTTGCTTTTTACTGCTTTGGGTACATGCAATCATTTTATGTGGGAGCTGTGTGGGTCAGCATCAATTCTATCGCACAGCTTTGTGCCAGTTACTATGGTTACTTGCGCAGTGATGTCTACTTTACCACTAAATTTGGTGTCCATAGTATGTACTGGCTTGTGAAGTCCTGGGAGGAGTTCATTATAACTGTCCTCATAAATGTTGATATTTTAGATAGCAGTAGAGCCAGGATGACAGGGGACTGGTTTTTCTTGGTCACGGCTTTGATTTTATGTCTGATGTCTCTGAATAGAAACAAACTTGAAATAATCCATAACAGCTTTTTTGTTCTGCTCACCATCTCCACCATTCCTCAGATCAACAGTGTATCCTATTACAGATGTTTTGGGGCCGTTTGCTCCATGTATACAGCCCTATCCCTTTATGTAACATTTGCCAGCTTGATCAACTCCATAGCAGAAAAGGCACTGATTCCTATTGGAACCCAACCCCTCTCTTCAAAAACATTTCAGAATGTTCTATTTGCCCTGAAAAAAAGATTTACCAAAGCTGAAGAGCTCCCATCCTTTACTACTGTGCAGCTTCCAGATGCCCTGTTCTACATCTGCAATGGACTGGCAGCCCTGTCTGCCATCCAGGGTGCAAACTTGGAGCAGGTCCAAGCTCATGTTACTATTCCCTGGGTGCTGATCCCTGGAACTCTGATCCAACTCTACGTGTCCAGGATTCAAGTCCAAGGAGGACGCCGCTTTGGTTCTGTATTACCCTTCTGCTATGCAACTATCTGGGCGACTTGGACCTGGCTTCGATTTGCAGGTATATTTTGTCAATGCAATATTACCATGAACAAGCAATCCTCTAAAGATGATTCATATATTTATATGATATGTATGAACAACAAATGAAAGTATTTTTGTATCTCACTTCATAACTGATATTTCAGCATTTTTGCAGGTTTTTTAATTGCTTTTCTAAAAATTATATTTCTTTAATCTGCACATTTTCACATTAAAGAATCATATTATTCTTTGTTACCAGGAGTGACCCCATTTATATTGTCAATCTACCCATTAAAATTTTTTTACAAAAGTATTCCTTTTGATATTAAAATAACACAGTCAAGGGAATGAACTATAGGCATGAATGCACTCCCCATTCATTTGGGACTTAAATTTACACTTGTTATTATACTAACCCCAAAGTAACAGATTTGTCTATTATTTACTTTTACATGCCCTACTCCTAGCTTATATAAACACTCATACAACAGAAACAATACAATTCTACACAAATATAAAATATGTTACTGCATTTTATTCAGATTTGGAAAATAGATTTTTTTTTTCAGTTCTAATATAATAAGATAACATATTAAGTATACATGGACAAAGTCTTAAGATTGTGTCGCTATTCCCTGTGTGCTGATCCCTGGATTCCTGATCTAGCTTTAAGTATTCAGGATTCAAATACAAGAAGGAAAGTGCTTTGGTATTGTACTACCATTCTGCTACACAACTATATGAATGAGCACTTCTTTCTTCATTCTGGAAATTTTATAGACATAGAAACATAGAAAATAGGTGCAGGAATAGGCCATTCAGCCCTTTGAGCCTGCACCACTATTCAATAAGATCATGGCTGATCATGCAACTTCCATGCCCCATTCCTGCTTTCTCTCCATACGCCTTGATCCCTTTCGCCGTAAGGGCTGCATCTAATTCTCTTTTGAATATATCTAACAAATTGGCCTTAACAACTTTTGGTGGTAGAGAATTCCACAGGTTCACAATTGCCTGAGTGAAGAAGTTTCTCCTCATCTCGGTTCTAAATGGTTGCTTAACAACTTATATTTTATGTTTCTCTTCAATATTTTAAAAGTAGTATGAGCTCATGTTAACATAGGTTAACACCTTTGTTAAAATAGCGAAGATAGGAAGTTGTTACATGCGTATTAAAATTTCACACAACTGCACGCCCAACTCTCAATCAATTCATAGTAGGCCGTAAATTTTAATGGAGCATTCCTTGCCACCAAACCTTCATTGGAAATTCCCAGCCATAACTTCTTGCTTCAAATTGGTCTTTGTATTGACAATTGTATTACAGGCTGAACTTCCCTTATCCAGAACTCCCTTATCCAGAACCGCCCCTTGTCCAGAACCATTCCTGGCCACCGGGTGGCACATGCGCAGAACTCCGACATGAACAAATTAAACAAATTGAAGTCCTTCCTTGCTGCTGACTCCCGCAATCGCTGGCCTGACCCCGCCACCCCCCCCCTCCACATCCCCCCATGATCTCTCTGCTGCACTCCCAACCCCAAGCCAGCCAGCCCCGATATCCCCTTGCTCAGTACCTGTACCATCCAATTTAACATGACCACCCCTCGTTCGGAAAAATTCTTTATCCAGAACAGGCCAGGACCCGATGGTTCTGCCTATATATGCTTATACTCATAACTGTTTGTCATGAGTTTCATAAATGTGTATTTTTATGCAGGTCATTTGTTAAATATTGATCCCAGTTCTGATGGTGGATTCACTGCAGGAGCCATAGCTTTCCTTATAGTCAACATGTTTCTAATTATTTTAGGTGAGTGTTTCAGTTGCAATTCTGCTCAGTTTGTATACTTCAATATGTGCCATTTATGAGGAATTAATTTTTTGTGTGCTCTCTCTCACAGCCATTTACATTAATATAGTGCTGGTCATAGCCACAGTCATCATGGAAGTGATAATCATCTGCTTTCTACTCTTCACCCTAGAGCGACTGCCTCTTCCTTTGGAAGGTAAATCAAAAGTTCGTTATTTTTAATTTCCAAAAAATGTTTATTTTATAGCCATGTGAGCACTAAGGTCTATTTCTCTCCACTGTTGACCTCACAGGTGTGATGTTGGCTTTGTTCAGTCTTGTCTGTGTTTATGGAGCAGTTGCCTCTTTTGCCAACTATATGGTTGAGAAACAATTAATTCCTCTGGGTGACCCTCTCTTCAAGGTAAATGCTATCTATCTATTGATTTCCAATATTAATTGGTTTCCAATTTTCTTCTGCTGAGGCAATCCCTCGGAATCGAGGATGACTTGCTTCCACACTAAAAATGAATTGTCAGGTGACTGATGAGTCCGATGGGAACTACAGTCTCTGTCACAGCCTGTGCAGACGGTGGTTCAAGGAATGTTGGTTGAATGGACGGTTGGTTGGACTGCTTGGGTTGTCGTGCGCTGTTTCCGTTGTTTGCGCTTGGTCTCTGCTTGCTCCCGGCGAAGAGACTCGAGGAGTTCGGCCCCTTTCCGGATTATTCTCTTTCACGTTGAACGGTCTTGGACCAGAGATTCCCAGGTGTCAGTGGGGAAGTTGCACTTTTTCAAGGAGGCATTGAGGATGTCCTTGAAGCGTTTCCTCTGCCCACCTGGGGCTCGTTTGCCGTGTCGGAGCTCCGATTAGAGCGCTTGTTTTAGGAGTCTCGAATCGGACATGGGGCCACGACATTGCACACTGGGGCCACAATTTTTCATACCGGTTCGGGAGCACGGCGGGCAACTTCGGGTGTGAACTGGAACCACACTCCTGGTTGCAGTCCACTCTGTTAAGCCCGCTCTGCCCACAGAGAGTAAAGGGGTCACCTCGCATGGCGATGATGACTTTGCCGGAGGCACAGCAGCTGGGGCGCTACCAGCGAGGGTGCACCATTACTGGATTCACGCCTCTGCTAACTCCCGCACAATTTCATGGGAGCCGATAATACCTCCTCCCTTCCCCCCGGAGGCGCTGATGGGAGGAGCACAATATGGGTATTTCGGCCCCCTTGACTATAATCTACTTTGTTCTGCAGCATAGTTTTTATTTTACTTCTGAAATCTAGACCTTTTGTGTTGATGATTCATTTTAGAAAAACCTAAAGGATTAATTTTCATTATAATACATCAATTAAAAACCAAATATTTTTCTGAAATATCTTAAACTTTTTATTCATAAATCACAGGCAGAAAAAAACAGAAAGAAAGACCATACCTCTTCACCTTGCCCCATTACATCTTCACGCCAGACTAGTGGTCTTCGGACTATTGCAAAGATCTTGGATTCTGGCCATGTATGTGGGATCCCAACTGATACTGTGTATGCCCTGGCAGCATCCTGTAAACACCCAGAGGCTGTTGAAAAGATCTACAGCATAAAGGTAAGGATGTCAAAACCAGTGAGACTTAAATACTGTACATACAGACATGACTCTTACAGCTTTTTATTCTTACCCAGTAATGTTATTTGCCATAAAGTGCACGTTTCAGTCTTTTAGCGGATGATTGCTGTCCATGCTTTACCAGGATCGTCCTGCAGAGAAGCCTATCTGTATCTGTATCTCCAATCTGGACCAGCTTTCTGCGGTGCATCCTCCATTCAGCCCCTTGCTCTGGGAGTTCATGAACCATGTCTACCCTGGAGGGATCAGCTGTATTGTGAAGAAAGGAGACTGGCTGAGGAGACTAGGTATACTTTGTGATTCGTAGAACATTTTGAAGCAGCTATTGATCCCTATTCAAACTGTCAGTTGTATCAGCTAATCAGTATTAGAATGAGATTAGACTTGAAGGAAATGTTGTCAATCAGATTGTCTCCTTTATTAAAAGGTGTTGGTGCTGCCTATGATCATGTTGGTACAAAGGACAGCATCATGATCCGTGTTCCTGACCACACTGTGACAGCCCATCTTGTGAATATGACTGGGCCATTAGCCATCACTTCAGCGAACCCTAGCGGAGAGTCTGATAGCATCCACCACGACATGGTTATCTCGTATGTATTACAATATTACAATTGAAGTAATTGTTCTTTTACCTTTTATTACATGCCTTTTTCAATGTGTGTGTTATCATATTTGTCAACAGGCGCCTTGGGCACAAGATTGATGGCGTTTTATGTGATGGAACCTCCAATGAATTGGTTGCTTCCACTGTCATCAACTGTACCAAGATTGATGAAGGTATTACAGCATTCTGTTCAAATATATTAATAATATATGTATTTGGTTAAACTGATTTTATCCAATAATTTCTACATTGGTTTAGCACCTAAAGTTTATAGATATGTTTGTGTGTTTCTTTCAATTACATATTCGTTTTAATATGTTAACAAAGTGCTAGTTGAAGTAGGAGATGTGGTTGCAGTTGGACTGAGTGCACACATAGCAGTCTCATTTAGTGCTAACTAATTGTTATAATATTTGCAACATTGATGAATGTATTATTTACACGTGTGCTGGTCAGCCAGGTTCATAGAGGAAGTACAATTGTAAACTGATTTTATCCAATAACTGGTATTAGTCTAGCCCCCAAGATTTATAAATGTATGAATTTTTAAAATAAGTTAGTTTTAATATGACTCTTTTCAATAATTCACTGTTATTAATGCTTTCTAAAGACCACTTCAGTAGTAATTGTGAAGGGCTTTGGCTATGATTAATCTGTTTCTAAAAGAAATTATTTACTTTCTTCATAAGGAATCACCATTATAAGAGAAGGCTGTGTCCCAGCGGTGAGAGTCATGCAAATCTTTGAACAAGTGAAGACCAAACTTGACTAATGGCAAACCGCAACAGATAGAAATTTCCAAACTGGCATTTCATGAAGATACATAGATCAACTACGTATAGCCACAGAATGCAAACAATAAATTTGTTACACATGTGGATAATTTCCCATTACCATTGATACATGTGGCAGTAGGTATAATGCAGTGGTGTATAGTGGTTTCCTTTCAGTATAGAGAATATGGGAGAGCATGATTTGCTGTACTTTAAGAGTTATTGGTTCACCTTATCAAAGCAGGACTTTATTTTGCGGGGTGCAAAAATCTGAGATGAAGCTTGCTGACCCAACTGATATACGTTCAGCAGTTAATAACTCAGCAATGAATGAACATTTAATTAAATGTCCGTTTCAGTAATTCTACCATTCTGCTGCAATAATTAAAAGTCATAAAATATATATTTATACAAATAACAGTAATAAGATTAGTCTATATCAATGTAACCACAAAGTCATTAATTGAAGACCTGAACTGTGACACCTGCATGGCTCACCTGTGAAATCTACTACCACTCACACTATAATCATATTCTTCTCTTAGACAATCCCTCGTATCGAGGATATCTTGCTTCCACGCCATCCAAAAGGGATGAGTTCACAGGTGTTTCAATGAAGGACCTAATATTCCAGGTCCAAAACTACATGTTGAAGTGTGGAAGATGCCTGTGCATGAATTTTTTTTTAACATGTGGTGGCCGTTGCACACCAGCCACCACACGGGCTTGACAGCTAGGTCTTGGTCCAGTGGCAAGGATTAACCAAGACGACTGGAGACCAGCTCTGCTGCACGGACCTAGTGCGCTCACATATTGCCGTGTGGACTCTCACCACAGATGCTGCCTGACCTGCTGAGAGACTGTTTAGTGAATGTGGAATATTGGTTTTCAAAATGCTTCATTACCCAAGCATTCATTTAGCCTTCACCAAGCTTCTCAAAGCCCTGCAATTATATGCAAATATTGACTTTATCATTCTTCAACTTCCTGCAGTTTAATGCCATTAAGTTTCTGTACCTGTACAACTTTTCTAAAAAGAGCCAAAAGGTCCATATTTCTTTTTATTGTCACACCTGAGTTTTACTTCCATTAAGATATAATGGAATAAATTACAGCAAATTATCTTACTCTTCCAACTGATGATTAAAGATATTTTCTGCTACTGATCCCAGATGATCATGTACAAACTTGCAATAAAGCAAAATCTATAATCCAAGAAAGACACCTCTGCTTATCTGAACTCCTTATGCCTGTAATAATGTTTGTTGCAAAATTGCCTTCTGTCATATCCTTTTTCTCATCTGCAATCCGTTGTAAAGTCTTGAATAAGTTTGAAAACTCAAGGTTACTATTCTCAGGCAAAGAGACAAAGTATTTTCTGTATTGCTTGTCGACACGACATGCTTTTAGGAAAAGGCTGAAAATTGCCTTTGTTTCATTGCCCAGATGAGTCCTGAGAGCGTAAGATGGACACCAATGTAAATACCATTTCTTCTGGTGATATTTGATCTTTGCAGTCACTTTCCACCAAGGATCAGTAAAATGAAACCATCCAAACACCTTGTAATGTAAACTGGAACAAGGTCTTCGATTGTAACGGACCGCCGCGCCACGGAAGAGGCTGTGATGGAAGTTCCACCATTGGACATATTCATCATATCCTCGAGGTCCAGGAACTGCACGGCCTTCACCTCCTCCTCCTCCTCCGTGTCCGACCTTTTGTCCCCTCATCATATTACATTGAAAATGGAAGATTGTCTATGCAGAATACATTGCATATATCTATCTGAAATAAACCAGCTTCGGTTACCGTGGAAATTTATGAAGCTGAGTAGCAAATTATTTATTGGAATCATATTTGTTGAAACAATCTACCTCTGTGACTTTACCCTTAAATTCATATGGGCTAGAATTTCATAAGAACATAAGAACAAAAGAATTAGGAACAAGAGTGGGCCATCTAGCCCCTGGAGCCTGCTCCGCCATTCAACAAGATCATGGCTGATCTGGCCGTGGACTCAGCTCCACTTACCCACCCGCTCCCCATAACCCTTAATTCCCTTATTGGTTAAAAATCTATCTATCTGTGACTTGAATACATTCGATGAGCTAGCCTCAACTGCTTCCTTGGGCAGAGAATTCCACAGATTCACAACCGTCTGGGAGAAGAAATTCCTTCTCAACTCGGTTTTAAATTGGCTCCCCCGTATTTTGAGGCTGTGCCTCCAAGTTTTAGTCTCCCCGACCAGTGGAAACAACCTCTATGCCTCTATCTTGTCTATCCCTTTCATTATTTTAAATGTTTCGATAAGATCACCCCTCATCCTTCCGAACTCCAATAAGTAAAGAACCAGTCTACTCAATCTATCATCATAAGGTAACCCCCTCATCTCCGGAATCAGCCTAGTGAATCGTCTCTGTACCCCTTCCAAAGCTAGTATATCCTTCCTGAAGTAAGGTGACCAAAACTGCACGCAGTACTCCAGCTGCGGCCTCACCAATACCCTATACAGTTGCAGCAGGGCCTCCCTGCTTTTGTACTCCATCCCTCTTGCAATGAAGGCCAACATTCCATTCGCCTTCCTGATTACCTGCTGCACCTGCAAACTAACTTTTTGGGATTCATGCACAAGGACCCCCAGGTCCCTCTGCACTGCAGCATGTTGTAATTTCTCCCCATTCAAATAATATTCCCTTTTACTGTTTTTTTTCCCAAGGTGGATGACCTCACATTTTCCGACATTGTATTCCATCTGCCAAACCTTAGCCCATTCGCTTAACCTATCTAAATGTCTTTGCAGCTTCTCTGTGTCCTCTACACAACCCGCTTTCCCACTAATCTTTGTGTCATCTGCAAATTTTGTTACACTACACTCTGTCCCCTCTTCCAGGTCATCTATGTATATTGTAAACAGTTGTGGTCCCAGCACCGATCCCTGTGGCACACCACTAACCACCGATTTCCAACGCAAAAAGGACCCATTTATTCCGACTCTCTGCTTTCTGTTAGGTAGCCAATTCTCTATCCATGCTAATACATTTCCTCTGACTCCGCGTAACTTTATCTTCTGCAGTAACCTTTTGTATGGCACATTATCGAATGCCTTTCGGCAATCTACACCACATCCATCGGTACATCTCTATCCACCATGCTCGTTATATCCTCAAAGAATTCCAGTAAATTAGTTAAACACGATTTCCCCTTCATGAATCCATGTTGCATCAGCTTGATTGCACTATTCCTATCTAGATGTCCCGCTATTTCTTCCTTAATGATAGTTTCAAGCATTTTCCCCACTACAGATGTTAAACTAACCGGCCTATAGTTACCTGCCTTTTGTCTGCCCCCTTTTTTAAACAGAGGCGTTACATTAGCTGCTTTCCAGTCCACTGGTATCTCCCCAGGGCCCAGAGAATTTTGGTAGATTATAACGAATGCATCTGCTATAACTTGCGCCATCTCTTTTAATACCCTGGGATGCATTTCATCAGGACCAGGGGACTTGTCTACCTTGAGTTCCATTAGCCTGTCCAGCATTACCCCCCTAGTGATAGTGATTGTCTCAAGGTCCTCCCTTCCCACATTCCTGTGACCAGCAATTTTTGGCATGGTTTTTGTGTCTTCCACTGTGACGACCGAAGCAAAATAATTGTTTAAGGTCTCAGCCATTTCCACATTTCCCATTATTAAATCCCCCTTCTCATCTTCTAAGGGACCAACATTTACTTTAGTCACTCTTTTCCATTTTATATATCTGTAAAAGCTTTTACTATCTGTTTTTATGTTTTGCGCAAGTTTACCTTCGTAATCTATCTTTTCTTTCTTTATTGCTTTTTTAGTCATTCTTTGCTGTTGTTTAAAATTTTCCCAATCCTCTAGTTTCCCACTAACCTTGGCCACCTTATACGCATTGGTCTTTGATTTGATACTCTCCTTTATTTCCTTGGTTATCCACGGCTGTGTTTTAATCCTAGTTTTTAAACCATGATTTTTAGTTTTGACCCCTCCTGCAGCCCCTTTATATTCAGTGGCCCTTTTTGTTTTTTGCCTTGGGTTTCTCTGCCCTCCACTTTTACTCATCTCCTTTCTGTCTTTTGCTTTTGTCTCCTTTTTGTTTCCCTCTGTCTCCCTGCATTGGTTCCCATCCCCCTGCCATATTAGTTTAACTCCTCCCCAACAGCACTAGTAAACACTCCCCCTCGGACATTGGTTCCGGTCCTGCCCAGGTGCAGACCGTCCGGTTTGTACTGGTCCCACCTCCCACAGAACCGGTTCCAATGCCCCAGGAATTTGAATCCCTCCCTGCTGCACCACTGCTCAAGCCACGTATTCATCTGCGCTATCCTGCGATTCCTACTCTGACTAGCACGTGGCACTGGTAGCAATCCCGAGATTACTACTTTTGAGGTCCTACTTTTTAATTTAGCTCCTAGCTCCTTAAATTCGTCTCGTAGGACCTCATCCCTTTTTTTTACCTATGTCGTTGGTACCAATGTGCACCACGACAACTGGCTGTTCTCCCTCCCTTTTTAGAATGTCCTGCACCCGCTCCGAGACATCCTTGACCCTTGCACCAGGGAGGCAACATACCATCCTGGAGTCTCGGTTGTGGCCGCAGAAACGCCTATCTATTCTCCTTACAATTGAATCCCCTATCACTATCGCTCTCCCACTCTTTTTTCTGCCCTCCTGTGCAACACAGCCAGCCACGGTGCCATGAACTTGGCTGCTGCTGCCCTCCTCTGATGAGTCATCCCCCTCAACAGTACTCAAAGCAGTATATCTGTTTTGCAGGGGGATGACCGCAGGGGACCCCTGCACTACCTTCCTTGCACTGCTCTTCCTGCTGGTCTTCCATTCCCTAGCTGGCTGTGGACCCTTCACCTGCGGTAAGACCAACTCGCTCCACGTGCGACTCACGTCATTCTCAGCATCGTGGATGCTCCAGAGTGAATCCACCCTCAGCTCCAAATCCGCAACGCGGTCCGTCAGGAGCTGGAGGCGGATACACTTCCCGCAGATGTAGTCGTCAGGGACAACGGAAGTGTCCCTGAGTTCCCACATGGTACAGGAGGAGCATATCACGTGACCGAGCTCTCCTGCCATGACTTAACCCTTAGATACCCTTAAATTGGCAACACCAATGTTAAACGGTTACTTACTGATATAAAAAAGAAAAAGAAAAGCTACTCACCAATCACCATCCAATCACTTACCCCCTTGGCTGTGACGTCACCTTTTGATTTCTTTCTACTTTTTTGCCTTCTCTCCCCGCTGCAGCTGCACCGGCTGGGCCTTTATAGTCCGCTCCGACACCACGCACTCCCGCCTCTCGGACTGCCGCCGCCTCTCCACGCACCTGGGCCTGTATAGGCCTCACCAACGCCACAAACTCCCGCCTCTCGGAAGAGAAGCCATTGCAGTTAATTCTTTGGTTATGGTTCGATAGGGAAGAATGGAACCAAGCAAGTGCATTCCCACCCAGCTTGTCGATGGTGGAGAGGTGTTGGAGAAGGATAGAGTGATCAACCGTGCCAAAGGTTGCAGACAAGTCAAGACGGATGAGGAGGGATAGTTTGCCTGTGTCACAGTCACAAAGGATGTCATTTGTGACTTAGATAAGAGCCGTTTTGGTACTGTGGCAGCCGCAGAAACCAGATTTGAAGGATTCAAACATGGAATTGCGGGAAAGATGGGCACGGATTTGGGAGGTGGCAACACATTCAAGGACTTTGGAAAAGGAGGTTGGAGATGGTGCGATAATTTGCAAATATGGAGGGGTCGAGGGTTGGTCTTTTGAGGAGAGGGGTGATGACGGCAGATTTGAAGGAGGGGGACAGTACCTGAGGAAATAGAACCGTTAACAATGTCAGCTAATATGGGAGTCAGAAAAGAAAGTTGGGTGGTCAGCAGTTTGGTGGGAATAGGGTCAAGGGAGCAGGAAATGGGTCCCATGGACAGGATGAGCTCAGAAAGATCATGAGGGGAGATCAGAGAAAGATGTGAGGACAGGGCTAGGGCAGGGGGGATCTTTAGAGGAAGCTAGGCTCGGTGAGCTAGGGAAAGGAACGGAAGAGGCTGTCAAAAGGATGATCTCAATCTTAGAGACAAAGAAGTCCATGGGCTAGACTTTCCACTTTTGTGCAGATCACCCAAATATGAACATTATTTCCAGTGCGGGCAGTAAATATGGGTTTTGAGATCGCTGGATTATCGCCCATTTTCAAAACCCTAACTTTCCATCTTTTTAAATGGACGATACCGTGAGTGATCTGAAGTGGGCATTAGCATTAAATTTTTTTGACCTTCTGTGGTCAAGTTTCAGTGTCCATAGCAACAGCATGGTAACGCTCGTTTCCCGCATTTCAAGAGGTCAGGGGTCATCATTACATGCGCATAAGAGGAGACAAAAAGAGAGGGAGCAGAGAGGAACTGAAAGCATGTGTGGGTGTGTTGTGTGGGTGTTTGGCTGTTGTGGAAGGCAGGAGGGAGATTCACCAGCAACAAAAAGCCTACTGAGCACAAAGAACGTAGTTGGCATTGAGTTTTGGTCAAAAAAATAATATTTACAATGGAAGGGATGGAGCACGCTGTGGAGACTGAGGCTAGCATAAGCAGTGAGCTGAGAGAGGAACAATTGGGAGGATGAAAAAGAACGAGAAGGCTCTCGGACAAGGCAAATACCTCCCTCATACAGGAGGTCGAGTCACGCTGGGGTCAATTGACCCAGAGAGGGCATTGGGAAGCCCACCCCAAAGGCCTACCAGGAGATATGGGCTGACATAGCCAAGGTAGTCTCGTCGGTGACCAACGAGGTGCGTGAGGGCAACCAATGCCGCAAGCGCTGGAACAACTTTGTCGGATCCGCCAGAGTAAGTATTACATTTAGTTACATGTACTTATATATCTATATAATTTGAATTGTAAGTTTAATGAGGATGAGTGTATGAGGGAGGTATTTGCCTCGTCCAAGAACCTCCTCACTCTTTTTCATCCTCCCAATTGTTTCTCTCCCAGCTCACTGCTTTTGCTAGCATCAGTCTCCACAGCGTGCTGTGTCGCCTACTCCATCCCTTCCATTTTAAATATTATTTTTTCGATGCAATGTCTTGCACTTCTACCGGGAATGTTGTATTCAAAGCCTGTGTTCACGGTGTACGTCTTTCGGGAAAGACCGATAAGTTTCATAATAATCATGATTACATCCGAGGATTATGTGTTGTATCAGTTTTTGTGACAATGATATCACGCAGTGACCTCATGCCATGTCGTGCTGTTGTAACCTTTTACAGAAGAAGCTTTCGAGGAATAGGGCCAAGCAGAGGTGAACGGATGGGGGGCCACCAGTCATCATCGACCTCACCGACATCGAGGAGCGGGTACTGGCACGAGTGGGGAGCCACCCTTGGTTGCCCACACATGCAACTGCAGAACCTGATGTGATGCCACATGAGTAAAGTTTACACCATTGCGTCATGTAAATTCAATAGATGCCACACCCACTCATATCCGATCAATAATATATGATAGATGAATCATAAAAGTGTTCTCTAAATAATGATGGCCTCATGAGAATCATTGCAATGCAGAATTTGGTGATGGTCATGAAATGTGATGTCTGTGAAGTTTTTGATAGCGGTGGTGCTTTTGTCGTGCCTATGCTGTGTGTATCGCTGGAATCACCTTGTGACCCTAGCACCCGCTTCTCCTCTAATAACCTCATTTATGTTTTGCAGCTCAGCCAGCAGTGCAGCCCCATGCAAGAACACCGAGCCCAGAAACTGGGGCGCGGGGATGAACTTGCCGGACAATGCTTCGTCTGGTGCTGAGGAGCTCCGATTCTCGCCTGGGGATCTGCTGGGTCCCTTCTCAATGGGTGACAGTGCCTGCATCGCCAAGCTCCATAATCCATTCGACACCGGTGACATCTAGTGCTCCTGCGGCCATTCCCACCTCCACCGTGGAGGTACCGGATTCAACGCGGCAGGTCTGCTCCACAAGCAGCAGATCTGAGCGGGGACATGGTACACTTGTCCAGGAGGAGTGTTTGACATAGGTCAGCAGATCCTCCAGACAATGGGAGGCATATCACACCAGCTGGCCAGCATGTCCGCTACCATGAGCGAGTATCTGCCATGGATGGTGGAGGCCCTGGAGGTGATAGCCAGGATCACTGGTGGCAGAGGCCTTCCAGTGGTCCCGGAGCGTGACACTGCATCCCAAAGTGCCTCACTCCCATTGCCAATGACACATGAGAGTCAGGAGGAAGATCTTGCTTCTGGCTCGGAGCACGTTCCCACCTCAGGACCGTCCTCTCCTGTATCCGTCCAACCAGCAGTTCTGCTGTCATCTGCCCCCCCCCCCCACCCCCAATGAAGCAGCTCCTCGGCCAGGCGGCTTGGAGTCATGAGGGGAAGGGGAAGGGGTAGAGGTGGGGAGGAGAAGCGGGGGGTGAAAGGAAAGTCAGGTGCATGGCTGGAGGTGTTGCCTTGGGCATATTTTTATGTTGTTGGTGCTATTTTGTTGGGAAGGTTGGGGGAAGGGGCGAGGGGGTCTACCTTGTTGGTTTGCATTTGTGATCTGTGTTGCTGGAAATGTTGACCATTTGAATGATGTAAATGTGATAAATTGTTGTGGGGTGGGGTGGGGTGGGGGTGGGGTGGAGTGTTTTTTACAGTTATAATTATGATTTCACACAAATTTTCAGATTAAATATTTTTTATTTAACATAACCTTATTTTACATTATCTCAGATAGCTGCACCGTTACACACTGGTGATTCCTTAACCTGAAAGGGTACAATTAAACTTAATTTGAATCAACTTAAACTTTAACTATCATCAATGTGATGCACACCATTGATGTATGAGCTGCAGACCCAGCAGTGTTGCAGCTTTATAAATAACAACAATGTTCTTTCAAGCAAAGAGCTCATTTATGAGCTGCTGACGTAAGAGTCTTGCAGCTATGTAGCCACCATGGAACCTTTCCTGCGGTCTGGAAGGGGGCAGGGACATGGTTTCAGCGTAGCCTGGTTGTCTGCCTCGAGGTCAGTATCCACCTCCTCGTCCTTCTCTTCCTCTCTCTCCTGAGGTGGACTGGCATTTCCTTCTGACAATTCATGTCCCCTCCTGATAGCCAAGTTATGCATCATGGAGAACACCACCACGAATTGAGCTACCTGCTCAGGGTAGTATTGGAGCTTGCCTCCTGAGTGGTCCAGGCATCTAAAGTGATGTTTAAGCACTCCAATGGCGTTCTCGATGATATTGCGTGTGGCTATGTGGGTCTTGTATCGCTTCTCGGCTTCGGTGTGGGTGTCATGCAGGGGGGTCATCAGGTGGTGAGGCCGTATCCTTTGTCACCAAGCATCCAGCATTGACCTTGTGGCTGACTGGTAAACATGTCTGTAAAGTCCTGTCCCCTCAGTACAGATTCACACGAGGCATGTAGTGAAGTCAAGGTCACTCTGGACCTGCACCTTTATTTCACAGCTCTGGAATGCTGCACTTGCCTGAGACCTGTCCTTATATACCTGTCTCTTGCAAGTGCACCCCTGGTGGTAAGATATGCTGGTGGTTACAGGTCATATCTTATTACAGTCATGTATAGCATGTTAGGATACAGTTATATATAATAATGTAAGATACATGACAATGTCAGATACAGCGCTCTCACGCAGAAGGTGAGCATCATGGATGCTGCCCGGAAATTTGGCATTCACTGCCATAATTATTTGCTGGTGGTCGACAGTGAGTTGCACATTCAGGGAGTGGAATCCCTTTTGGTTCTGAAAAAGCTCTGCATCCTGAAAAGGTGCCCACATTGTGATGTGCATAAATCTATTGCTCCCTGCACCTTGGGGAAGTTAGAATCCTAAAGCCCTCTCAGTCTGAGCCTCCCTGGTCATAGGGAAGCTGATAAAATCCATCCTGTGTGTGTAAAGGGCTTCAGTGACCTGTCAAATGCAACATGCTGAGATGTAGCGCAAATATGAAAGGAACCCGACACGTAGAAGGAAAATGCTGCAGTGACCTTGACCTCGACAGACAGTGTGGTCCTGATAGTGCTGGCAGGCTGCAGAACCCTCCTGATGAGCTGGCATATCTCACTGATAACCTCTTTGTGGAAGTGCAGTCTCCTAAGGCAGGTGTTATCGGACATGTTGAGGTCAGACCGCTTCTCCCTGTAAATGCGGGGGGTGTAAAGTCTGGCACATCTTAGATTGGGCACATAATACTGTAGATTATACCTTCTGCCATCTCTAGTCTGCAGCATGTGCGTACTCATCAAGACAGGCTGAGAAATGACAGGTCCCATTCCAATAACTATCAGTATTACACCGATTGTTCTCAAACAATAACTGTCCCCACTAAGACACCGAAACTAAATTCCAATCGTCCACCGTATGATAAAATCTTTGTTCAGATGTTCACATCACCTTAAAAGAACTCCAGTGTACATCCAAACTCTCCCGAAATTGAAGCAACCTTTTAAATGAAGCGACCTGTGATTTAAAAAATGGCGTCCATACAGCTGTGATTAGTTCAGGTGAGAGCAACTTTTTCACAGCGTTTTTTTTGGCGAGCGATATTGTCGGCGATATGTGTGCGAGGTGCCGAAAGTAATGCTCGGCGGTTTTCTGGGCATTAGTTTCGGTAAATGCAATCTTTACATCAAAAAAATATGGGCGGGCGGTATTATTAAATCTCTGCGTTAATTACATGCTGAAAGTAACGCTAGGTGATATTATGGGCGTTGGTTTCGTCCATTCTGATCTTTCCGCCCAAAAAAAGTGGGCGGGCGGTATTATTTTTTATCGGCATTAAGTTCACGCCGATAGTAACGCTTGGCGATAAGTGACCGAGAAATGGGCGTTAGTTTCCATTTTGTGGCTAAATGGCCGATAAATTGATGTTAAAACTCATTTCAGCATTAAAATGGCCGTTAATTAGGCGGTATGCATGCAAAAATAATGGAAAGTCGAAGCCCATGAGTTCCTCACACTTATTGTCGGAGGTGAGGGTGGCGAGTAAGGAGAGGGGTTTAAAAAGGTGCTTTACAGTGGAGAATGGAAGCAAGTGTTTATCTAGAATGATTCTGGAATAGTGAGCGATTTTGGCAGGACCTGATAGTGCTTTATGTGGTCCAACTATATCTGGCGGTTAATGGTTAAACCAGTTGTCTGCCACATCTGTTGAAGTCTGCGTCACACGGACTTAAGGGAGTGAAGATCAGGGCTGCACCAGGGGGAACGGCCAGGGTGAAAGAAAGTAAGGGGTAGAAACTCCACTTTTGAGCTTATTGCCCAAAAATGGGCGTTATTTCTGGCGTGGGTGGTAAAAAAGGCTTTTCAGATCCTCAGCTTCTCACCCATTCTCAAAACACCTAGTTTACATTTTTGAAAATGGGCGTGATGGTGAGTGATATCAAATGGGCGGTAGTGTTAAATTTTTTTGACCTTCTGCCATAAAGCGTTGCTGTCCTTAGCAATAGCATGGCAACGCTCGATTCCCGCGATTCTGGAGGTCAAGGGTCACCATGACATGTGCAGAAGAGGAGACAGAGAGAGAGGGAGCTCAGAGGCACTGAAGGTGTGGCTGGATGTGGTGTGTCTATTTGGGATGAAGGAGGGAGACTTTAGAGCTTCATAGCAAGTAGGCAAACAAAAAGTAGCTGTTATCAGCCACATATTTGATCGAATTTGTCCTATAATGGAGAGAGAGGAGCACGCTGTGGAGACTGACGCTGGAGAGAGAAGTGAGGTGGGAGAGGAGCACATTCGAGGCCGCAAAAGAGCCAGGAGGTTCTTGGATGAGGCAAATGCCTCCCTCCAATGCCGCAAACGATGGAACAACCTTGTGGGCTCTGCAGAGTAAGTATTACATAGATTTACATGAAATCATTTATTTATATAATTTACAGTGATTTGACACAGGGAGGGCGTGGGAAGCCCACCCCAAAGGCCTACCAGAGGATATGGACCGAGATAGCAGAGGTGACCAATGAGGTGCGTGAGGGCACCAATGCCGCAAATAATGGAACGACCTTGTGGGATCTGCAAGATTAAGTATTACATTGATTTACATGTACTTATGTATTGATATAATTTGATTTGTAAGAGACATCAGTGACTATCGTCAGATGTGAGGTCTTACACTTTTACCGGGAATGTTTTACTCAAAGCTTGCAGTCACGGTGTACGTCTTTCGGTAAAGAATGATAATAATCATTATAATCATGATTACATCTGTCGGTTATGTGTTGTATCAGTCTCTGTGACAGTACCTAGCAATGATATCATGCAATGATCTCATGTCATGTTGTCCTGTCACCTTTTACAGAAGAAGCTATCGATGATGAGGTCCAAGCAGAGGCAAACGGGTGGGGGGCCACCAGTCCCCAGCGACATCACTGACATGGAGGAGCGAGTGCAAGCACTCATGAGGAAGCACCCCCAGACAGCCACAGATGATTCTGCAGACCCTGAAGTGATGCCACGTGAGTAAAGCTTACACCATTGCATGATGTAAAGTCAATAGATGCCACACCAACTCATATCCAACCAATCATATATGATAGATGTTTTCTAAAAGTTTCATAGAAACAATGCAGGCCTAATGAAAACATTGCAATGCACAATGTGTTGATGGTGATGACATATGATGTCTGTGATAATTTTGGAAGTGGTGATACTTTTGTCATGCATATGCTGTGTGTAGCACTGGACTCACCTTGTCACCCCTCACCTTGTCACCCGAGCACCCCCTTCTCTAACAACCTCATTTGTGTCTTGCAGCTCAGCCAGCAGCACGACCCCAGGCAAGACCACAGAGGCCAGAAGGTGGGGGCGCGGGGCAGGAGTCGGTGGACGATCCTACTATATCTGCTGCTGAGGAGCCCCACTGGCTCTGTTCTTGACGGATGAGAGTGCGGACTTCGAAGAACCTGCATCACCACGCTCCAGAAGCCATTCCACCCAAAGGTCATCTATTGGTCCTCCGGTCATTCCTGCCTCCACTCTGGAGGTGCCAGCCCCAAGCACCTTGCCACAGGGCACCCCATTTGTCCCCAGGACAGCGCCGACCCCACGGAGGTCTCATGGATGCAGCAGGTCTGTTCCACGAGCGCAACATGACAGCGGAGAGATGGTACAGTTGTCCAGGAGAACTGTAGACATTGGTCACCAGCTCATCAAAGCATTGGGGGGCATATCCCGACACCTGGCCACCATGAAACTCGTATTAAAACACTCCACTTAAATGCATGCAGCATTCAAAATAAAGTAAATGAGTTGTCGGCACAAATCATTACAAATGGGTATGATTTGGTGGCCATTGCAGAAACATGGTTGCAGGGTGGCCAAGACTGGGAATTAAACATACAGGGGTATCTGACAATTCGGAAAGATAGACAAGAAAGGAAAGGAGGTGGGGTAGCTCTGTTAATAAAGCATGATATCAGGGCAGTTGTGAGAGATGATATTGGCTCTAATGAACAAAATGTTGAATCATTGTGGATGGAGATTAGAGATAGTAAGGGGAAAAAGTCACTGGTGGGCGTATTTTATAGGCCACCAAATAATAACTTCACAGTGGGATGGACAATAATCAAGGGAATAATGGAGGCATGTGAAAAAGGAACGGCAGTAATCATGGGGGATTTTAACCTACATATCGATTGGTCAAATCAAATCGCACGGGGTAGCCTTGAGGAGGAATTCATAGAATACTTACGGGATTGTTTCTTAGAACAGTATGTTACAGGACCTACAAGAGAGCAAGCTATCTTAGATCTGGTCCTGTGTAATGAGACAGGAATAATAAACGATCTCCGAGTAAAAGATCCTCTCGGAATGAGTGATCACAGTATGGTTGAATTTGTAATACAGATTGAGGCTGAGGAAGTAGTGTCTCAAACGAGCGTACTATGCTTAAACAAAGGGGACTACAGTGGGATGAGGGCAGAGTTGGCTAAAGTAGACTGGGAACATAGACTAAACGGTGGCACAATTGAGGAACAGTGGAGGACTTTTAAGGAGCTCTTTCATAGTGCTCAACAAAAATATATTCCAGTGAAAAAGAAGGGCGGTAAGAGAAGGGATAACTAGCCGTGGATAACCAAGGAAATAAAGGAGAGTATCAAATTAAAAACCAATGCGTATAAGGTGGCCAAGGTTAGTGGGAAACTAGAAGATTGGGAAAATTTTAAACGAAAGCAAAGAATGACTAAGAAAACAATAAAGAAGGGGAAGATAGATTACGAATGTAAACTTGCGTAAAACATAAAAACAGATAGTAAAAGCTTTTACCGACATATATAAAACGGAAAAGAGTGACTAAAGTAAATGTTGGTCCCTTAGAAGATGAGAAAGGGGATTTAATAATGGGAAATGTGGAAATGGCTGAGACCTTAAACAATTATTTTGCTTCGGTCTTCACAGTGGAAGACACAAAAACCATGCCAAAAATTGCTGGTGCACGGGAATGTGGGAAGGGAGGACCTTGACACAATCACTATCACTAGGGGGGTAGTGCTGGACAGGCTAATGGGACTCAAGGTAGACAAGTCCCCTGGTCCTGATGAAATACATCCCAGGGTATTAAAAGAGGTGGCGCAAGTTATAGCAGATGCATTCGATTGTAATCGACCAAAGGTCTCTGGACTCTGGGGAGGTGCCATCAGATTGGAAAGCAGCTAATGTAACGCCTCTGTTTAAAAAAAGGGGCAGACAAAAGGCAGGTAACTATAGGCCGGTTAGTTTAACATCTGTAGTGGGGAAAATGCTTGAAGCTATCATTAAGGAAGAAATAGTGGGACATCTAGATAGGAATAGTGCAATCAAGCAGACGCAACATGGATTCATGAAGGGGAAATCATGTTTAACTAATTTACTGGAATTCTTTGAGGATATAACGAGCATGGTGGATAGATGTTTACCGATGGATGTGGTGTATTTAGATTTCCAAAAGGCATTCGATAAGGTGCCACACAAAAGGTTACTGCAGGAGCTAAAGGTACGCGGAGTCAGAGGAAATGTATTAGCATGGATAGAGAATTGGCTGGCTAACAGAAAGCAGAGAGTCAGGATAAATGGGTCCTTTTTGGGTTGGAAATCGGTGGTTAGTGGTGTGCCACAGGGATCGGTGCTGGGACCACAACTGTTTACAATATACATAGATGGGGATGGGAACCAATGCAGGGAGATAGAGGGAAACAAAAAGGAGGCAAAAGCAAAAGACAGAAAGGAGATGAGGAAAAGTGGAGGGCAGAGAAACCCAAGGCAAAGAACAAAAAGGACCATTGTACAGCAAAATACTAAAAGGACAAAGGGTGTTAAAAAAACAAGCCTTAAGGCTTTGTGTCTTAATGCAAGGAGTATCCGCAATAAGGTGGATGAATTAACTATGCAAATAGATGTTAACAAATATGATGTGATTGGGATTACGGAGACGTGGCTCCAGGATGATCAGGGCTGGGAACTCAACATCCAGGGGTATTCAACATTCATGAAGGATAGAATAAAAGGAAAAGGAGGTGGAGTAGCATTGCTGGTTAAGGAGGAGATTAAGGCAATAGTTAGGAAGGACATTAGCTTGGATGATGTGGAATCTATATGAGTAGAGCTACAGAACACCAAAGGGCAAAAAACGTTAGTGGGAGTTGTGTACAGACCTCCAAACAGTAGTAGTGATGTTCGGGAGGGCATCAAACAGGAAATTAGGGGTGCATGCAATAAAGGTGCAGCAGTTATAATGGGTGACTTTAATATGCACATAGATTGGGCTAACCAAACTGGAAGCAATACGGTGGAGGAGGATTTCCTGGAGTGCATAAGGGATGGTTTTTTAGACCAATATGTCGAGGAACCAACTAGGGGGGAGGCCATCTTAGACTGGGTGTTATGTAATGAGAGAGGATTAATTAGCAATCTCATTGTGCGAGGCCCCTTGGGGAAGAGTGACCATAATATCGTGGAATTCTGCATTAGGATGGAGAATGAAACAGTTAATTCAGAGACCATGGTCCAGAACTTAAAGAAGACTAACTTTGAAGGTATGAGGCGTGAATTGGCTGGGGTGGATTGGCGAATGATACTGAAGGGGTTGACTGTGGATGGGCAATGGCAGACATTTAGAGATCGCATGGATGAACTACAACAATTGTACATTCCTGTCTGGCATAAAAATAAAAAAGGGAAGATGGCTCAACCGTGGCTATCAAGGGAAATCAGGGATTGTATTAAAGCCAAGGAAGTGGCATACAAATTGGCCAGAAATAGCAGCGAACCTGGGGACTGGGAGAAATTTAGAACTCAGCAGAGGAGGACAAAGGGTTTGATTAGGGCAGGGAAAATGGAGTATGAGAAGAAGCTTGCAGGGAACATTAAGACGGATTGCAAAACTTTCTATAGATATGTAAAGAGAAAAAGGTTAGTAAAGACAAACGTAGGTCCCCTGCAGTCAGAATCAGGGGAAGTCATAACGGGGAACAAAGCAATGGCGGACCAATTGAACAAGTACTTTGGTTCGGTATTCACGAAGGAGGACACAAACAACCTTCCGGTTATAAAAGGGGTCGGGGGGTCTAGTAAGGAGGAGGAACTGAGGGAAATCCTTATTAGCCGGGAAATTGTGTTGGGGAAATTGATGGGATTGAAGGCCGATAAATCCCCAGGGCCTGATGGACTGCATCCCAGAGTACTTAAGGAGGTGGCCTTGGAAATAGTGGATGCATTGACAGTCATTTTCCAACATTCCATTGACTCTGGATCAGTTCCTATGGAGTGGAGGGTAGCCAATGTAATCCCACTTTTTAAAAAAAGGAGGGAGAGAGAAAACAGGGAATTATAGACCGGTCAGCCTGACATCGGTAGTGGGTAAAATGATGGAATCAATTATTAAGGATGTCATAGCAGTGCATTTGGAAAGAGGTGACATGATAGGTCCAAGTCAGCATGGATTTGTGAAAGGGAAATCATGCTTGACAAATCTTCTGGAATTTTTTGAGGATGTTTCCAGTAGAGTGGACAAGGGAGAACCAGTTGATGTGGTATATTTGGACTTTCAGAAGGTGTTCGACAAGGTCCCACACAAGAGATTGATGTGCAAAGTTAGAGCACATGGGATTGGGGGTAATGTGCTGACATGGATTGAGAACTGGTTGTCAGACAGGAAGCAAAGAGTAGGAGTAAATGGGTACTTTTCAGAATGGCAGGCAGTGACTAGTGGGGTACCGCAAGGTTCTGTGCTAGGGCCCCAGCTGTTTACACTGTATATTAATGATTTATATGAGGGGATTAAATGTAGTATCTCCAAATTTGCGGATGACACTAAGTTGGGTGGCAGTGTGAGCTGCGAGGAGGATGCTGTGAGGCTGCAGAGCGACTTGGATAGGTTAGGTGAGTGGGCAAATGCATGGCAGATGAAGTATAATGTGGATAAATGTGAGGTTATCCACTTTGGTGGTAAAAACAGAGAGACAGACTATTATCTGAATGGTGACAGATTAGGAAAAGGGGAGGTGCAAAGAGACCTGGGTGTTGTGGTACATCAGTCATTGAAGGTTGGCATGCAGGTGCAGCAGGCGGTTAAGAAAGCAAATGGCATGTTGGCCTTCATAGCAAGGGGATTTGAGTACAGGGGCAGGGAGGTGTTACTACAGTTGTACAGGGCATTGGTGAGGCCACACCTGGAGTATTGTGTACAGTTTTGGTCTCCGAACCTGAGGAAGGACATTCTTGCTATTGAGGGAGTGCAGCGAAGGTTTACCAGACTGATTCCCGGGATGGCGGGACTGACCTATCAAGAAAGACTGGATCAACTGGGCTTGTATTCACTGGAGTTCAGAAGAATGAGAGGGGACCTCATAGAAACATTTAAAATTCTGACGGGGTTAGACAGGTTAGATGCAGGAAGAATGTTCCCAATGTTGGGGAAGTCCAGAACCAGAGGTCACAGTCTAAGGATAAGGGGTAAGCCATTTAGGACCGAGATGCGGAGGAACTTCTTCACCCAGAGAGTGGTGAACCTGTGGAATTTTCTACCACAGAAAGTTGTTGAGGCCAATTCACTAAATATATTCAAAAAGGAGTTAGATGAGGTCCTTACTACTAGGGGGATCAAGGGGTATGGCGAGAAAGCAGGAATGGGGTACTGAAGTTGAATGTTCAGCCATGAACTCATTGAATGGTGGTGCAGGCTAGAAGTGCCGAATGGCCTACTCCTGCACCTATTTTCTATGTTTCTATGTTTCTATGACCTGGAAGAGGGGACAGAGTGTAGTGTAACAAAATTTGGAGATGACACAAAGATTAGTGAAAAAGCGAGTTGTGTCGAGGGCACAGAGAGGCTGCAAATAGATTTAGATAGGTTAAGCGAATGGGCTAAGGTTTGGTAGATGGAATACAATGTCGGAAAATGTGAGTTCATCCACCTTGGGAAAAAAAACAGTAAAAGGGAATATTATTTGAATGGGGAGAAATTACAACATGCTGCAATGCAGAGGGACCTGGGGGACCTTGTGCATGAATCCCAAAAAGTTAGTTTGCAGGTGCAGCAGGTAATCAGGAAGGCGAATGGAATGTTGGCTTTCATTACGAGAGGGATGGAGTACAAAAGCAGGGAGGTCTTTCTGCAACTGTATAGGGTATTGGTGAGGCCGCACCTGGAGTACTGCATGCAGTTTTGGTCACCTTACTTAAGGAAGGATATATTAGCTTTGGAGGGGGTACAGAGACGATTCACTAGGCTGATTCCGGAGATGAGGGGGTTACCTTATGATGATAGATTGAGTAGACTGGGTCTTTACTCGTTGGAGTTCAGAAGGATGAGGGGTGATCTTATAGAAACATTTAAAATAATGAAAGAGATAGACAGGATAGAGGCAGAGAGGTTGTTTCCACTGGTCGGGGAGACTAGAACTAGGGGGCACAGCCTGAAAATACGGGGGAGCCAATTTTAAACCGAGTTGAGAAGGAATTTCTTCTCGCAGAGGGTTGAGAATCTGTCGAATTCTCTGCCCAAGGAAGCAGTTGAGGCTAGCTCATTGAATATATTCAAATCATAGATAGATAGATTTTAACCAATAAGGGAATTAAGGGTTATGGGGAGCGGGCGGGTAAGTGGAGCTGAGTCCACGGCCAGATCAGCCATGATCTTGTTGGGTGGCGGAGCAGGCTCGAGGGGCTAGATGGCCTACTCCTGTTCCTAATTCTTATGTTCTTCTGTTCTTATGTTCTTATTAATGTTGGGGAGGTCCAGAACCAGGGGTCACAGTCTGGGGATGGGGGGTGGGCCATTTGGGACCGAGATGAGAGAAGCTTCTTCACCCAGAGAGTGGTGAACCTGTGGAATTCTCTGCCGCAGAAAGTTGTTGAGGCCAAATCACTGGGGGGGTGGGGGGGGGGGAGTTAGATGTGGTCCTTGCTACTGGGGGGATCGGGGGTTATGGCGAGAAAGCAGGGATGGGGTACTGAGGTTGCATGTTCAGCCATGAACTCATTGAATGGCGGTGCAGGCTCGAAGGGCCGAATGGCCAACTCCTGCACCTATTTTCTATGTTTCTATGTTTCTATGTTTCTGTGACCGAGTACATTCCGCACATGGTGGAGTCCCTGGATGCGATAGCCAAGAACACTGATGCCACAGCCCTCGCAGTGGTCCCAGAGCGCGGCACTCCATCCCTAGTTTCCACACCACCACTGCGAATGACAGAGGAGAGCAAGGAGCAAGATCCTTCTTCTGCATCAGAGAATGTTGCCTATTCGACGCCCCACCTGCTCCCATACCCGTCCATCCAACGCATCTGCCTTCATCCCCCCCAAAGAGGCACCGCCTGAGGAGCTCCTCAGCCAGGCGCCATGGAGCGAGGAGGGGAAGGGGTAGAAGTGGGGAGAAGAAGCAGAGGGGGGAAGGAAAGTGAGGTGCATGTCCTCAGATGATGGCTGTGTTATACCTCCATCAGGGTGTATACAATTTATTGCAATGTATGGGGGCTGGGGACGACGCTCCTGTTTTGCCTTTGTATTCTGTGTTGCTGGACATATTGAACATTTGATTCATGTCAATAGTGGAAAAAGTGGGATGTGGGCGGGGGTTGGGTGTTATTGGCTGTGATTCTTATGATTTCAGACCAATGTTGGTGTTAAACTTTTGTAATTGAACGTAACCTTGTTGCGCATTGTCTCACATAGCTGGACCATTACACACTAGTGATTCCTTACCATGAAAGGGTTAAATACAACTTAACATCAATCAACGTAAACTTTAACTGGTACCAAGGTGATGGGCACCATTGATGTCTGAGCTGCACACACACAATAGTGTGTCAGCGTTGTCACTCACATCAGCGCTCTTTCAGTCAAATCTTTCCAATATCAGCTCCTCACGTAAGCGTGGGATTTAACAAATGCCAGCCACACCGCTGCCGTTTGTTCCAGTTAGTTCCACTTTTTGTGGGCGCTTTTTTGAGCGAGCAATATTGTGGGTGATATGTGTGATGGTGGTGAAATTGAAGATGGGTGATCTTCATGGCCAATAGTTTGGGTAAATATGCTCTTTACGACAAAAAACAGTCGCAGGCATTAATATTGAACCTCGGTATTAATTCCTTGCGAAAAGTAACGCTGGGCAATATTATGGCCGCTGAATTCGCCCATTCTGCTGATTCCGCCCAAAAAAAGTGGGCGGGCAGTGATATTTTTTCTCATGTCAAGCATATTGGGAAAATAACGCTCAGCGATAAGTCTCCTAAAAACCCGTCAGTTTCCATTTTGTGCCAGAATGGGCGATATATGGGCATTATACGTCATTTCAGCGGTAAAATGGGCATTAAGTGGGCGTTAAGCATATAAAAAAAGTGGCGGTTCTAGCCCTAATTGTTTTAACAGGGACTAGGGCATCAAAGGTGGTGGTGAGGATATGATTGAGCAGATCGGTAGCTGCAGAAATGCCATGGTGAATGGATGGCCAAAAGTTAGACAGTTGGGAGTTGATAGGTACAATTGTAAGAGAGTCGGGAGAGAGATTTTCTGGTGACAGTCTTTGAGGTTATTCAAACTATTTGTGGGCTGTTCAAAGGTGAACCGAACCAACACGAACCACCCTGCTCCCCACACCCCCCGGAAACTGATCCAACTCAATTGCAACATGTCTAGTAAGGTTGACAAAATGGCGATGAGAAATGGCTACGGTCACTTGTAGAAGGGTAATAATGCGCAGAAATCAATGTTAAGATCTATGCCTATGGCCCTATGAGTTGTGTATTGCCAAATGTTTGTTCGCACCACATCACAAGTTAATGATCTGGGAGGTTGTCATCACCCTCATACCAGTCTGCAAAAGCAAGACCATCCTATATAGCGAGGACGCCATCAACCAACAACTCTGAGAAGTATACGCCCAATTTTGACATCCCTATTCAGTGCCTCTTGCTGGTTATTAGCATGGAAAACCAAACACCTGGTTTTGATGATATGTATACAGCTCATTAACGACAGAATGAGCTGCCTGTAGCGTATGGAGAAAGAGTCAGACTGAGCACTGAGCTCAATGTAAAGTGTGATCTTAGTCTTTTATTGCAGGTCTCCAGAGTGCATCTCCAACCTGTGAAGCCTCTTTATATCCCAGTGCTCCCAAGGGATTATGGGATCCCTTGGGATTCCAGGGGATGAGCCCTCTGGTGGCTGTACAGAGTAAATGCAAGTATGTATATATAACAACACTCTCCCACAATGTCAATAGTGTAACTATTTACAATGTGAGTCGATCTGGGGCCTTCTTGCCCTGGTTGATCGTCTCGGTGTGAAAGCTGGTGTTGTTGAATCATTTGTTGGGCCCTCGCTGGGCTGCTGTGCAGCTGGCCTTGCTGGGCTTAATAAGAACATAAGAACATAAGAATTAGGAACAGGAGTAGGCCATCTAGCCCCTCGAGCCTGCTCCGCCATTCAATAAGATCATGGCTGATCTGGTCGGGGACTCAGCTCCACTTACCCGCCCGCTCCCCGTAACCCTTAATTACCTTATTGGTTAAAAATCTATCTATCTGTGACTTGAATACATTCAATGAGCTAGCCTCAACTGCTTCCTTGGGCAGAGAATTCCACAGATTCACAACCCTCTGGGAGAAGAAATTCTTTCTCAACTCGGTTTTAAATTGGCTCCTCCATATTTTGAGGCTGTGCCCCCTGGTTCTAGTCTCCCCTACCAGTGGAAACAACCTCTCTGCCTCTATCTTGTCTATCCCTTTCATGATTTTAAATGTTTCTATAAGATCACCCCTCATCCTTCTGATCTCCAACGAGTAAAGACCCAGTCTACTCAATCTATCATCATAAGTTAACCAGCTCATTTCTCGAATCAGCCTAGTGAATCGTCTCTGTACCCCTTCCAAAGCTAGTATATCCTTCCTTAAGTAAGGTGACCAAAACTGCACGCAGTACTCCAGGTGCGGCCTTACCAATACCTTATAGAGTTGCAGCAAGACCTCCCTGCTTTTGTACTCCATCCCTCTCGCAATGAAGGCCAACATTCCATTCGCCTTCCTGATTACCTGCTGCACCTGCAAACTAACTTTTTGGGATTCATGCACAAGGACCCCCAGGTCCCTCTGCACCGCAGCATGTTGTAATTTCTCCCCATTCAAATAATATTCCCTTTTACTGTTTTTTTTCCCAAGGTGGATGACCTCACACTTTTCGACATTGTATTCCATCTGCCAAACCTTAGCCCATTTGCTTAACCTATCCAAATCTCCTTGCAGCCTCTCTGAGTCCTCAACACAACCCGCTTTCCCACTAATCTTAGTGTCATCTGCAAATTTTGTTGCGCTACACTCTGTCCCCTCTTCTCGGTCATCTATGTATATTATAAACAGTTGTGGTCCCAGCACTGATCCCTGTGGCACACCACTAACCACTGATTTCCAACCGGAAAAGGACTCATTTATCCCGACTCTCTGCTTTCTGTTCGCCAGCCAATTCTCTATCCATGCTAATACATTTCCTCTGACTCCGCGTACCTCTATCTTCTGCAGTAACCTTTTGTGTGGCACCTTATCGAATGCCTTTTGGAAATCTAAATACACCACATCCATCGGTACACCTCTATCCACCATGCTCGTTATATCCTCAAATAATTCCAGTAAGTTAGTTAAACATGATTTCCCTTTCATGAATCCATGCTGCGTCTGCTTGATTGCACTATTCCTATCTAGATGTCCCGCTATTTCTTCCTTAATGATAGTTTCAAGCATTTTCCCCACTACAGATGTTAAACTAACCGGCCTATAGTTACCTGCCTTTTGCCTGCCCCCTTTTTTAAACAGAGGTGTTACATTAGCTGCTTTCCAATCCTCTGGTACCTCCCCAGAGTCCAGAGAATTTTGGTAGATTATAACGAACCAGAGCTGCCTGGTGTGTTGGGCCCTGCAGGGCTGCTGTGGATGATGGGTTCTACTTCGTGGTCAACCGTGGTGCCGGTTGCCACTGGTGTGTATGTTGGGGGATAAAAAAAAGGTAGGGTCCAAGGTGGGTTGCTCAGGATAGTCCGTGAATCTGAGATTGATTTGGTCCAAGTGTTTCCGGTGAATGAGTCCATTTGAAAGTTTGACCCGAAACACCCTGTTCCCCTCTTTGGCCATGACAGTGCCGGGAAGCCACTTGGGACCTTGTCCATAATTCAATACAAATACAGGATCATTGATTTCAATTTCGCATGATACATTTGCGCTATCATGGTATGTACTTCGTTGAAGCCGCCTGCTCTCTACCTGTTCGTGTAGATCAGGTTGAACTAATGAAAGCCTTGTCTTAAGTGCTCTTTTCATGAGCAGTTCAGCAGGTGGGATCCCAATGAGTGAGTGGGGTCTCGTTTGGTAGCTAAGCAGGACTCGGGATAGGCGAGTCTGCAGTGAGCCTTCAGTTACCCTCTTCAAGCTTTGCTTGATGGTTTGCATTGCTCAATCTGCCTGACCATTGGACGCTGGTCTAAACGGGGCAGATGTGATATGTTTGATCCCGTTACGGGTCATGAATTCTTTGAACTCAGCACTGGTGAAACATGGCCCGTTGTCGCTTACCAGGACAACGGATAGGCCGTGAGTGGCAAACATGGCCCACAGGCTTTCAGTAGTGGCAGCGGACATGCTAGCCAACATTATCTCACATTCAATCCACTTGGAGTACGCGTCTACAACCACAAGGAACATTTTACGTAAGAACGGGCCTGCATAGTCGACGTGTACCCTAGAACACGGTTTGGAGGGCCAAGACCATAAACTTAGCTGTGCCTCCCTGGGTACATTGCTTAATTGCGAGCATGTATTACATCTGTGACCGCAGGTCTGTAAGCCTGCATCGATACCGGGCCACCACACGTGGGATCTGGCTATCGCTTTCATCATTACGATGCCTGGGTGGGTACTGTGGAGGTCATTGATGAAGGTGTCTCTACCCTTCTTGGGAACCACTACACGATTGCCCCACAGAAAGCAGTCTGCCTGTATAGACATTTCATCTTTGTGCCGCTGGAACGGCTTTATCTCTTCCTGCATTTCCACTGGGACACTGGACCAGCTCCCGTGAAGCACACAGCTTTTGACTAGGGATAATAATGTGCTCTGGCTCATCCAGGTTTTGATCTGCCGGGCAGTGACGGGTGATTTCTTACCCTCAAATGCTTCCATAACCATGGCTAGATCTGCGGGCTGCGCAATGGAAGCTTACTGAGAGCATCGGCACAGTTTTCTGTGCCTGGCCTGTGGCGGATGGCGTAATTGTATGCGGACAACGTGAGCGCCCATCTCTGGATGCAGACTGATGCATTGGTATTTATCCCTTTACTCTCGGAAAACTAGTGGCTAATGGTCAGTTTCCAATTCGAATTTTAGCCCAAACAGGTATTGATGCATAGACGCACGCTAATGCTTCTTTCTCAATCATGCTGTAGGCTCTCTCAGCCTTAGACAGACTCCTGGATGCATAAGCAACCGGTTGCAGTTTCCCAAAATCAGTAGCTTGTTTGTAAGGGGTGGTCCCGGTGGTCAGGTTCACCTCTGACCTACTTGAGCGATTCGAATCGCTCCCACTCCCTTGGGTTCTAGACTCTGGATTTATTTGGGGAATGTGATAAAGTGCAATAGACAACTGATTTGGTGCAAAAGAACTTTGATTTTATTAAAGACAAGAAAATACAATGTTAAACTTATAATTACTCTAATGAAGAACAGAACATCACGCATTCAAAGGGGTTACAGTGAATAATACACCTCCCACCTCCCAGTACTTAATACTGGCTAGGTTAGACTCCAAGGCAGACAGGGACTATGCTTAACAATCCTTTATGGTCAGTTAGCGGTAGTTTGCGATTTCGGGGTTCACTGGATTTTGTAGGTTCTGCTTGCCGTACCCCGAACGTTGGAAACGTTCTTACTGCGCAATCTTCCATTGGGTTGAATCCGCTGATGCGGTAGGGCGTGTTTTGGACTTATGGGGTAAGTCCCCATCTTCTTTCGTTAGAAACAGGTTTCAAAGTCCTTTTAGATAATGTTTTCACCTGTTGGTAGTCAGGCCTAGGTTGTAGAGTGGAAACTTTCGACTCTTCGGTTTCTTCCTTGTGGAGTTTTGTTTCGAGTTTGGTTGATTGCGATGGTTTTGGTGGTAGCATGTTGGCTGTGGTCAGTTGCTGCCGCGATGGTGATGATCTTCCTTCCTTTTTGATTTCATGACGTCGAGGCTGGAGAAGTTAGTTACAACTGCTGCGTTGGTTTCTCTCCCTTCTTGATCTGATGCATAGCAAGCGTAGCACTAGCCTAAGCAACTAGCATACTCTCTGTTAAAGCAGGGCCCAGTTATACAGTTGGAGCTGTTCTAATCATTGCTCCAAATCAGTCCGGATTCTTTGTTTTAAAATTTGGCGGGCTCGATAGTTCTTTGTCATATTTTGGCGGGCTCGTTAACTGTTAATTTGTCTCGGGTGGGTTGATCTTCTAAATCTGTTTCTTGATGGAAATATTAGCTTGGTATTTGCAATGTTCTTTTGTGCTTGGTTTTTGCATGCGGGCTGGAGTGGGCCTTTTGTCTTTATGTACATGCTGAAATGGCTTTCCAGGTTCAGATTGATGGCTAGCTATCTCTGGGTTAATTGTGGCTATATTAATGTCTCTTGTGGAGAAGGGTTTGCGAGTATCCATTCTCCAGACAATTTATTTTAGTTTCAATACCCCAGACAGTTTCCATAATCAAACTGGTTTCTTTAGTTCTCTAGCCCTGACCACACAGGCTAAATTTGTCTTATAAAATCCCAAATTCGATTAAAGTTTGTAGTTTCTTCCATAAGCACTCTGGGATTTCAAACCTTCTGGTAGATAGTTCCAAATTAAATTTCCTTTCCAATGAGTCCAAACACTGTGGGGGGGGTTCCCACGATTTTGCCCCTTTACAGTCCCCCCTGTGACACTCTACATCCTCGAGTGTCATGCTAGCTGAGCAAAATTCCTGAGTCCTGAGAGCCAACCTTCCCTATATTTACCTCGCTGAAACTTTAACATCTATCCCCCTTTGAAATGTAATGCAGTTTATAGGCGAATACAATCATTACAATTCGGTTACAGCATAGAGGGGGTCCAACGTCCCTCCAATACTCTGTTTTCACAGTAAAATAACAGTATATAGTCAAACACAACCTTAAGTACAGAAAAGTAAAGGTACATAGTCAAACACATTTTAAGTAACACTCTTACAACTCTTGATATTTACGTTTTTACAGCAGGTAAAAGTTAAAACAAATTAAACATGGTAGTATGCTGTCACCCCTCCCTGCGCGATTCCCAAGTTCGGCCAAGGAGCATATAGCACTCTTTGGTGCCTAACCCGATGGCCTCTGCATTTCACTCAGCAAGTGAGACACCATAAGTAAAGAATAATCGCGAGTTGACAGATAATGAAAACATGGGAAGCTATTCTGATCCCGGCTGGAACTTCTATATTTCTGAGAATGTCCCATCAAGGCGGAATTGTAATCTCGAGAATCTTTCTCCCTTTCTCAATTTTTTTTCTGTTCTAGAGTGTAGAAACGTTTCTGTGAGATTATTGCAGCTTTTAGCAGAGTGGTAAGATGTTCGGGTAGACGGGGGAATTTCATAGCCAAAATGTACAACATAATCCTGCAGGTTTGTGATGTTTTCTCTCACAGTGAGGTGGACAGTGGAGGGTTCAGGAATTGGGACAATCCCTTCCTGGGCTACTTGAACTAATGCCTCAGGTTTAAAGTAAAAACTGCTGTCACTTACCGGACACCAGAAGTGTCCATGTTGGTAGTGGGGTGCACTGGTGGTGACACAATATGTCCCATCCCCTATGTATGCTACCTGTGGAGGAACATGGTCCTGTGCCAATACCTCCATGGTGCAGTTAATAGGCTGTGCGCCAGCAGCTTTAAACCCACACTGTGGTTTAGAATAGGCGTTCAAGTACTGGGGACACAGTGTTACGTGTGCACCCCGGCTCCGGCACCCGGAGAGGTCAGTACCTGTCATAGCGTGTTCCCACTTTATGATATAGGGTGGGACCGCTGTGAAACGAATGTGTGCACCTCCTTGAATTACTCTAATCTGTGTTTGCAGTTCTATATCATCCAGGCTATTTATTACAGAGGACCCTGTATTATAGGCAATAAAAATGTTGTTTATGATGCCCCTTCTAGATCTCCCCGTGCCCCTGGTGTCCCCAGCGTTTAGGGTGTATAAATCTGTTTTGTCTACATTCCCAAAGTCTAACTCATAAAATTTCTTGAACATTTCTCTAAGTAGGGTCTGGTATAGCAGCTCTGTTTCCTTCAGGCACCATGCAGGTAAGTGCACCTCGGTAAGGTTTAAAATTACTGAAGCTACTGCATAGTGTACCCCCGGTATAACACCTTTTCGGTCGGTACCAATACTAATCCTGGTCCCTCGGTGGTGGTAGGACACGCTTCTATTATTGTTCGTATTGGCAGGGTCATGGGCAGGGGTTTCTTAATGCCTGTTCGATGGTGTTAATTGGGAGTGGGGAGTGTGGGACCGCACACGTGTGTAGGCTGGATTCCCACCCCATCCCTTCCCCTTCATCTTGCTATTGCCTGGTGAAGGCGATTGATATGCCTGCGGGGCAAATGTTCTTCTGACCCCCACATGCAGACGTAAATTACCTGCTCAGACTTCCACCACTTATCTCAACACACCTTTGCTCCTAAACCGGGTCCCCGTGATGGTGCGGTACGTGTCATTACCAAGTCTTTCCCAATCAGATTCCTGGTCCCACGTGTCTTGCTCAGCTTTCTGAGCCACCACCATCTTCCCAGGGGAATCTTTCCTTTACAAGTCAAACATACATTTTCCCTCCGTAACACTGACCTGCGCAGCGATGATCCGTATCCTGGGGCATGGAACAGACACCTCCCCATAGGTAAACCCTTCCTGGCTGGAGTAACGGGTAGAGTTAGATCCCATCCACCCTGGCCACCTTCCCCCGTGGGCATAAAGGGCGAGTTCTCCCACACCCAGGGTGCCACCCCCGGCGATTACGATCGGTGCTCTCTCTCCCGAGCACCCATAAATGAGGGATTCTTTCACGTCTCCTTGGCCGCCGCTGCTCATCCTTATCAGGGCGAGCAGGAACAGGACCCTTCTCATGTTGTTCTTCTTCGAGGCTACTGGCTGGGAGTCCCTGCTCACAGGCTGGTCCCTAATCTTAGGTACCCTTTTGCGGCTGGTCCCTTTTCCGGGGTTGAACCACTTAAATTTGGGCACTGGTGACCACAGTGTCTTTGACCGTGGTGTGCGGGGAGTCCTTCTTAAGGTTCTGGCTGCTGGGGGTGTGCCCGAGTCCCAAATGATTGGGGGGATAGCCCCTCCAGTAACACAGTCCACTGCCCCCCTAGATGCAGTCTGTGGGTCTGCCATGTCTCCTGTGAGATTTCCATACTTGGGAGATGCTGGCTGGGGGGTCCCTCTCTTTAGCACGGTTCACTGTTTTGCTGACCCTTGCGTTTAGCTGCGCCCCTGGGTTGTAAAGTTTGCACTGGTTTATGTGGAACCATTTTGTACAGTGAGGCATTTTTACAGCATAGGGGCTTGCCTTGTCGACAATGTGGTACGGTCCCAAGTACAGAGCCTCAAAGACCACTACTCTAGCGTAGTTCCTTACAGTTGTGTCCTTACACACTGCAGCAAATCAACACGAGGCACATACTGGAGACAAGGTCACTCTGTGACCTGTACCTTTATTCCCAGGACCAAGAAGTACTGACCCTGCGTGGGACCTCCCTTTATATACATGGATGCCCAGGTGAGGAGTGTCTCCCACAAGATCATCCCCTGTGGTCAAGGTGTGCATTACTCAGGTGTATACAGTGTACAGTGTTGTTACATAAAGATTACAGTTATGTGAGGTTACAAACATGACATCACCTCCCCCCAACGTCTTTGGGTCAAAGATTGAGTCTTTCAGGCGGTCGACGCTCTCTCGTGGAGCGCTGCAGTTGGGGCTCTGGTTGTTGAGCCTTGGCATTGCCTTTGTCACCTGTGGTGATTCCGGCTCATCCAGGTTGACAGCAGGGACTGTGCATGCTGCTGACGGTACTTGTTGCTCGTTCACTGGCGGTGGTGTGGGCAGCATCTCATGATTTTCCTCAGGTTCCTCAGTGTCCATGCTGAACCTTTTTTTTACTTGGTCCAGATGCTTGCGGCATATCTGTCCATTGTTGAGTCTGACCATTATGATCCTATTCCCCTCTTTACCAATTACAGTACCCTCGAGACACTTGGGGCCTCACAGCATGATTAAGAACAAATACAGGGTCCTCGATTTCTATCCATCTCCCCTTTGAGTTACGGTCGTGTCACTCATTTTGGGACTGGCGCTTGCCCTCAACAATGTCTGACAAGACTGGATGAATGAAGGACAGCCGAGTTTTTAGTGTACGTTTCATGAGTAGTTCCACTGGCGGGACTCATGTGAGCGAGTACGGTTGGAACCTGTAGGCCAGCAGGAGGCGCGATAGACGGTATTGAAGAGAGGGTCCTTGAATCCGGAACATGCCTTGCTTTACGATTTGGACCGCACGTTCCACCTGGCTATTGGAATATAATAAGAACATAAGAATTAGGAACAGGAGTAGGCCATCTAGCCCCTCGAGCCTGCTCCGCCATTCAACAAGATCATGGCTGATCTGGCCGTGGACTCAGCTCCACTTACCCGCCCGCTTCCCGTAACCCTTAATTCCCTTATTGGTTAAAAATCTATCTATCTGTGATTTGAATACATTCAATGAGCTAGCTTCAACTGCTTCCTTGGGCAGAGAATTCTACAGATTCACAACCCTCTGGGAGAAGAAATTCCTTCTCAACTCGGTTTTAAATTGGCTCCCCCGTATTTTAAGGCTGTGCCCCCTAGTTCTAGTCTCCCCGACCAGTGGAAACAACCTCTCTGCCTCTATCTTGTCTATCCCTTTCATTATTTTAAATGTTTCTATAAGATCACCCCTCATCCTTCTGAACTCCAACGAGTAAAGACCCAGTCTACTCAATCTATCATCATAAGGTAACCCCCTCATCTCCGGAATCAGCCTAGTGAATCATCTCTGTACCCCCTCCAAAGCTAGTATATCTTTCCTTAAGTAAGGTGACCAAAACTGCACACAGTACTCCAGGTGCGGCCTCACCAATACTCTGTACAGTTGCAGCAGGACCTTCCTGCTTTTGTATTCCATCCCTCTCGCAATGAAGGCCAACATTCCATTCGCCTTCCTGATTACCTGTTGCACGTGCAAACTAACTTTTTGGGATTCATGCACAAGGACCCCCAGGTACCTCTGCACCGCAGCACGTTGTAATTTCTCCCCATTCAAATAATATTCCCTTTTACTGTTTTTTTTTCCAAGGTGGATGACCTCACATTTTCTGACATTGTATTCCATCTGCCAAACCTTAGCCCATTTGCTTAACCTATCTAAATCTCTTTGCAGCCTCTCTGTGTCCTCTACACAACCCGCTTTCCCACTAATCTTAGTGTCATCTGCAAATTTTGTTACACTACACTCTGTCCCCTCTTTCAGGTCATCTATGTATATTGTAAACAGTTGTGGTCCCAGCACCAATCCCTGTGGCACACCACTAACCACCGATTTCCAACCCGAAAAGGACCCATTTATCCCGACTCTCTGCTTTCTGTTAGCCAGCCAATTCTCTATCCATGCAAATACATTTCCTCTGACTCCGCGTACCTCTATCTTCTGCAGTAACCTTTTGTGTGGCACCTTATCGAATGCCTTTTGGAAATCTAAATACACCACATCCATCGGTACACCTCTATCCACCCATGCTCGTTATATCCTCAAAGAATTCCAGTAAATTAGTTAAACATGATTTCCCCTTCATGAATCCATGTTGCGTCTGCTTGATTGCACTATTCCTATCTAGATGTCCCGCTATTTCTTCCTTAATGATAGCTTCAAGCATTTTCCCCACTACAGATGTTAAACTAACTGATCTATAGTTACCTGCCTTTTGTCTGCCCCCTTTTTTAAACAGATACATTACATTAGCTGCTTTCCAATCCGCTGGTCCCTCCCCAGAGTCCAGAGAATTTTGGTAGTTTATAACGAATGCATCTGCTATAACTTGCGCCATCTCTTTTAATACCCTGGGATGCATTTCATCAGGACCAGGGGACTTGTCTACCTTGAGTCCCATTAGCCTGTCCAGGTTTATCTCAAGGTCCTCCCTTCCCACATTCCCGTGACCAGCAATTTGTGGCATGGTTTTTGAGTCTTCCACTGTGAAGACCGAAGCAAAATAATTGTTTAAGGTCTCAGCCATTTCCACATTTCCCATTATTAAATCCACCTTCTCATCTTCTAAGGGACCCGGCTTGAACGGCACTATCCTGACATGTTTGATGCCATTACCCGACATGAACTCCTGTAATTCATAGCTAGTGAAACACGGGCCGTTGTCGCTAACTAGAATGTCCGGCAAGCTGTGGGTCGCAAAGACCGCACGCAGACTCTCCACTGTGGTGGATATCGTGCACGAATTCAATATGATGCACTCGATCCATTTCGAGTACGCATCAACAACAATGACGAACATTTTTCCCATGAACACGCCCGAGTAGTCTATGTGAATACGTGACCATGGCTTGGTGGGCCAGGGCCACGGGCTGAGTGGGGCCTCCCTGGGGGCATTGCCCAGCTGGGCACACGTCGTGCACCTGTGAACGCAGTGTTCCAGGTCTGCATCAATTCCCGACCACCATACATGTGACTGAGCACTGGCCTTCATAAGCACGATGACTGGGTGCCCGCTGTGGAATTCCCTGATGAATGCTTCCCTACCCCTCTGCGGCATGACTACCCGGCTGCCCTAAAATAGGCAGTCGGCTTGGATGGAGAAGTCTGACCTCTTCAAGGCATGCTCCGTGTGCGGGCACCCAATCCCCAGTCAGGACACATTTCTTAATCAGAGATAGGAGGGGATCTCTGTTTTGATCTGGTGGGCTGTGATGGGGTAGCCTGCGCTGTCAAAGGCATCAACAGCCATGACCCATCTCCGCGCTTTGTTCCGCTGCCCCCTCAGTGGTGGCCAGTGGAAGCCTGCTGAGCACGTCAGCGCAATTTTCGGTGCCTGGCTGGTGCCGTATGGTGTAGTCATACGCAGCCAGCATGAGAGCCCATCGCTATATGCGAGCTGACGCATTGGCATTGACAGCTTTGCTGTCGGACAACAGGGATGTTAACGGCTTGTGATCCATTTCTAACTCGAACCTTCTGCCAAAAAGGTACTGGTGCATCTTTTTCACCCCGTAGACACATGCGAGTGCTTCCTTTTCAACCATCCCATACCCACTTTCTGCTTGGGAGAGCGACCTGGAGGCATAAGCCACAGGTTGGAGTTGGCCCTCATCATTACTCTACTGCAACACACACCCAACCCCATAGGATGATGCATCGCATGTCAAAACCAATTTCTTACAGGGGTCGTACAGGTTCAATAACTTATTAGAACAAAGCAGGTTCTGCTTTGAAAGCCCGTTCCTGACAGTCCCCCCAAAACCAATCACAACCCTTACGCAGGAGCATGTGTAGTGGCTCCAACAATATGCTTAAGTTTGGTAGAAAGTTCTCGAAATAGTTCAATAGTCCCAGAAATTAACGCAACTCCGATGTGTTGCCGGGCCTGGGTGCGCGACGGATCGCCTCTGTTTTGGATTCGGTGGGCCGAATCCCGTCTGTGGCAACCCTCCTGCCCATAAACTTGACATCTGGGGCTAAAAACACACACTTGGACTTCTTTAGTCGCAGGCCAACCTGGTCCAGTCGGCGTAGCACCTCCTCCAGGTTGTGGAGATGTTCCTCGGTGTCTCGACCCGTGATAAGGATGTCGTCCTGAAATACGATTGTTCCGGGGATGGATTTTAGCAGGTTTTCAATGTTCCTCTGAAAGATAGCGGCTGCTGAACGAATGCCAAACGGACACCTGTTGTAGACAAACAGCCCCTTGTGCGTGGTGATGGTGGTCAGTAGCTTGGATTCTTCGGCCAGTTCCTGGGTCATGTCGGCTGAAGTGATGTCCAACTTGGTGAACAGCTTGCCGCCTGCCAGCGTGGCAAAAAGATCCTCCGCTCTCGGAAGCGGGTATTGTTCTTGTAGTGACACTCGGTTGATAGTGGCCTTGTAGTCGCCACAGATCCTGACCGAGCCATCCGTTTTTAGGACAGGGACGATGGGGCTTGCTCAGTCGTTGAATTCAACGGGCGAGATTATGCCCTCTCTTAGCAACCTGTCCAACTCACTCTCAATTTTCTCCCGCATCACAGGCGGCACTGCTCTGGCTTTGTGGTGCACTGGTGTGGCGTCCGGGGTGATGCGTATCCTTACTTTGGTGCCTTTGAAAGTCCAACGCCAGGTTGAAATAGTGACTCGAACTTTAGTAGGACCTGTGAGCATGAACTTCACTCCACAGATGAAATGGCGTGCACATCCCCCCATTTCCAGTTCATCTCGTCGAGCCAGCTCCTTCCCAAAAGTGCAGGACCATTTCCCGGGACAATCCAGAGTGGCAGCCGGTTCTGAGATCCATTATGTGTGACCACCAACATTGCACTGCCTAGCACTGGGATGATGTCTTTGTTGTACGTCCGTAATTGCGAGTCAATGCGTTCTCGTTTGGGTCTGCTAGCTCTGAGCGGCCATAGTTTCTCGAATTGTTGAACACTCATAAGTGACTGGCTGGCTCCTGTGTCCAGCTCCATGCGTACTGGGATACCGTTTAAAAGTACTCTCATCATCATAGGTGGCGTTTTTGTGTATGAGCTGTGGATGTTTGCCACCTGGACCCGCTAAACTTCAGCATCCATTGCTGTGTCCCATGCATACCCCTGCCTTGCAGACCTCTCTTGTGGTTCATCCACTTCATAAACCAGCCTCGCTGCAGACTTCCTGCACATCCTGGCTAAATGTCCACTCAAGTTACAATTTCTGCAGATGAATTGTTGAAACCAGCAGGTCTTCGCAGCATGTTCCCCGCACCTCCAGCATGAGCGGAGATTGTTGTGAACAACAGAGTTGTTACCAGGCATTCCTCTCTGATTGTCTCTTTGATTACTCTTGAGCACTCTGTTTGTGGGTGTCAATGGTCCCATCCCGGGACGTATTGTCCCTTGTGATGGTGTAAATGTCCGTTCAACCTGCCATTGTCTCTGTTGCGGGCCCACCCTAGAGTCTGTTACTGCCTTGTTGGTGTCGAATTGCCCTTGCCTGCCTGCGGGGTTCTGAGTCGTGTTTACCATGTTAACTCCCTGCTCCATTGCCACATTGGGAGCAGAGTTGCGTGCATATATGATCTTGGTTTCCTCCTCCCCTGCCATGAAGGTTTGAGCCATTAACGCTGCTGCTTCCAAGATCAAGTCCTTAGTCTCAATTAGCTTCCTAAAAGTCCCGGCATGAGCAATGCCTTCAATGAAGAAATCCCGTAACATCTCCCCCCTGCAGGCGTCTGTGAACTTACAGAGGCTGGCCAAGCACCAAAGGTCCGCAACGAAGTCTGGTATGCTCTGTCCTTCCCGACGTCAGTGCGTATAGAATCGGTGTCGTGCCAAGTGTATACTACTCGCCGGTTTGAAGTGCTCACCGATCAGTTTGCTGAGCTCCGCGAAGGTCTTGTCCGCCGGCTTCTCGGGTGTGAGCAGGTCTTTCATCAGCGCGTACGTCTTAGGTCCACAGCTGGTCAGTAGATGCGCCCTCCGCTTGTCAGCCGCTGCCTCTCCCGGCCAGTCCTTCGTGACAAAGCTCTGCTGGAGCCTCTCAACGAAACCATCCCAGTCCTCACCAACACTGTACCGTTCCTCCGTGCTACTGGTAGCCATGCTCTTGAGTCGTTGAAGCCTGTTTCTCGTCACCAAATGTTGTGTCCTTACACACTACAGCAAATCAACATGAGGCACATACTGGAGCCAAGGTCACTCTGTGACCTGAACCTTTATTCACAGGACCAAGGAGTGATGACCCTGCGTGGGACCTCCCTTTATATACCTGGATGACCAGGTGAGGAGTGTCTCCCACAAGTTCACCCCCTGTGGTCAAGATGTGCATTTCTCAGGTGTATACAGTGTACAGTGTTGTTACATAAAGGTTACAGTTATGTGAGGTTACAAACATAACACTTACCATGACCTGGTCCCCTATCTCCCTTTTGTTGTGTTTGCGGGGTTCTAACAACAGTCGGTTGCTCCGATGCTGTTTTCCCATGTTGTTAGCAGCCTGCCAGTGAATCTGTTTAAGGTGTTCAAACAGATTCCTGACAAAGCTGTCCCGGTTCGCTTCCCTAAGCTGAACTTCCGTGAATATCGGGGCTCATACATGGGTGGTGGGTCGCATGGCTCTGCTGGTCATGAGCTCGTACGGGGAGTACCCTGTGCTCTTTGACTGGCTGGCCCAGATCCCCATGAGAACCAGGGGTAGGACCACTACCCACCCTTTGGGTGAGTCCCCTGTCTCTTTGCGCAGCCTTTCTTTGATAGTGCAGTTTAAACGCTCCACAGGCCCGGATGACTGCGGGTTATGGGCGACATGTCATTTCCCTTTGATGCCGAGCACCTTAAGGGTCTCCTGCATCACCTGCCCGGTGAAGTGACTCCCTTAGTCGGACTCCACGTATTGTGGTAGTCCCCATTGGGAGAACACTTCCCTGACCAGGATCCTAGCTGTTCCCAGGGCAGTAGCTGTTCGGCATGGGAAGGCTTCCACCCATTTGGTGAATACATCCACCAATACTAGGCAGTACTTGTAACCTCCCTGGGCAGTGGGTAGGGGCCCAATGTAATCGATCTGGATCGACTGCCAGGGTCCCTCTACCATCCTGATATGTCCCATAGACACCTTTCTTTTCTGGGGGTCAGGGTTGTTGGCAGCGCACACCAGATAGCTGGCACAAAACTCACGGACGTCTTCCCTGAGTCCTGACCACCACCCTGCATGTTCCACTTGTTGCCAAGTGGTCTCAGGTCCAGGGTGTCCTTCTCCTGGACCCTCGTGGGCCAGCTGGAGGAATTCTCTCCGGTGTTGTTGTGGTACTACCCATTGCTCCCCCTGAACAGCATGCCTTCTTTTATGCCAATCGCTGCGGTGCCATACAGGCCGTCTATCCTTTCCCCTTTGGCTAGCGTGTTCAGGACAGTTTTGAGGACGGGGCCTTGGCTCTGAACCGTTTTTAGGTCCGGGTGCAATGCAACCCTGCCCTCCCTGCTGTCCCCATCCTGCCCCTGACTGCTACAATGGGGCCTGGGTTGTACGGATCCCAGAGCTTGCCCATGCGAGCACTTTCCTTGGCCAACGTGTCAGCCTGCTGGTTTCCCTCGCTACGGGGTTCAGTGGTGGAATGTGCCTTCACGTTATGTATGTAGACCTTCCCTTCCTCCCCTACGGTTTTCATGATCTTTTCCAGTCGGGGCTTAATTGCCAGGGGTCTCCCGTCTGCGGATGTGTATCGACGGCGGGACCAGATAGCCAGGTACTCCGTACATGAGCAAATCATGTATCGGGTAGGGAATTCTTCCGGGTGTGTGACTACTGTGGTGTATGTAGCACACAAATCACTCACTCCACACGGTCTGGTGTTGTAATAACTGCAGTGACCTTGGTCCTTTATTGTTACGCTCCAGAGTGCCTCTCAGGTGTGGTGGGCAGCCTTTTATACTCTGTCTCTTGCAGTACTTTCAGGTCTCCCACCACAGCGCCCTCTGTAGTGCACCATTGTACTTATATACCTGGACAATACACAACAACTACATACACCAATGCAGATAGTTCAGCGTGCTGGGCGCTCATAGTACTGGGGAGTTTAATCGCCAGAGCAATGCCTGCCTCTAGGTCATAAACTCCGCAGCATGTGAGTCGTTCACCCGCAGATACCGTGCTTGAACCATCTACATAGATCTCTCGGCCTGTGGGGTGTTACCCAACCCAAAAGCCTATGTTAATTTCCCATACCCCTTCTATGGAACACCGGTGGGCTGTCCCTGGATAAATCATGTTGGCTGCGAGTCTTGGCTTGCAGAGACCCTTTACCCTTAGGTCCATTTGAGAGAGGAGCAGGGTCCAGCGAGCAATGCGGGCACTGCTCACTGTCCCGTCCTTGATTCTCCCATCCAGGAGCATTTGGGTGGGCATATGGTGGGTAAGGAGTGTGATAGAGGACCCCGCTATGAAGATCAGTGATCTTTTCACAGCCCAGTGAGTGGCTAGGAGGTACCGCTCACAGTTGGAGTAACCCTTCTCCATGTCCTTGAGTATCCTGGAGGAGTAAACCACTGGTCTCAGCCGGCCGTGCCACTCTTGGAGCAGTACTGCACTCAGGCTGTCCCCGCTGGCTGCTACCTCCAGGAAAAGTTCTTTACCCCCATCGATGGCCCCTAGAGCTGGCGCAGTCTGCAGGTCTTTCTTGAGTTGGATAAATGCTGCCTCGTAATCTTTGTCCCATTCCCACTCCACTCCCTTGTGTAGGAGTCGGAGCAGAGGGGCTGCTGTGGCTGCATAATCCTCAATGGAATCTCTGCAGTATCCGGTTAGCCATGGAAAAGATCTTACTCCTGTTACTGTGTTGGGGGCGGGTAACTTCTGCACTGCTTCCCTTCCAGCTTTGTCAATGGCTCTCTCCACAGCACGCACAGCCAGTCCCAGGAATTTTACTTCCTTCAGGCCAATCTGTGCCTTCTTGGGGTTTACTTTAAATCCTTCTTCTTTCAGCAGCTCCAGCAGTTCAGCCAGCAGTGGGCCATGCTCCTCCCCCTGATCGGTGAACAGGAGCAGGTCATCCACATACTGTACTAATTGCTGGGGTCTGCTGAAACTCTTTAAATAGTTGGCCATACACTGATGGAAAATACTGGGGCTGTTGTGGAAGTCCTGAGCGAGGCAGTTCCAAGTGTATTGCTGTCCTTTAAAGGTAAATGCAAACTTGTTCTGATCTTCCCTTCTTAAAGGTATGGACCAGAACCCGTTGGAAATATCCAGCACCATGAAGGTGGCCGCGGAGGCTGGGATACTTCCAATGAGGTCGGCGACGGCAGCAACGGTGGCTGCATAGGCGGGGATGTTACGGTTGAGTACTCGATGGTCTACCATGGATCTCCAGGAGCTGTCCGGTTTCTTAACCGGCCACAATGGAGAGTTCACATGGGTAGCTATTGGTCTCAATACCCACTGTTTAACCAGCGACCCCAAGGCTGTTTCCATGTCTGCCTCTGTCTCCCTGGGGAAGTTGTACTGTTTCTGTGGTCGGGTCATGGGGTCCCCATCTATGCTAACCTCGACCCCGTTTATCCTTCCACAGTCGTGTTTGTGGGTGGCAGAAGCTACAAGGTTTGCCCCCACGTACTCTTGGTATTCTATCGGAGTGTTACTGACCAGTGATTCAAGGTCGTAACACTCCTTTGGCTTCATGGTGCACACTGTCCCTTTACCCTGTTTTTCTGGGATAACCATCACCTCACTCTCCTGTCCCATACATACTGATGCCCACTAGGATCCCGTGGCCTAGAATGAAGTCGATCCCCAGGATCTCTCTCCCTTCCTGATCCCACTTCATCAGGGCATAAGTCTACTTGGTGTGGAGTGTTCCTAAACGAATGGAGAGTGGAACAGAGAATGAGCCATCCTGCTCGGTGCCTGTGAAAGCCACCAAGCTGTAGGGGACCCCACTAGACAGAGGTAAGGCAGTGGGGTTTGCTGCATAGACAAGGGTGCTTGAAGCACCGGTATCCAGCAGGTAAGTCCCTTTCACCTTTTCCTCTTCCATCTGAACAGTCGGTCTCCCCCACATATCATACTCGAGGGAATACAGGTGAACAGGCTGTGCCTGTCCTAGTCACGGCTTTGACTGGGATGGGATAGATGGGATTTCATTACTGGTGACGGTGGCTACCCTCCCAGGGCCATCTAACATTGTTCGGAGCGCAGTCAGGAAGGTATCAAATGTGTGGGGAGGGACTGGCTTCTCGGTCTCTGCCTTTTGGGCAGGGGCTGGAGAACTCTTGCCTGCGCTACTCTTCCATGGATTCCTACAATCTTTTCTCCAGTGCCCACTCTTTCCGCACCCGAAGCAGGTACGTTTTGTATCGGAGGGGTTGCGCCCCTCGTGGTACCATTCCCTCCTATCCTGACTTGGTCTGACCTCGTGAACCCTTCCCTTGGGTGGGTGCTCTTCCGTCCCCCCCGCTGTTCCGGTCGGCTAGGGTCAGTTGCCTGACCACTCCCTGTTCGGTGGGCCTGGGGATCTCTCGGGTCAAACCAGGCCTCAGCCTTAGTTCTTATTTGTGGTAAACTGTTTGCCACCAGGCTTCGGAGCCAGTGGGCTCTCGCGTCCTGGCTTAAATGATTCTGGTTGAGGTCCCCACCACAGGTGCTCTGGTACACAGGCCACAGCCTGTCTGCGAAAGCCTGTGGGGTTTCCCCTGTGAGTTGCACTGTCTTCTCTACTCTGGAGAAGGGACTCCCGTCATTTCAGCCCATAGCTTCTAGAATGTCTTCCTGGACGGCATCACATGTTCTCCGTCCCCTTTTGCTCTCGGTAGAGAGGGACTGGTACAGCTTGCCGTCCAGGGATAGGAGGAGCATCTTTGCTATCTCGGCATCATCACACCCTTTAATGTCCCCTGCCTGTTCCACTTCCATAAAGTGAACCGAGGGATCTCCCTTTGGAGTTAGCTTTCCCAGGTGACTTATCATAGCCCTAAGCTGTTGGGGAGTGTGGGGGACCACAAACTGATTTTCCAGGGGTCCCAGACCCCCAGCACCGGTGGGTGGGCCAAACTTCTGTTGCCGGACCGGGCACATTGGCCCCGGTTCTGGCTCTTCCTGTTCTGGCTCGCCCCCCTCCTCTCTGCTGACAAGCCGAGCTGAAACTTGGTGCCACAGTTGGTGGTGGTCAGCTATCCCTGTCCGCCCTGCAACTCGATCGCCCTCCTGCTGCCGAACCGGTATAGTCACCGGCGCCACAGGTGGTGGTCGAACAGTTTCCTATTTCTCTTCCAGGTTTACCCAGGCCGTACCCGGGTTTATTCGGCATACCATGCCTTTTGCCTTCGACAGAGCAAGGGTTAAACTTTTGATTTGTTCTGGCAGGGACCGTGGTCTCCTGACTCAAACCCGTTAGTGCTAGCTACTTTATAAGCTGCCTGTAAGTCTCTTAATTTTTCCTCCAGCTCTTCTACTTGAAGGGTGAGGCGAATGCTTTCCTCCCGCAGTATTTTTTCATTATTTTTAGCCTCGGTAACCTGACACTGAAAATAGTCCTGACTGTTCTTAAACCTTTCCATTAGCTGTGCCTTTCCCTGTTTTAGCTCACGGAGTTCTCCCCATCACCTCTCTCCTGCCACAGCCCTTTCCTGTGATGTCTCTGTGCATTCCCATAATTCTGCCTGCAGTGACTCAGTGGTTTTGTCTAAGAGTTGGACCTGTCGCTGTAGACAGACCAACCAAATTGCCTTTTCTACTGATTATATATGGTCCTTGCTTGCTGTTCACTGGGCTGCAGCGTCTGCTGGATGATCAGCGCGCAATAGACCAAGCACCCATTCCTTAGTGACATTGACTTTCTTATACACATAGGAGGAAATCCTCTCTTCTGTCTTGGTTCTTTCCCCCAAACCAGCATTCTCCGCATCACACCCCTTGGACCAGAGTCCTGCCGCGGTCGCCATTTTGTAAGGGGTGGTCCCGGGGTCAGGTTCACCTCTGAGCTACTTGAGCGGTTCGAATCGCTCCCACTCCCAGAGTCTCGAGTCCAGAATTCTAGACTCTGGATTTATTTGGGGAATGTGATAAAGTGCAATAGACAACTGGTTTGGTGCAAAAGAACTTTGATTTTCTTAAAGACAAGAAAATACAATGTCAAGTTTATAATTATTCTAATAAAGAACAGAACATCACTCATTCAAAGGGGTTACAGTGAATAATACACCTCCCACTTCCCAATACCTAATACTGGTTAGTTTAGACTCCAGGGCAGACAGGGACTATGCTTATCGATCCTTTATGGTCAGTTAGTGATAGTTCGCAACTTCGGAGTTCGCTGAATTTTGTAGGTTCTGCTTGCCGTACCCGGAACGTCGGAGAAGATGTCTTACTGCGCAATCTTCAGTTGGGTTGAGTCCGCTGATGCGGTAGGGCCTGTTTTGGACTTATGGGGTCAGTCCTCGTTTTCTTTTGTTAGAAATAGGTTTCAAAATCCTTTTAGATAATGTTTTCGCCTGTTGGTAGTCAGGCCTAGGTTGTCGAGTGGAAACTTTCGGCTCTTCGGTTTCTTCCTTGTGGAGTTTTGTTTCGAGTTTGGTCGATCGCGGTGATTTTGGTGGTAGCATGTTGGCTGTGGTCAGTTGCTGCCGCGATGGTGATGATCTTCCTTCCATTTCCGATTTCATGACGTCGAGGCTGGAAAAGTTAGTTACAACTGCTGCAGTGGTCTCTCTCTCTTCTTGATCTGATGCACTAGCCTAAGCAACTAGCATACTAGCATACTCTTTGTTAAAGCAGGGCCCAGTTATACAGTTGGAGCTGTTCTAATCTTCGCAACAAATCAGTCCGATTTCTTTGTTTAGAATTTGGCGGGCTCGATAGTTCTTTGTCATATTTTGGCGGGCTCATTAACTGTTAATTTGTGTTGGGTGGGTTGATCTTCTAAATCTGTTTCTTGATGGAAATATTAGCTTAGTATTTGCAATGTTCTTTTGAGTTTGGTTTTTGAATGCAGGCTGGAGTATGCCTTTTGTCTTTATGTATATGCTGAAATGGCTTTCCAGGTTCAGGTTGATGGCTAGCTATGTCTGGGTTAATTGTTGCTATGTTAATGTCTCTTGTGGAGAAGGGTTTGCGAGTATCCATTCTCCAGATAATTTATTTTAGTTTCAATATCCCAGACACTTTCAATAGTCCAAGAGGCGGGAGTGCGTGGTGTCGGAGCGGTCTATAAAGGCCCAGCCGGTGCAGCTGCAGCGGGGCGAGAAGGCAAAAAAGAACGAGAAAGAAATCAAAAGGTGACGTCACAGCCAAGGGGGTAAGTGATTGGCTGGTGATTGGTGAGTAGCTTTTCTTTTTCTTTTTTATATCAGTAAGTAACCTGTTAACATTATTGTTGCCAATTTAAGTGTATCTAAGGGTTAAGTCATGGCAGGAGAGCTCGGTCACGTGATATGCTCCTCCTGTACCATGTGGGAACTCAGGGACACTTCCAGTGTCCCTGACGACTACATCTGTGGGAAGTGTATCCACCTCCAGCTCCTGATGGACCGCGTTGCGGATTTGGAGCTGAGGGTGGATTCACTCTGGAGCATCCACGATGCTGAGAATGACATGAGTAGCATGTGTAGCGAGTTGGTCTTACAACAGGTGAAGGGTCCACAGCCAGCTAGGGAATGGAAGACCAGCAGGAAGAGAAGTGCAAGGAAGGTAGTGCAGGGGTCCCCTGCGGTCATCCCCCTGCAAAACAGATATACTGCTTTGAGTACTGTTGAGGGGGTTGACTCATCAGGGGAGGGCAGCAGCAGCCAAGTTCATGGCACCGTGGCTGGCTGTGTTGCACAGGAGGGCAGGAAAAAGAGTGGGAGAGCGATAGTGATAGGGGATTCAATTGTAAGGGGAATAGATAGGCATTTCTGCGGCCGCAACTGAGACTCCAGGATGGTATGTTGCCTCCCTGGTGCAAGAGTCAAGGATGTCTCGGAGCGGGTGCAGGACATTTGAAAAAGGGAGGGAGAACAGCCAGTTGTTGTGGTGCACATTGGTACCAACGACATAGGTAAAAAAAGGGATGAGGCCCTTCGAGACGAATTTAAGGAGCTAGGAGCTAAATTAAAAAGTAGGACCTCAAAAGTAGTAATCTCGGGATTGCTACCAGTGCCACGTGCTAGTCAGAGTAGGAATCGCAGGATAGCGCAGATGAATACGTGGCTTGAGCAGTGGTGCAGCAGGGAGGGATTCAAATTCCTGGGGCATTGGAATCGGTTCTGGGGGAGGTGGGACCAGTACAAACCAATCGGTCTGCACCTGGGCAGGACCGGAACCAATGTCCTAGGGGGAGTGTTTGCTAGTGCTGTTGGGGAGGAGTTAAACTAATATGGCAGGGGGATGGGAACAATGCAGGGAGACAAAGGGAAACAAAATGGAGACAGAAGCAAAAGACAGAAAGGAGATGAGTAAAAGTGGAGGGCAGAGAAACCCAAGGCAAAAACAAAAAGGGCCAATGTACAGCAAAATTCTAAAGGGTCAAAGTGTAATAAAAAGGCAAGCATGAAAGCTCGGTGCCTCAATGCGAGGAGTATTCGGAATCCAGGAGAGGGCTCTGAGCTAGTTAGAGTGGGTGAGAGCGCAGATGAACAGGACCCCAAGAAAGAATGCAAAAGGCAGGAGGCAACAGAGCAGAGTAGCACTGGGGCAAGTGTAAACCACAAGGTGATAGGAAGGGATAATATGTATGAATATAAAGAGGCTGCAGGAGGGGTCAAAACTAAAAATCATGGTTTAAAAACTAGTTTTAAAACACTCTACCTGAATGCACGCAGCATTTGAAATAAAGTAAATGAGTTGTCGGCACAAATCATTACAAATGGGTATGATTTGGTGGCCATTACAGAAACGTGGTTGCAGGGTGGCCAAGTCTGGGAATTAAACATACAGGGGTATCAGACAATTCGGAAAGATAGACAAGAAGGGAAAGGAGGTGGGGTAGCTCTGTTAATAAAGGATGATATCAGGGCAGTTGTGAGAGATGATATTGGCTCTAATGAACAAAATGTTGAATCATGATGGGTGGAGATTAGAGATAGTAAGGGGAAAAAGTCGCTGATGGGTGTAGTTTATAGGCCCCCAAATAATAACTTCACGGTGGGGCGGACAATAATCAAGGGAATAATGGAGGCATGTGAAAAAGGAACGGCAGTAATCATGGGGGATTTTAACCTACATACCGATTGGTCAAATCAAATCGCACAGGGTAGCCTGGAGGAGGAATTCATAGAATGCATACGGGATTGTTTCTTAGAACAGTATGTTAGAGAACCTACAAGGAAGCAAGCTATCTTAGATCTGGTCCTGTGTAATGAGACAGGAATAATAAACGATCTCCGAGTAAAAGATCCTCTCGGAATGAGTGATCACAGTATGATTGAATTTGTAATACAGATTGAGGCTGAGGAAGTAGTGTCTCAAACGAGCGTACTATGCTTAAACAAAGGGAACGACAGTGGGATGAGGGCAGAGTTAGCCAAAGTAGAGTGGGAACACAGACTAAACGGTGGCACAATTGAGGAACAGTGGAGGACTTTTAAGGAGCTCTTTCATAGTGCTCAACAAAAATATATTCCAGTGAAAAAGAAGGGCGGGAAGAGAAGGGATAACCAGCCGTGGATAACCAAGGAAATAAAGGAGAGTATCAAATTAAAAACCAATGCGTATAAGGTGGCCAAGGTTAGTGGGAAACTAGAAGATTGGGAAAATTTTAAACAACAGCAAAGAATGACTAAGAAAGCAATAAAGAAAGGAAAGATAGATTACGAAGGTAAACTTGCGCAACAAAACATAAAAACGGACAGTAAAAGCTTTTACAGATATATAAAATGGAAAAGAGTGACTAAAGTAAATGTTGGTCCCTTAGAAGATGAGAAGGGGGATTTAATAATGGGAAATGTGGAAATGGCTGAGTCCTTAAACAACTATTTTGCTTTGGTCTTCACAGTGGAAGACACAGAAACCATGCCATAAATTGCTGGTCACAGGAATGTGGGAAGGGAGGACCTTGAGACAATTACTATCACTAGCGGGGTAGTGCTGGACAGGCTAATGAGACTCAAGGTAGACAAGTCCTGATGAAATGCATCCCAGGGTATTAAAAGAGATGGCGGAAGTTATAGCAGATGCATTCGTTATAATCTACCAAAATTCTCTGGACTCTGGGGAGGTACCAGCAGATTGGAAAGCAGCTAATGTAACGCCTCTGTTTAAAAAAGGGGGTAGACAAAAGGCAGGTAACTATAGGCCGGTTAATTTAACATCTGTAGTGGGGAAAATGCTTGAAGCTATCATAAAGGAAGAAATAGCGGGACATCTAGATAGGAACAGTGCAATCAGCAGACGCAACATGGATTCATGAAGGGGAAATCATGTTTAACTAATTTACTGGAATTCTTTGAGGATTTAACAAGCATGGTGGATAGAGGTGTACCGATGGATGTGGTGTATTTAGATTTCCAAAAGGCATTCGATAAGGTGCCATACAAAAGGTTACTGCAGAAGATAAAGGCACACGGAGTCAGAGGAAATGTATTAGCATGGATAGAGAATTAGCTGGCTAACAGAAAGCAGAGAGTCGGGATAAATGGGTCCTTTTCGGGTTGGAAATCGGTGGTTAGTGGTGTGCCACAGGGATCGGTGCTGGGACCACAACTGTTTACAACATACATAGATGACCTGGAAGAGGGGACAGAGTGTCGTGTAACAAAATTTGCAGATGACACAAAAATTAGTGGGAAAACGGGTTGTGTCGAGGACACAGAGAGGCTGCAAAGAGATTTAGATAGGTTAAGCAAATGGGCTAAGGTTTGGCAGATGGAATACAATGTTGGAAAATGTGAGGTCATCCACCTTCGAAAAAAAACAGTAAAAGGGAATATAATTTGAATGGGGAGAAATTACAACATGCTGCGGTGCAGAGGGACCTGGGGATCCTTGTGCATGAATCCCAAAAAGTTAGTTTGCAGGTGCAGCAGGAAATCAGAAAGACGAATGGAATGTTGGCCTTCATTGCGAGAGGGATGGAGTACAAAAGCAGGGAGGTCCTGCTGCAACTGTACAGGGTATTGGTGAGGCCGCACCTGGAGTACTGCGTGCAGTTTTGGTCACCTTACTTAAGGAAGGATATACTAGCCTTGGAGCGGGTACAGAGACGATTCACTAGGCTGATTCTGGAGATGGGGGGGCTACCTTATGATGATAGATTGAATAGACTGGGTCTTTACTCGTTGGAGTTCAGAAGGATGAGGGGTGATCTTATAGAAACATTTAAAATCATGAAAGGGATAGACAAGATGAAGGCAGATACGTTGTTTCCACTGGTCGGGGAGACTGGAACTAGGGGGCACAGCCTCAAAATACAGGGGGAGTCAATTTAAGAGGGAATTGAGTTGAGAGGGAATGTCTTCTCCCAGAGGGTTGTGAATCTGTGGAATTCTCTGCCTCAGGAAGCAGTTGAGGCTAGCTCATTGAATGTATTCAAATCACAGATAGATAGATTTTTATCCAATAAGGGAATTAAGGGATATGGGGAGCGGGCGGGTAAGTGGAGCTGAGTCCATGGCCAGATCAGCCATGATCTTTTTGAATGGCGGAGCAGGCTCGAGGGGCTCGATGGCCTACTGCTGTTCCTAATTCTTATGTTCTTATATTCTTAGGTAATAATCAAACTGGTTTCTTTCGCTCTCCAGCCCTGCCCACACAGGCTAAATTTGTCTTGTAAAATCCTTAATTCGATTAAAGTTCATAGTTTCTTCCATAAGCACTCTGGGATTTCAAACCTTCTGTAGATAGTTCCAAATTAAATTTTCTTTCCAGTGAATCCAAACACTGGGGGGTTTCCCACGAATTTTGCCTCTTTACAGTTGCAATACACACCTAATGCCATATGATGATGCATCACACGCTAGTACCAAACGCTTACATGGATATACAACACAAGCAATTTGTTTGAGCATAACAATTTTCTCACTGTTGCAAAAGCATTTTCTTGGCTTTTGCCCCAAACCCATTCATCCCCTTTTCGTAGTAAGACTTGTAGTGATTCTAGCAGTGTGCTGAGACCCAGTAAGAAGTTACCAAAATAGTTCAGGTGTCCCAGAAACGACCACAGCTCTGTCACGTTCTGTGGCCTCAGTGCATTCTCGATTGCCTCCGTCTTCGTGTTGGTGGGCCTGATGCCGTGCGCCGCAATCCTCTTCCCAAGAACTCCACTTCAGGTGCCAGGAAAATGCACTTCGAGCGTTTTAACCTGAGCCCCACGCAGTTGAGTCGACTAAGAGCCTCCTCCAGGTTCTGCAGATGCTCGGCTGTGTTCTGACCTGTGACCAAGATGTTCTCCTCGAAGACCACGGGACTGACTATAGTAAGCTTTCCATGTTTCTCTGGAATATCGCCGCCACTGATCAAATTCCAAACCGGCATCTGTTATAAATAAAAAGACCTTTGTGCGTGTTGATGCAGGTGAGGCCCTTCGATAATTCCTCCAGTTCCTGTGTCATAAAGGCTGAACTCAGATCCAGCTTCGTGAATGTCTTTCCTCCCGCCAGCGTTGCAAAGAGATCATCAGCCTTTGGTAGTGGGCATTGGTCCTGCAGGGAGAAACAATTAATAGTTACTTTGTAATCGCCACAGATTCTGACGGTGCTGTCTCCCTTGAGGACTGGGACAATAGGACTGGCCAATTGTTGAACTTGATCGGTGAAATTATGCCCTCTCTTTGCAGCCTGTCTAGCTCGATCTCTACCCTTTCTCTCATCATGTACGTTACTGCTTTCGCCTTGTGATAGATGGGTCGCGCCTCCAGAATTAGGTGGATCTGCACTTTTGCTCCTTGGAATTTCCCGGTGCCTGGTTCGAACAGCGAAGGGAACTTGTTTAAGACCTGGGCACATGAAATGTCGTCAGAGGGCGATAGCGCTCGGACATCGTCCCAGTTCTATTGTATCTTTCCCAGCTAGCTCCTGCCGAGCAGCGTGGGACCATCGCCCGTTACCACCAGAGTGGTAGCTTGTGCACCGCTCCATCGTAAGAGATCTTTATGGTAGCACTGCCGATTCCGGGAATCAGTTCTTTTCTGTAAGTTCTTAGTTTCATATGAATTGGAGTTAAGATTGGTCTTGAGGCCTTGTTGCAGCAGAATCTTTCGAAAGTCTTTTTGCCCATGATGAACCGGCTCGCACCCGTGTCCAGTTCCGTTGACACCAGGAGCCCATTTAGTTCAACATTCAGCATTATCGGGGGACAATTCACGGTGAATGTGTGCACCCCATGTACCTCTGCCTCCTCGGTCTGAGGCTCTGGTTCATCATGATCCTCCGTGGATCTGTCCTCCTCTGCAACATGGTGGTTTGCACCTTTAACAGGATAAGCAGCTCGCCTGCACATATGTTGGAGGTGTCCCATTGTTCCACAGCCCTTGCAAACATACCCTTTGAATCGGCATGAATGAAAATGATGATCACCCCCACAGCGCCAACAAGGTGTTAATGGCCTTGAATTCATAACCCTTGATGGGCAACTCTGAGATATCTGCGGATGTGCAGCTGCAGGCATGTGTGACCTGCCCTGCACATTGTGATTCGAAAACAACATCACTTTGTTCACAGTATTTGTAGCAGCACTTGTGCTGAGAGATTTGCTTAGTATTGTCACTGGTGGCAATGAACGCCTGGGCTATCGCTATGGCCTTAGATTGGGGTGTCTACAGTCAAAAGTTTGCGAAGTATGGTTTTGTGGCCAATGCCAAGTACGAAAAAGTCTCTGAGCATGTGCTCCAAATGCCCTTCAAATTCGCAATGTCCTGCAAGGCGTCTTCGCTCGGTGACATAAATCGCCACTTCCTGGCCTTCAGACCTTTTGTAGGTGTAGAACTGGTACCTCGCCATCAGAGCGCTTTCCTTCGGGTTCAAATGCTCTCGGACCACTGTGCACAAATCATCATACGATCTCTCCATGGGTTTCGCTGTAGTGAGCAGATTCTTCATGAGGCCATACATTGGTGCTCCACAGACGGTGAGGAGGATCGCCCTTCGTTTGGCAGCGTTCTCTTCCCCATCTAGCTCGTTGGCCACGAAGTTTTGGTCGAGTCACTCCACAAAAGTTTCCCAATCATCTCCCTCCGAGAATTTCTCCAGGATGCCCACTGTTCTCTGCATCTTTGGGTTCACTAACTGTATCTCGTCGCCAGTTGTTATGTATGTTGAAAGAGTCAGACTGAACACTGTGAGCTCAAAGTAAAGTGTGACCTTAGTCTTTTATTGCATGTCTCCAGAGTGTCTCTCCAACCTGTGAGGCCTCCTTAAATACCTGTGCTCCCAAGGGATTATGGGATCCCTTGGGACGCCAGGGGATGAGCCCTCTGGTGGCTGTACAGTGTAAATACAAGTTTACATATATAACACTCCACTTTTGTACTTATTGCCCAAAAATGGGCATTATTTCCAACGTGAGCGTTAAAAAAGGGTTTTCAGATCGCCGGCTTCGCGCCCATTCTCAAAACACCTAATTTCCATTTTTGAAAATGGGCATTACTGCGAGCGATATCAAATTGGCGGTAGCATTACATATTTCTGACCTTCTGCCATAAAGTTTGGCCGTCCTTAGCAACGGCATGGCATCGCTTGATTCCCGCAATTCACGAGGTCAAGGGTCATCATGACATGTGCAGAAGGGGAGACAGTGAGAGAGGGAGCTCAAAGGCACTGAAAGCGTGTGTGGCTGTGGTGTGTGCTTGTCTGGCTGTTGTGGAAGGCACGAGGGAGATTCACCAGTAGCAAAAAGTCAAGAACATAGTTGACACCGAGTTTTTGTCCAACAAATAAGATATAACATGGAAGGGATGGAGGAGGCCCTGGGGCTGGTAGCCAGGAACACTGGTGGCAGAGAGCTCTCAGTGGTCCCGGAGCGTGGCACTGCACCCCAAGGTGCCGCACCCCCATCGCCAACCACACGAGAGCCAGCAACAACATCTTGCTTCTGGCTCTGAGCACGTTCCCACCCCAGGACCGTCCTCTCCCATATCCATCCAAGCAGCGATTTGGCTGTCACACTCCCCCCGTCAATGAAGCATCGCCTGTGGATCTCCTCAGCCAGATGGCTTGGAGACAAGACGGGAAGGGGAAGAGGTAGTGGTGGGGAGGAGAAGCGGGGCGGGGGGGGGGAAAGGGTTAGTTTATACAAAAATACTGATGATGTCAGACTAATGTTCAGTTTAAATTTTTTTTATTTAATAAAACCTTGTAGCACATTGGCTCAGATAGCTGTACCATTACGCACTGGTGATTCCTTAACATCAAAGGGTGTAATCACACTTAACTTCAATCAACTTAAACTTTAACTGTCACCAAGGTGATGCCCACCATTTATGTATGATCTGCACACCCAGCAGTGTGTCAGACTTGTAAATAACATCAACATTCTTTCACGCAAAGCGATCATTGATGAGCTCCTGAAGTAAGGCTCTTGCAGCTATCATGCCACGACAGGCCCTTTCATGTGGTCTACAGGGGGGCAAGGGCATAACTTCAGCATCAGCCTGATTGTCTGGCTGGATGTCAGCATCCACCTTCTCATCCTCCCTTTCCTCGCTCTGGTGGTAGACTGTCAGACTCATCAGCCAATTCTTGTCCTCTTCTAAACGCAAAATTGTGTAGCATAGAGCACACCACCATGGTGGTATTGGAGCTCGCCTCCTGAGTGGTCCAGGTATCTAAAGCGTTGCTTCAGCACTCCAATGGTTTTCTCCACGATATTGCGAGTTGCTCTGTGACTCTCGTTGTATCGCCTCTCAGCCTCGGTGTGGGTGTCACGCAGTGGGCTCATCAGTCAGGTGGCGAGGCCATATCTTTTGTCACCAAGTATCCAGTATTGACCTGTGGCTCATTGTTAAACAAATCAGATACAGTGCTCTCACGCAGGATGTGAGCATCATGGATGCTACCCGGAAATTGAGCATTCACTGCTAGTATAATTTGCTGATGGTCGACAACCAGTTGGACATTCAGGGAGTGGAATCCCTTGTGGCTCCTTAAAACCTCAGCATCCTGAAAAGGTGCCCGCATTGCAATGTGCGTACAGTCTATTCCTGCCTGCACCTTGGGGAAGTTTGCAATTCTGGAGCATGCTAGAGCCCTCTTATTCTGTGCCTCCCTGGTCATAGGGAAGCTGATCAAGTCCCTCCTGCATGCGTACAGGGCTTCAGTGACCTGTCTAATGCAGCAATGTGTGGCATGCTGAGAAAGTCCGCAAATATCTCCAGCTGTAGACTGAAAAGAACCCGAGGTGTAGAACGACAGTGCCACGGTGACTTTGACCTCGATGGACAGTGCAGTACTGATGGTGCTGGCAGGCTGCAGATCTCCCTTTATCAGCTGGCATACCTCAGTGATAACCTCTTTGTGGAAGCGTAGTCTCCGAAGGCAGTTGGTGTCGGGCAAGTCGAGGTAAGAATGCTTCTCCTTGTGCTTGCGGGGGGTGTATTGTCTGGTCCGCCTCATCTGTCTGTTACGTCTTACATTGGGCGCATAATGCAGTGGAGCGTTCCTTCGGCAATATTGAGTCTGCTGCATTGTATTTGGTCACCAAGAGAGGGTGAGAAAGGACAGGCCCCATTGCAGTAGTTCTCTGTTTTCCACCGATTGGTCACAAACAAGGAATGTCCCGACGAAGACACCTTTCAATCCCAATCGGTCACAGTGTGGTCAAGATGTTTTTACAGAAGTTCACATCAACTGCAACCTGCAGAGTACATCCAAACTCTGCCGAGGTTGAAGCACAGCAGCCTTTTAAAGGATGCGACATGTGATCTAGAACATGGCATTTCTAACAATCTACTGCTCAGGTGGGCAGAGCAGTGGCAAGTGTGAGGTGATGCACTTTGGGAGGGTTAATAAGGAAAGGGTATACACATTAAGCGGTAGGCCATTTAATAGTGTAGATGAACAAAGGGAGCTTGGAGTGCTTGTCCACAGAACTCTTTTGGGAAGAAACTAAAACATTAATCCTGAAATCGTGTCCCCCCGATCTGGGGGGCACACCAAACATTTACAAGGCACTTTTTTGTGTTTTTTGGGGTTTTTTTGTGTGTTTTTGTATTTTTTTAAGTTTTTTTGGGCACTAAAATCATATTTTTTTTTTCTCCAAGTGCCCCCTATAAATGGGGAGGGGGACACTAAAAATCACCGGCAATTAAAACAAATTAAACTTTAAAACATAAAATCAAATTAAAATTTGGTTGCCGGGCGTGATGATGCACTCCAGTCCCTCCGGTGCCCGCCTCTCGCGGAAGGCCGCGAGCGTACCGGTGGACACCGCGTGCTCCATCTCCAAGGACACCCTGGCACGGATGTACGCGCGGAAGAGAGGCAGGCAGTCAGGTTGAATGACCCCCTCGACCGCCCGCTGCCTGGACCGGCTGATGGCACCCTTGGCCGTGCCCAGGAGCAGTCCTACGAGGAGGCCCTCGGACCTACCCGCTCCCCTCCGCACAGGGTTCCCAAAGATCAGGAGTGTGGGACTGAAGTGCAACCAGAATTTCAGAAGCAGCCCCTTTAAATAATAAAACAGGGGCTGCAACCTCGTGCATTCAATAAAAACATGGAACACGGACTCTTCCAGACCGCAGAAATTGCAGGCGGCCTGGGAGCCCGTGAACCGGCTTAAAAATTTATTGCACGGCACTGCTCCGTGCACCACCCTCCAGGCCAAGTCCCCTATAAATAGTGGGAGGACTCCCGCGTAGAGTGCCCTCCATCGGGGACTCCCGCCTCCTCCGGACGGCAAGATGGTACGCCATGGCGTGTCCGGACGGCAGGCGAGATGGCAAAGTTGAGAGTGTGCAGGAGCAGCCCGTACAGGAAACCCCTCCGCGCGGAACTGAAAGGCACGGAGGGGATTTCCCCGAGGCGGCTCAAGTTGTGAGGCGCCGGCTCCCGAGGGAGGTTCCGGGGTTTGGCGCCGATGAGGAATTCCGTCCGGACGGGGGTCAGTTCTGATGGGATCTCCCCACGTGCTTGAGCCTCCTCGATGCACCTAACGGAGTCGGGGCCCAGAGCTGTTTTTAGCGACTCGATGGCATCGGCCGCGCGGCGGACGTTGGCGGAATTTAGGCGCCGCGCCAGCATGTCTGGCGCCATCCAGCCCGCTCCTCCGCCATCGAGCAGGTCCCTGACCCTGGTCACCTCACCAGCCACAGCCTACTCGTCCGACCGCCACATAAAACCTTGGTCGTGGAGGTACGGATTCCCGAGCAGCGGCTCCTGCAGGACAGCCGCCACTCCAGCCGGTGGAGAGCTGCGCTTGGTGGAGACTTTGTTCCAGACCCTGGTGAGTTCCTTGTAAAAGACAGGTAGCTCCTGGAAGGCGGTCCTGACGCCCCCCACACTCACAAACAGGAGCTGCGTGTCGTAGTTGAGGCCGTGCTGTTGGCGGAAGAAATACGTCGCCAGAGCACGCCACCCAGGAGGGGGCTCGACGTAAAGGTATCTCTGCAGGGTCTGAAGATGGAAAGTCGCGAGCTGGGTGCTGACACACACCAACGACTGACCGCCCTCCCCAAGCGGGAGACTCAAGACCGCGGCAGAGACCCAGTGCTTCCTGTTGTTCCAGAAGAAGTCCACCAGCTTCTTCTGTATCTTGGTGACAAACGCAGGGGGAGGGGTCAAAGTGACCAGCCGGCACCACAACATGGCGGCCACCAGCTGGTTTATGACTAGCGCTCGACCCCTGTAGGACAGCACTCGGAGCAGTCCTGTCCAGCACCCTAGGCGAGCGGCGACCTTGGCCTCCAGCTCTTGCCAGTTCGCCGGCCAGGCTTCCTCGTCGGGGCTAAGGTAGACTCCCAGATAGAGGAGATGGGTCGTGCTCCAGGCAAAAGGCCTGAGCTCCTCCGGCAGGGAGTCCACCAGCCACTGACCCACCAGGAGTCCGGAACATTTCTCCCAGTTGATCCTGTCGGAGGATGCGGCCGAGTAAATCTCCTGGCACTCACGCATCCTCCGCAGGTCAGCGGGATCCTCTACCGCGAGGAGCACGTCATCGGCGTAAGCCGAGAGGACAACCTCCACGCCCGGCCCTTGCAGAGCCAGTCCCGTCAACCTCATCCGCAGGAGGCACAGGAAAGGCTCCACGCAAACGGCGTATAACTGGCCGGATATGGGGCATCCCTGGCGCACCCCTCTCCCAAAGCGAAGGGGCGCCGTCAAGGACCCGTTAACCTTTATCAGACACTCCGCGGCCGCGTATAAAAGTCAGATCCGGGCGACGAAATGCGTCCCGAACCCGAACCCGAAAGCGCAGAGAGATGCGAACAGATAGTCGTGATCCACCCTGTTGAACGCCTTCTCTTGGTCGAGGGATAGGAAGGCAACCGACAGACCAGCCTCCTGGGAATAATGGATGAGGTCCCGGACCAGATGGATGTTGTCGTGGATTGTCCGGCCCGGGACCGTGTAGGACTGGTCGGGGTGGATCATGTGGTCCAGCACGGCACCAAGGCGAGCAGACATCGCCCTGGCGAAGATTTTGTAGTCCGTGCTGAGGAGGGAGACCGGGCGCCAGTTCTTAAGGAGGCGGAGATCGCCCTTCTTAGGCAGCAGGACGATGACTGCCCTGCGCCAAGAGAGGGGCATCTTCCCGGTCGCCAGACTTTCCCCCAGGAGCCGTGCGTACTCGCCCCCCAGCACGTCCCAGAACGCCCTGTGGAACTCCACGGTCAGCCCGTCCAGCCCCGGGGCTTTTCCCCTCGAGAGCCGGTCGAGGGCGCCGGTCAGCTCCGCCAGGCTTAGCGGAGCTTCCAGATTTTCGGCGCCCTCCGGGCTGACCTTCGGCAGGTCCTCCCACAAAACTCTACGCGCTTCCTCGCTGGACGGCTCCGGAGAGAACAGAGCCCCGTAATATTCACGGGCCCTGTTGTTGACGCCCTCCGGATCCGAGACGAGAGAGCCGTCGTCGGCCAGCAGCGTCAAGAGCTGCTTACGGACACTCTATCTTTTTTCCAGCGAGTAGAAGATGGGGGAGCCGCGGTCAAGATCCCGCAGGAACCGGATCCGCACCTCACGAACGCGCCTCGGGACCCGACGAGCTGCAGGTCCTTCAGCGCGGCCTTCTTCGCTTCGTACACCATCCGCAGGGCCGGGTCCTCGACGACTTGACCGAGATGGGACTCCAGGTCAAGCACCTCTTTTTCTAGGCGCCCGACCCTGGCCGCCCGCCTCTTGGTCGACCCCCTCGCGTACTCTTGACAGAAGACGCGGACGTGAGCCTTGCCCACGTCCCACCATATCCTCAAGGAGGGGAAGCCCCCCTGCATCCTTCTCCAGTCGGCCCAGAAACGACGGAACGAATCCTGGAACCGCACGTCCTCCAGCAGCTGGTTGTTAAAATGCCAGTACGCGGACCCCGTCCTCGCGCGGAGCGAAGCGAGCTCCGCCCACACCAGGTGGTGGTCCGAACACGGCACCGGCCGCATGGAGGCCGCCGGGACGCAGGAAACGTACGCCCGAGACACGTAAAGGCGGTCGACTCTGGACCATCTTACTCCAGGCCTCACCCAAGTAAAGGCGTTGGAGTCGGGATGGAGATTTCGGCAGACGTCCACCAAGTCGAAGGACCCAACCAGGTCCCTCAACTTCTCCATCGCCGTCATGCTCTGCGGGGCATCGGAGCGGTCCCTCGCCTCGAGGGTGCAGTTAAAATCCCCCCCGAGGACAATGCAGTCGCCGACGTCGATGGAGCCAAGAAGAGCGGACACTTCTTCGAAGAAGCGCGTTTGCTGCGGGCCAGGCTGAGGGGCGTACACGTTCACGAGATGGAGCGGCAAGTCCCCCAGGTGAACCGTGACATGCAGCAAGCGGCCTGGCACGGGCTCCTCGACCACCAAGATCTCCGGCTGAAAATGCGGGGCCAGCAAGATGGCCACCCCACTCGAAGTGGTAGTGAGGTGGCTCATGCGGACCTCTCCTTGCCATTCCAGGAGCCACGTGGCTTCGTCTCCCGGAACGGTGTGGGTTTCTTGCAGGAAGCACACCGCATATTTCCCCTCCCGCAGGAGCGAAAAATTGTTAAATCTACGGCGTGCCCCTCTGCCGCCGTTGATGTTGAGGCTGGCTATGGTTATCTTCATGGTAAAAGCATAGTGCAACCTCTACCTTAACCTATTGTGGGGGGGGAGCGGAGTCTTTTGTTGAACTCCGCTCCTTCAGCAGCCCAGCGAGGAACCTTTTGAGCCGGCGCAGCTCAAGGCCTTGCGCCTTTGATAAGGGCCCGCCCGCGGCCATGGTTTTAGCGGCGGCGCGGACGGACGCGACGAGCAGCCCCGGCTCGGACCATCTTTCCCCGGCCAGATGGGCTCGGTTGCGGCGACCCTGGCTCTGGACCAAAAAGTCCCGGAGTTCCTTTGCAGGAATGAGGGGGGAATCAGCGGCGGGCACGAGGAGATCCACTGCCTCACTGGCGATGGACTCGAGATCTTCTCCCTCGTCCCCCACCGAGTCCCCGTCCCCCTCCGGGAGGTCGCCGCCAGCAGCCGGCCCGTCGACCACACGAGGTATGGCAAATGGCCCGGCCGCTCCATCCGGCCCTGGCTCTGCCCCGATCCCACCCCCAGGATCATCGGCAGAGGAGTCCCCACTGGGCTCTTTTAAAAGTGGTGCTGGGTCAGGAAGCGACAGCGGAAGGGGTTCCTCCTCCGCCCCAGGAACCGGGGAACACGGAGAGACCTGGTCAAAGAAATGTACCAGGTCCACCAAGTCCCCCAGCCCCAAAGTAGGGGGCGAGGGTTGTTGTTCTTCCCCCTCCCCGCCGCCACCCCCCGGCCCAGCGTGTACAGAATCTTTAAAATTATTCATAATTTCGGTTTCTGCCGGGCCGAGCGACTCCCGGGAGAAGTTGGTTAATAGCTGGACGGGCTCAGGTTCGGCCTTTTCGGCCCCGCCGGCCTCAGTCCCCGGGACGCTCGAACCGGCGGCTACGCACTCCTCCGCTGGCCCCACGCCCCCCACGACAGGCAGATCTTTCACGCCATCCCCGGGAGGTAGAGGCTGGGTAGCCTCGACTGTCTCACCCTCCCCGGGAACAGACTCCTCTCGCCTATGGCGCAGTTTGGGGGCGCTGGTGGGGGACGCGGGACACGCGGCGGGCACCGACTCCTCCGCGGAGGGATGTTGTTCCCCCTCCGCCTCATTGGAACGGCGCCTCCTTTTGTTCCTGGGGGGGCGCGGAGGCAGGGAGACCCCCATGTCTGCCGAGGCCTCCCGCTCCGCCCCCCCCTTTTTCTTATCTTGCCCGCGCCCGAGCCCCTCTGCGGTATTGGTCAAGGGCTCGGGCACGGGCTCAGGGCACCCCACGCTCGCCGGTGACGGGGTTGGGCAGAGCGCGGTGATCAAATTGTCTGGCGCACTGAGGGGACCCGCCTCGAGATGTTTCGCTTTCCTATGCGCCTTCTTTCCGATCGGACGCTCTCCCTCCCCCCCGCCGGAGGCCGTGAAAACAAAGGCCTCCGACGATGCCCGCGCACCCACAGCTCCCGGCACGCGGACGCAACTAGGGGGAGGGGTGGCAGCGGCGCCAGCCTTGGCCGCCCTCGGTGGTTTGGCGGCCTTGGAGGCGGGGCAGTTCTTGCGAACATGCCCCACCTCCCTACAGGCATGGCACCGCATGCCGTCCGACGTCCAGAAGACGAGGTAGGCAGTCCCCTCGTGCACCACATTAAAATAGCCCTCCGTCGTCTCCTCCCGCGCCAGCCGGACAAAGAGCTGGTGGCGGAAGGAGAACACATGGCGCAGGCTGCTCTCCCTGAGGCCGAGCGGTATGGGGTTGATCCCCGACCTTACCTCCCTCAGTTGGTGTAGGTGAGAGAGGAGGAGCTCAGCGGGAACAAAGGGCGGGACGTTTGAAATGATGACCCTCTGCGCGGTGGCCTCGAGAGGGTCCACCGGCAGGAACGTCCCGCCCACCGTGAGCCCCTTTCAAGGGCCAGGGACACCGCTCGCTCCGATCCCAGGAAGAACACCACCTTCCCAGACATCTTGGAGGCTGCGACAATGGCCGAGGGGCCGACTACCCCAGCCATCGCCCGCACACACTCCTCAATGCTCATTGTGGGGTGAGTGTAGCTCTTGACCCCGTGTTTCTTTGTTATTAGTCTGAACGGTGGCAGGGCAGCAGGGGGCGCAGGAGGCGCCGTGGATGTGGACGCCGCCTGCGCATATGTCTTTGCTGGCCCTGCCACCGGCGTGGATGGGGTCGCCATCATGGGGTCCCTTTAAGGGCTACACCCACCCCAAAGTCACAGGCCTTAATGGTCTTAAATGGCCTCGTTGGTGTTTGAACAGAGGGAGCTCTAAAAGAGGCACACCTCTCCCCTAGTTGACAATTGGGGAGGGGCCTTGCTCCCTCTGCTCAGCTGTCTTAATTGGTTTTTCAATTTGGAGGAAAGGGGCTCTTAGAGAGAGAGGGGAGAGACAGAGAGAGAGAGAGAAAGTGAGAGGGGGTGGGAAAGAGGGAAGCTGCGAGGGAAGGTCTCCCCTCACAGCGATGGGTGGGTGTTTTTCTTGGGGTGCACTCCCCAGATGATGGCAAAACAAACACAGTCTTTGTAGATGGTCTTCGGGTGTGGGGAGAAGATGTCTTCACCTGGGACAGCTGGAGCCACCCAGGCACACACTCCCAACGATGTTAAATAGGTGATTAATAGTTCTTCAGCCAGGTAGCTCCAGCTATCCCAGGCTAGGCAATGGGAGAGGGGTGCTTCAGTGGTGTGTGGGGCCTAGCTGTAAGCAAGTCCCCCACACACACTTCCACATACACACCCCCCCCTCCCCCGCGATGTTCCGGCCCTCTAGCAAGTATTCTTTCCTCCCCCCACCAATACAACAAAGTCTTTAGGGGAATGCACCAAAACACACCCACCTTTGGTTGATGAAGTTTCTCCCTCCTTCCACACTGGATAGTTGTTCTTTTTCCCCCTCTCTCCAACTCTCTGCAGCAGTATTAAAGGTTGTTGAATTTTCTGCTCTCCTCCTCTCCCTTTGGATGAATTGGAATTGTAGAAAGCCCCTTCCTCCTCTTCCTGGGCTGTTTCACAGGGCTCACTCCAGGCTTTCCAGACAGGAGCAACAGCAGCAAGCTCCTTCTCTCTCGACAGCACAGCTCCAAGTGAATAGGCCATGCCTCCAAAGCTCCACCATTGGTCCACAGATTCCCTGAAAGTAGCAGGCCAGGTGGATAAGGTGGTTAAGAAGGCATACGGAATGATTGCCTTTATTGGCCGAGGTATAGAGCAAGCAGGTTATGCTTAAATTGTATAATACTTTGGTTAGGCCACAGCTGGAGTACTGCATGCAGTTCTGGTTGCCGTATTATAGGAAGGACATGATTGCATTATAGAGGGTGAAGAGGAGATTTACTAGGATGCTGTCTGGAATAGAGAATCTTAGTTATGAGGACAGATTGGATAGGTTGGGTTTGTTCTAATTGGGACAAAGGAGGTTGAGAGGAGAACTCATTGAGGTGTACAAAATTTTGAGGGGCCTGGACATAGTGGATAGTAAGGGCCTATTTCCATTGGTGGAGGAGTCGAAAACGAGGGGGCGTAGTTTTAAGGTGGTTGGTGGAAGGTTTAGACGGGATTTGAGGAGGGGCTTCTTTACGCACAGGATTGTGGGGATCTGGAACTCGTTGCCTGGAAGAGTGGTGGATGCAGAAACCCTCATCACTTTTAAGAGATGGTTGGATGGGCACTTAGAGTACAGTAACCTGCAGGGTTACGGACCTAGAGCTTGTAATTGGGATTAGACTGGATGACCTTTTGTTGGAAGGCACAGATACGATGGTAAGTACTGCAGGGAATAGAATATGGCCAGGGTGATCTCCTGGACTAGTGTCGATCGCCTGGATGGGTCGGAGAGGTATTTTCCCAGATTTTTTCTCCCTAAATTGGCCTGGGTTTTTATCTGGTTTTTGCCTCTCCCAGAAGATCACATGGCTCCGGTTGGGGTGGAGTGTAGAATGTTTCAGTATAAGAGGTGTCACAGTTGTGTGAGGCGGACTGGTTGGGCTGGGTGCTCTTTACCTTTCCACAATTGTTCATAGGTTTATATGTAACCTTTAGGGCTGCTGACCGAGGGCCGTGTGGCTCTTTGTCGGCCGGCGCAGACACGATGGGTGAAATGGCCTTCTTCTGCGCTGTAAATTTCTATGTTTCTATGTTTCTATGTTCTGCCTATTCCAAAGTTTCATCGTAGTCATCCCCTACCTCAAATCCTAACTTAATTATCTGTTGCTGTTCTTCTCCTAGCCCATTTCTAAACATTTTCAAGAACGCTGCACCATTTTTGTCGGGGTCATTCGCCCGAAGTGGTCTTTGTATTCAATCCACTTTCGTGTATTGTATTCCTCTACCCTTTCACCTGCCTTTTGAGTCATATTCCAATTTTTGAATATTTTGCAGATCAGCTCTTCCTGTATTCTGCCTATCCCCATTTTGTACCTATTGTGCCGCTTTGTGCCAATTCATCGGACCCATTTTGGCTTTTACCAGATTGTGAATGTCTGCTAAGGTTAAGTTTCGGGCGTCTAGCATCTTTTCCACCTTTTGCCAGAATTCTGTATTCCTACTATTTGCTTTAGGGGTTGGTAATTCATTCAGTAGTATTTGTCTCTCCTGTGGGCTGAGGGGCACCTCCAATTAAACCAATATCTTTTTCACAGCCAATATCAACTAGTATCCAGTAAGTTACGCCTTTTTCCATTTAAATCTCCTTTCTTCAAATTAGTTTTTGCATCTAACAAACATTTTATGCAGAGGGCTTGTGTCTCCGTGAATTTGTTCATTTAAACTACATAAGACAATCGCAAATACTTTTTTTCCCAAGTAGACGTTCAATTTGTTTTCCTTTTAGCAGTCCAGCTTCAAGGTTGCATCTTAAGTGTTTAGTTTTCGGTTTCGTCTTTCCTGCTAGCATATATACCGGGGACCCTTTTGGTCCATATTCAGAAACCCCCCCCTTGGTCTTCATTTTATCCCACTGGCCAGTTTTTCCTAAACATCCTGGGGTCCCACACCCCTTTAGGTTGTATTCCTTCTTGTTCAGGCAATGCATCTATCTCTTTCTGTGGCTTTCATCCTTCCATGGTTCTCTATAACTTGTTCTACAGATTACCCCCTTCTAGTTCTTTATACAGATTACCTCCTTCCCCATCAATGCTACAGCTGCAGGTGGTACAAAAAACATACTCACTGCCATTGCTAGCTGCCAAATCATCCAGGTCAGAGGGTCTGCATCCTGCTCGCAGCGCCAATTGTTGGGGTAATAGGAAGACTTCTCTTCCTCGAGGTGGACCCTCTGATATAAGGAGTCGACACCTCGCCCTCCTGATAACGACCATGGGATCAGTCAAACGAAACCTTCGGTACAGCTAGGTTATTTCAAGCAAATTCAAGGGAAAGTTCAAACGTGGAACCTTCAATGTACAAGAGTTTTTGGAGGGGGGCTACCCTCTTACAAAATCATCAATAGGTCTACTGCTATCAGCAAGGTTACATTGATTTGTCGTCTCTTATCAGACTGGCTCTGAGTGGTACAGCAATTGTCCATCTCCCATCATATGTTAATTGTGCTTGTTCAGTGATGTGCACTTTGCCTTAGTCTATATGACGCCTGAAGTAACTGTTCCAAAACATTGGCTTGCTTATCTCTTCCTCAGAGATTTCTAATCAAAATGTTATGTATATGCAACTGCTGACCTCTACTATCTTGTTATGTGTTACTAAGGTTAAGAATGGTTATTAACCATCAGGTTTAATTGTTATAAGTGTGCTTTACATACATAAGCAAGTGTTACATACAATAGGCAATTATACTCCATACCATCACCTATTCCTCAGACCCTCCTAAAACAGATTAGTTCACTACCTTCAGCATTGTGTTGTGACCACATATCTGTCTGCTCTTTGCCTGCTACAACTCTATATCCCTTACAACGCCGATTTCCTTAACTCTAGGTTTTTTAGGACAGGCCACATACACTGGCCTAATCAGAACTGGAGTAACTCTCAGCTGGCCAAACTTCCCTAAATTGCCAGAAGTGGCATAGGTGGCTGGTTACGCACCCTTCAGCTGAAAAAAAAACTGACCTAAAAAATTGGTAACTAACTGAGTTACGCTGGTGCAAATTGATTGGGGAAACTGGGGATTTTTAAGTTAGGCCAGTAAAAGCAGCCTGCTCCAAAAAACAGAGCACAAATACTGCGGAAAATTGAGTCCTTGATACGTAATCTTTCGAGATATTGTATAAATACCTTGCTTCTAAAAAAAGGGGAATGTATGCACCTGAGTCAGTCACGTGGTGTTCATACAATCCCAGCCAGTTGGGTTCAGGGGATCCACGATGAAGCATGTGTTGTGAGCCTGGTGGATGAACTGGTAATGTGTAGTGTGATTGCTAAACCTTTGCTAATAAACCAATTAATTCTTAACAGTAATGTGTTGCTATGAATTCGTAAGCAAAGAACCCATGAAGCAAATACTTTACACACAGACAAGTTCATGTTTCCATGTTGACCTTGTGGCTAAAAATCTGAGATAACATTGTCACAGGGTAAACAATGAACCATTAGAGTATGTACCAGAAGGCATACATTATACACAGTATCTGCTCTCTAGACTATTGACTTGCTGTTTGTTTCCATAATGTATTTACCGCTTCTTTCTATTGTCTGACTTTGATGACCCTTTACATCATCTACTAACCTCTTGCTTTTCCTTTAAGCAGGGTGCAGGTCATAGGAACATAAGAACATAAGAACATAAGAAATAGGAATAGGAGTAGGCCATTTGGCCCCTCGAGCCTGCTCCGTCATTCAATAAGATCATGGTTGATCTGATCCTAGGCTTGTCCACTTCCCCGCTCGCTCCCCATAACCCTCGACTCCCTTATCTTTCAAATATCAGTCTATCGTCTCCTAAACTCCAATGAGTATAGGCTCAACCTGCTCAACCTTTCTTCATATGACACCCCCTTCATCTCAGGAATCAATCTCATGAACCGTCTCTGAACTGCCTCTAATGCAAGCATATCCCTCCTTAAATTAGGAGACCAAAACTGTACACAGTATTCCAGGTTTGGTCTCACCAATACCTTGTACAGTTGTAGCAAGACTTCCCTAATTTTATACTCTAACCCCCTTACAATCAAGGCCAACATTCCATTTGCCTTCCTAATTATTTGCTGTACCTGCATGCTAACTTTTTGTGTTTCATTCACAAGGACCCCCATCCCCCTCTGTACTGCAGCATTATTAATTCCCCAGTCTCATCCTCTAAGGGACCAACATTTACTTTAGCTACTCACTTCCATTTTATATACCTGTAGAAGCTCTTACTGTCTGTTCTTATATTTTTTGCTTGTTAATTCTGATAAGCTATCCTTTCTCGCGTTATCATTTTTTCAGTTGTCATTTGCTGGTTTCTAAAAATTTCCCAATCCTTTGGCCTTCCATTGTTCTTCACAACATTGTATGCCTTTGTTTTCAATTTGACACCATCCTTTACTTCTTCAGTTAGCCACGAATGGTTCATCCTTCTCTTAGAGTCTTTCTTTCTCACTGGAATATATCTTTGCTGAGAATTATGAAATATCTCCTTAAATGTTTGCCACTGCTTTTCTACAGTCTTACCCTGTAATTTATTTTCTCAGTCCACTTTAACCAGCTTTATACCTTTGTAATTACCTTTATTTAAGTTCAGGCCACTAGTTTGAGAACTAGTTTTCTCACCCTCAAACTGAATTTGAAATTCTACCATGCTATGGTCACTTTTCCCCAAAGGATCCTTCACTACGAGATCATTAATTAATCCAGATTCGTTACACATTACCAGATCTAAAATAGTCTGCTCCCTGGTTGGTTCCACATGTATTGTTCCAAGAAGCCATCCCGCATACACTCTATGAACTCTCTCTCCAGGCTACCTTTGCCAATTTGATTTGTCCAATCAATATGAAGATTAAAATCGCCCATGATTATTGTCGTACCTTTCTTACAAGCCTCTATTATTTATTGATTTATACTCTGTCCTACAATGTGGCTACTGTTTGGGGTCATGTAGACCACTCCCACCAGTGACTTCCTACCCTTATTATTTCTTATCTCCACCCAAACCGATTCTACATCGTGATCTTCTGAGCCAATATAATTTCTCACTACTGCACTGATCTCATCCCTTATTATCAGAGTTACCCCACCTCCTATAAGGTGGCCAAGGTTAGTGGGAAACTAGCAGATTGGGAAAATTTTAAGCAACAGCAATGAATGACTAAAAAAGCAATAAAGAAAGGGAAGATAGATTACGAAGGTAAACTTGCGCAAAACATAAAAACAGATAGTAAAAGCTTTTACAGATATATAAAACGGAAAAGAGTGACTAAAGTAAATGTTGGTCCCTTAGAAGCTGAAAAGGGGGATTTAATAATGGGAAATGTGGAAATGGCGGAGACCTTAAACAATTATTTTGCTTCCGTCTTCACAGTGGAAGACACAAAAACCATGCCAAAAATTGCTAGTCATAGGAATGTGGGAAGGGAGGACCTTGAGATGATCACTATCACTAGGGAGGTAGTGCTGGACAGACGAATGGGACTGAAGGTAGACAAGTCCCCTGGTCCTATGAAATGCATCCCAGGGTATTAAAAGAGATGGCGGAAGCTATAGCAGATGCATTTGTTATAATCTACCAAAATTCTCTGGACTCTGGGGAGGTACCAGCGGATTGGAGAGCAACTAATGTAACGCCTCTGTTTAAAAAAGGGGGCAGACAAAAGGCAGGTAACTATAGGCCGGTTAGTTTAACACCTGCAGTGGGGAAAATGCTTGAAACTATCATTAAGGAAGAAATAGCGGGACATCTGCATAGGAATAGTGCAATCAAGCAGACACAGCATGGATTCATGAAAGGGAAATCATGTTTAACTAACTTACTGGAATTCTTTGAGGATATAACGAGCATGGTGGATAGAGGTATACCGATGGATGTGGTGTATTTAGATTTCCAAAAGGCATTCGATAAGGTGCCACACAAAAGGTTACTGCAGAAGATAAAGGTACGCGGAGTCAGAGGAAATGTATTAGCATGGATAGAGAATTGGCTGGCGAACAGAAAGCAGAGTCGGGATAAATGGGTCCTTTCCGGTTGGAAATCAGTGGTTAGTGGTGTGCCACAGGGATCAGTGCTGGGACCACAACTGTTTACAATATACATAGATGACCTAGAGGAGGGGACAGAGTGTAGTGCAACAAAATTTGCAGATGACACTAAGATTAGTGGGAAAGCGGGTTGTGTAGAGGACTCAGAGAGGCTGCAAGGAGATTTGGATAGGTTAAGTGAATGGGCTAAGGTTTGGCAGATGGAATACAATGTCGGAAAGTGTGAGGTCATCCACCTTGGGAAAAAAAACAGTAAAAGGGAATATTATTTGAATGGGGAGAAATTACAACATGCTGTGGTGCAGAGGGACCTGGGGGTCCTTGTGCATGAAACTCTTTTAGAGTCTACCTGCAAAACATAAAACATTAAATCGTGTCACCCGACCTGGGTGACACACCAGACATTTCCTTGTGCATGAAACTCTTTTGAGTTTACCTGAAAATAACCATAAACATTAAACCGTGCCACCCGCCTGGGTGACACAGCAGACATTTTCAAGGCCCCTTTTTTTTTTCCTTTTTTTTTTTTTTTTTGGGGGCGCTAAAATCAAATTTTTTCCAGTGCCCCCTATAAAAGGGGAGGGGGACACTAAAAGCACCGGCAATTAAAACAAATTAAACTTTAAAACGTAAAATCAAATTAAAATTTGGTTGCCGGGCGTGATGATGCACTCCAGTCCCTCCGGTGCCCACCTCTCGCGGAAGGCCGCGAGCGTACCGGTGGACACCGCGTGCTCCATCTCCAAGGACACCCTGGACCGGATGTAAGAGCGGAAGAGAGGCAGGCAGTCAGGTTGAACGACCCCCTCGACCGCCCGCTGCCTGGACCTCCTTGTGCATGAATCCCAAAAGGTTAGTTTGCAGGTGCAGCAAGTAATCAGGAAGGCAAATGGAATGTTGGCCTTCATTGCGAAAGGGATGGAGTACAAAAGCAGGGAGGTGTTGCTGCAACTGTATAAGGTATTGGTGAGGCCGCACCTGGAGTACTGCGTGCAGTTTTGGTCACCTTACTTAAGGAAGGATATACTAGTTTTGGAAGGGGTACAGAGACGATTCACTAGGCTGATTCGAGAAATGAGGGGGTTACCTTATGATGATAGATTGAATAGACTGGGTCTTTACTCCTTGGAGTTCAGAAGGATGAGGGGTGATCTTATAGAAACATTTAAAATCATGAAAGGGATAGACAAGATAGAGGCAGAGAGGTTGTTTCCATTGGTGGGGGAGACTAGAACTAGGGGGCACAGCCTCAAAATATGGAGGAGCTAATTTAAAACCGAGTTGAGAAGGAATTTCTTCTCCCAGAGGGCTGTGAATCTGTGGAATTCTCTGCCCAAGGAAGCAGTTGAGGCTAGCTCATTGAATGTTTTCAAGTCACAGATAGATAGATTTTTAAGCAATAAGGGAATTAAGGGTTACAGGGAGAGGGCGGGCAAGTGGAGCTGAGTCCACGACCAGATCAGCCATGATCTTATTGAATGGCGGATCAGGCTCGAGGGGCTAGATGGCCTACTCCTGTTCCTAATTCTTATGTTCTTATGTTCTTTTCCTTTCTGTCTATTCTTACGAAATGGCAAATACTTCTTAATATTCAGTCCCATCCTTGGTCACCTTGCAACCACGTTTTTGTAATGGCTAGCAGATCATACCCATTTATTTCTACTTGAGCTGTCAACTCACCTATCTTGTTATGAAAGCTGCATGCAATCAGATATAGAGCTTTTAATTTTGTCTTCTGTGTATACATTCTGTCCCTTTCTGTCACACTCTGGTTATCATTGCCTCTATTGCTACCCTGCACTTTTGCCTTCTCCTTTCTCTTTTTACATTTCTGCTCATCGGATCCCTCTGCCCCAAATATTTAGTTTAAAGCACTATCTACAGCCTTAGTTATTCGATTCGCCAGGACTCTGGCCCCAGCATGGTTCAAGTGAAGCCCGTCCCGGTGGATCAGCTCCCTCTTACCCCAGTACTGGTGTCAGTGCCCCATGGAGTAAAACCCATTTCTCCCACACCAATCTTTGAGCCATGTGTTCATCTCTCTGATCTCATTTACCCTATACAAATTTGCTCATGGCTCAGATAGTAATCCAGAGAGTATTATCGTTGTGGTTCTGCTTTTTAATTTGACCCCTAGCTGTTCATACTCCCTCAGCAGAACCTCTTTCTTTGTTCTATCTATGTCATTGGTACCTATGTGGACCATGACAACTGGATCTTCCCCCTCCCACTCCAAGTTCCTCTCCAGCCCAGAGGAGATGTCCTTAACCCTGGAACCAGGCAGGCAACACAACCTTCGGGACTCACGCTCTTGGCTGCAGAGAACTGCATCTATCCCTCTAACTATACTGTCCCCTACCACTACAATATTTATTTTTACTCCCGCCACTGGAATGGCCCCCTGAACCATGATGCTGTGGTCAGTTTGCTGATCCTCCCTGCTGTTATTGCCCTCGTCCACACAGGGAGCAAGAATCTCATACCTGTTAAAGTTTTGTTTTTAATCCCAGGTCTTAATTTAAACCAATGCCCAAGAAAGAGAGTAATACTGACCAACCAATCACTTCCCCTGCTGGGAGAAGACAGTAGGTTTTTGCTCCATGGATTCACTGCCACTCCTCCTTGGAGGAGTGGGGTTGCGGCTACTGGTAGTGCACACGGATGAGTTCTTCACGAATAGCCGAACCAGAAAGGGACTTTCTAGGTTGCCTCCTCCTTTCCTTTTCTTCCTCACCTCACAAATCCTAGTAATCTGTTGGAGGACAGATTGCTGGACTGCTGTAACACCCTGCAAGCCTCTTTGAACACTGGAATCCAAAGCCATGATGGCAACAATCTGAGCTTACATGGCAGCAAGCAAACCTTGCATGACAGAGCTTCCAATGCAGCACTCAGACGTTGGTTGGTTGCTGCTTGTACTGCATTGCAAGCTGAGACATCGGCCATCAGACACTGTATCATGGTTGGGTCCACAAGTATGCTAATGGAGCTGGACACTTCTTCCATGCTGGTAAGGATGGGCTCCAAGCTCTGCGCAAATCCCTGTGCCAAGTTGATGCCAGACTCTTCCATGCTCCTTAGTATTGCACACAGGCTTTTTGGCCGATTTCTTAAAGTACCAAGCATTTCATTGTACATACTCATCAGCCTTCTTCTGTAGCCTGCTCCATTGAAGTGCTCATATGAGTCCTCTGCAGCAGATCACATGTGCAAACGCACCCTCAGGCGAGCTGGCACCTGTGTTATCCTTGTCCTCAGCTCTGGTTGCAGGCAAATCGTGCCCGGTATCTCACCACGTGCAAGTCCTGCCTCTATGCTATCTTCTAAAGTACATGCAGTGCCAGTATCTGAGCTGGTGGCTGCGAGTGTGAAATTGAGTGATGGAATATCTTCATCATCACAGTCTTCCTGCTCCTCCGCCACTGCCTGGCGAGGTGGCAGTTCTCGGATTTATGAAAGGAGAAAAGCACAAAGGGCTGGTGGTGATGAGGGAAGGAGGTAAAAGAAAAGAATATACATACACCATCTGTAGCTTGTAAATCAGAACAGATTGTGGGAAGAGGGGAAGTGGGACGTGAAAAGGAGTGTTAGGTATGAGGATGCCATCATCTTTGATGGTTTCAGCCCTGCCACTGGCCATGGCCTTAGTGATGGCCGGTTCAATTATAGCACCTACCGTCTCCACCATTGGGTAAGGACGTGTAGACGTGCCTATCCCCCTACAGATAGCCACTGATGCCTCCAGTTATGTGCTGCAAGATAGAGGGAAATGTGTCAGTGAGTGGGCACAATCTGTTTGGGTGATTTTTGAATAGCTGGCTTTACGAGCAAGATGTGAGTTGTGGGTGTGTGGCTTGCAATAGTGCCAAGTGTGTGAGGATGAGGTGAAGTGATGAATGTAAGGTATGAGTCATGATTGATCGAGATTGTTGATAGGTGAGTGATAGGGGTGCGATGTATTGGGCAACATGTGAGGCTAATGGTGTAGTTGGTGGGATATGGCACTTGAAGCTGAATTTACTGACTGTGTCCACTCGTACATAAGAACATAAGGAATAGGAGCAGGTGTAGGCCATACGGCCCTTCGAACCTGCTCCGCCATTCAATAAGATCATGGCTGATCCGATCATGGACTCAGGTTCACTTCCCCACCCGCTCCCCCTAACCCCTTGGTCCCTTATCGGTTAAGAAACTGTCTATCTCTGTCTTAAATGTATTCAATGATCCAGCTTCCACAGCTCGCTGAGGCAGCAAATTCCACAGATTTACAACCCTCTGAGAGAAGAAATTCCTCCTCATCTCAGTTTTAAATGGGTGGCCCCTTATTCTAAGATTATGCCCCCTAGTTCTAGTCTCCCCCACCAGTGGAAACATCCTCTCTGCATTCACCTTGTCAAGCTCCCTCATAACCTTATATGTTCCGTTAAGATCACCTCTCATTCTTCTGAATTCCAATGAGTAGAGACCCAACCTACTCAACCTTTCCTCATAAATCAACCCCCTCATCTCTGGAATCAGCCTCGTGAACCTTCTCTGAACTGCCTCCAAACAAAGTATTTCCTTTCGTAAATATGGAAACCAAAACTGCACGCAGTATTCCAGGTGTGACCTCACCAATACCCTGTATAACTGTAGCAAGACTTCCCTGCTTTTATACTCCATCCCCTTTGCAATAAAGGCCAAAATTCCATTGACCTTCCTGACCACTTGTTGTGCCTGCATACTAACCTTCAGTGTTTCATGCACCAGGACCCCCAGGTCCCGCTGTATTGCAGCATATTGCAAATTTTCTCCATTTAAATAATAACTTGCTCTTCGATTTTTTCTGCCAAAGTGTATAACCGTACATTTTCCAACGTTATACTCCATCTGCCAAATTTTTTCCCACTCACTTAGCCTGTCTATGTCCTTTTGCAGATTTTTGTGTCCTCCTCACACATTTATATCATCAGCAAACTTGGCTACATTACACTCAGTCCCTTCATCCATGTCGTTATTATAGATTGTAACTAGTTTGCGTCCCAGCATTGATCCCCACTAGTTACTGATTGCCTACCCAAGAACGAACCATTTATCCCGACTCTCTGTTTTCTGTTATTTAACCAATCCTCTATCCATGCTAATATATTACCCCCAACCCCGTGAACTTTTATCTTGTGTAGTAACCTTTTATGTGGCACCTTGTCAAATGCTTTCTGCAAGTCCAAATACACCACATCCACTGGTTCCCCTTTATCCACCCTGCTCGTTATCTCCTCAAAGAATTCCAGCAAATTTGTCAAACATGACTTCCCCTTCATAAATCCATGCTGAATCTGCCTGACTGAATTTTGCTTTTCCAAATGTCCTGCTACTGCTTCTTTAATAATGGACTCCAACATTTTCCCAACCACAGATGTTAGGCTAATTGGTCTATAGGTTCCTGCTTTTTGTCTGCTTCCTTTTTTAAATAGGGGCGTTACATTTGCACTTTTCCAATCTGCTGGGATCGCCCCAGTATCCAGGGAATTTTGGTAAATTACAACCAAGGCATCCACTATCCCTGCCGCTACTTCTCTTAAGATCTTCGGATGCAAGCCATCAGGTCCAGGGGATTTATCCGCTTTTAGTCCCATTATCTTACTGAGTACCACCTCCTTCGTGATTGTGATTATGTTAAGTTCCTCTCCCCCCGCATAGCCTGTTGACTATCCACTGTTGGGATATTTTTAGTGTCCTCTACCGTAAAGACTGATACAAAATATTTGTTCAGAGTTTCTTCCATTTCCATGTTCCCCATTACTAATTCCCCGGTCTCGTCCTCTTGGGGACCAGCATTTACTTTTGCCACTCTTTTCCTTTTTATATACCTGTAGAAATTCTTGCTATCTCTTTTTATATTTTGTGCTAGTTTACTTTCATAGTCTATCGTCCCTTCTTAATCATTTTTTTAGTCATTCTTTGCTGGCTTTTAAAAGCTTCCCAATCTTCTGTCCTCCCACAAGTTTTGGTCACTTTGTATGCCCTTGTTTTTAATTGGATACCGTCCTTTATTTCTTTAGTTAGCCACAGATGGCTATCTTTTCTTTTACACCCTTTCCTCCTCACTGGAATATATTTTTCTTGAGAGTTATGAAAAATCTCCTTCAATGTGCACCACTGTTCATCAACCGTCCTACACTTTAATCTATTTTCCAAGTTAACTTTAGCCAAATGTGCTCTCATACCTTTGTAGTCGCCTTTATTTAAGCTTAGTACGCTGGTTTGAGATCCAACTTTCTCACCCTCCATCTGAATTTGAAATTCAACCATGCTATGATCACTCATTCCAAGGGGATCCTTTACTAGGAGATTGTTTATTAATCCTGTCTCATTACACAGGACCAGATCTAAGATAACCTGTCCCCTGGTTGGTTCCATTATTTATTGCCCAAGGAACCTGTCCCTTATGCACTCTATGAACTCTTCTTCAAGGCTACCCTGACCAATTTGATTTGTCCAATCAATATAGAGGTTAAAATCACCCATGATTATTACTGTTCCCTATTTACAAGCCCCCCTATTTCTTTGTTTATACTCGACCAACGGAGTTGCTACTGTAGACGATAGACTACGCCCACCAGTGAGGTCATTGAACTTCTTGCAGCACTACATCTAGGTCCAGGGATCTTGGTTCCTGGCATTCACCGTCATGGCTATCTGCTCCCACTGCCTTCACAGAGTATCTCTCGAAAGGTTCCTGGCCTCTTGTTGATAGAGGATGTTATGTCTTTAGATGCTCTGATTATGACTCCACGAGGCAATGTGTTATACTTGAACTTAGTCCTTTACTGATAACTCCACTGAAGGTTACACATGCTGGCTTGCCTTTTATACTAGGCCACGCACACCTGTACCAGTAACTTACAAGTCTCCCACTGCAGTGCCCTCTGGTGGTACATCACGTGTAATGGTACCAGCAGTAAACATGTAGGATACATGACATCACTCTCCTGCAAGACCTTAGTGCAATCGCCTTCCTGCACTGATTGTGCTCTGGACTTACCTCTATCTGGTTGGCCCTTGGAGGGTTGTTTCCAGCTTGGGTGAGTGGGTCGTGTTTCATTGGCAGTAGAGATGCTGGTGGTTTCTGTTTGTGCATCCATCGCCACTCCATTCTCTGCCCCCACCCCTCCCCGCACCCCCCTCATCCCACCTACAGATTGCGCCAGTGGCTCATTACATTCATCTACATTCAAGTCCGAAAAGAAAAGAGTTGCATTTGCGACATCACATTCGTGGTGCCATTGTGAGGCAAGTATCTTAGACTGGTGAGGTACATATTTGATATAGACTTGGAGTCAGAGCTGGAGTCAGCACAGGTGCGTGAGGACAAACTAGGGCCAGAGCTGCTGGATGGTGTCCAGGTAGTCTGGTGGCGGTGCAGTGCCCTGTGCTGGCAGTAGGAACCCGGTTGGCTCAAGTTGCCTGCTCTCGGGGCTTTTGCTGTTGCTCCTAGAGTCAGGCAGGTTCACAGATGCCTGTGACCTCCCTGTCCTCTTCTTGCGACCCCCCCCCCCCCAGGTTGCTGCTGCCCCCTGAGGAGCAGTCGTCTAGCAGTGTACAGGGAACTGCTGACTCGCTTGCCTGGGCGTTATTTGGTTTGGGATTCTGGCTGGTCCCGGTCCCATTTGGGAGAACCGTTGCAGATGACCCTTCGTTCCCAGGTATGGGCTTGGGGGCGATAGTGTCTGGGGGCTGCGTCTTAGCATAGTTTGCTCTTTCAGGCTCATGACGGTTGGTGCCATCAGGTGCCTGAGAGATGGAGCTGATCAGGGGCAGGATATCGATACCGGTGCCGTTGCCCTCCTGAGATCGCTTGCTCTGTAGCTTCTATGTATTGGCTGCTTGTGGCCACACCCCATGGTGCATAACTCTGGTCCCAGGGACGCAGGCTACTACATTGGGTAGTTCGCTGGACCTGGATACTCCCGATGGGTGTCTGCCCGCTGCATTGACTGAATGCAGTTGAAATCCTGCATCGCACAACGTTTCATTACTCATTGTAAATAACCTGTAGCTCCGATCGCGATCGTGTGACTTTTCTTTGCTTATTGCATGTACACAACTCTGATCATCAATTACACATTTTACATCTAACTCTTAGTTGCTCTTACATTGATTGAGACTGTGGAATTGTCCCTTTAAGTGTGGTGGGTTGCAGGCCTCCTTTAAGAAAGCCGTGCCATCTTTACCCCAAACCTCTTCTCCGTTTGGTGCAACATGTTGCTCCATCAGCGCTGCACCTTGTGGTCTGGCCGCCGCCATCTTTTTCTTTAGCGCATCACCTCGTGATTCAGGCGCCATCTTTCCTCCATCCACGATGTTGACTGCTGTGATCCTCTTCTCCCCTGGGTTCTGCCACCCAGGCTGGGAAGTCACCTCTGGATCCAATTTTCTTCCTCCGGAGTCCTGCCACTGGAGCCTGGAAGGTGTGTTCGGGTCGTCTCAGCTGGATCATCTCCATGCAGTCGTGCTGAGTGGTCTGTGCCTCGGGTGCTGTGCTGGTCTGCTCTCTGGTGTCGGATCCAACCTCAGGTGGAGGCTTGCTTTGCCTCTGAGCGCAGAGGACGTCGATCGCTGGAGGGATGAAATCTTCCCAACTCCAATGGATCTTCTCCATCCACCTTCCTCCCAGTAGCATTGGTCCATCACCTGCAACAATCCACAGAGATAACTTGTGCACCGCGCCATCATGGAGTACCTTTACATCCGCACTACCAACGACTGGAATATGTTCATTGGTGTAGGTGGGCAGCTTTGCCTGAACCGGGACCAACTTGGGTCGTTCAGCTTGATTGTCCTCAAAGGCTTCTTGATTCATTACTGACTGGCTCGCCCCCGTGTCAACTTCCATGAAAACTGGAACACTGTTTATCTCGACTTCCCATCCTCAATGGGGAACACTCGGTGGTGCAGGTAAACATGCTATATACCTCATTGTGGGGCTGAGCTGCCTCTCTGCCTATCGTTTCATAATCCGTGCTGGATTCATGACCATCTGCAGACTCTTCATCGACACAGTGAGTCATATTTCTCTTACACATTACTGGAGGTGGCCCTATGTGCTGCAGCCTTTACACACATTGCTTAAAACAGCACTGGTGAGCCCTGTGATTCCCTCCACAACGCCAGCATGGTGCTACTGGGTTAGCCCCCCTCGGCGGACTCTGAGTTTAAGGGACTCGGGGGCCTGTTCACGCTTCCCTGAGAAGGTTCACGTTCTACAGTCCAGCCTCTAAAAGGCGCCAGTCTGTGCACAGTACTTGCCGAGTTTGAGTCCTAAGGATGAGTCATCTGCCTAGAGCCGCAGGTCGAGGTCATGAATGGCTGGCTCACAGAGATGGCCTTCTGCAGTGTGTCTGTGGTATCCGCCGACAGTAGCTTAAGAAGAAGGCCCTCATGGCCAAATCCAAAGGCAAAGATATGCCGCAGCGCTTTGGTGAGGTGGTCGCCGAAATCACACAGTGCCGCCAGCCTCCTGAGGTCTGCAGCATATTTCGCGATTTCCTGGCCTTCGGGCCGTCGGTGGGTATAGAACTGGTGTCTGGCTGTGAGTTGCTCCTGGATCAGCATTACAAGCTCCTTGTACGTCTTGGTCGTTGTCTTCGCTGGTGCCAGCAAGTCCCTGACGAGGCCATAGACAGTGGGTCCACAACTGGTTAGCAGGATAGCTCTGCGCTTATCAGCCAGTGTGGCCAAATTGTCGCCTGCCAGGTCATTTGCTGTGAAGAAATGGTCGAGCCTCTCCACAAAGGCATCCCAATCATCACGCGAACTGCTGCAATGTACCAAGGGTAGCCATTTTCGGGTGAAAGTCCGTAACCTCGTCGCCAATTGTTATGTCTTTAGATGCTCTGATAATGACTCCACGAGGCAATGTGTTATACTTGAACTGTAGTGACCTTTGTCCTTTACTGATAACTCCAGAGTGAGGATCACACCTGGTGGCCTGCCTTTTATACTAGGCGAGACACACCTGTACAGGTAACCTACAAGTCTCCCTCTGCTGTGCTCTCTGGTGGTACATCATGTTTAATGGTACCAGCAGTAAACATGTAGGATACATGACAGAAGACCTCTATCCTCCTTGCTACCTCCTCCACCAAGGCCTCCAGTGCAACATCAGAGAACCTTTGCACGTTCTCTCCACTGTTGTGCTATAAATTACTCTTCTTTCTGCTCAGACTCTCTTCCACAAACAGTTGCAGCACCTGCTCCAGCCAGAATGCACCTTCTTTAAGAGGAGTAGGCTGGCTTTAAATATTGCAGGCTACCTTTAAATGGTGCTTGCCTCGCACAAAGTTGAGCCTGTTGCTGAGGCATACAGTCACACAACACTGTGTTTAGTGTTCTCTGAATGCAGCAATCATTTATATTAGCAGGCAGCATGAAATTGACTTGCTGCCTGCAACGGATGCAAACGACACGGTTAATTGTGCATCGCGATCCCTGCACCTATTTTCGGGTCTATCAAATTTTGCCACCACAAAGTCATAATTTAGGCTGAAACTTCAATGTAGTACTGAGGGAATGCTGCACTGTCAGAGGTGATGTTTTTCAGATGATGGGTTAAACCAAAGCCCTGTCTGCCGTCTCAGGTGAACGTAAAAGATCCCAAAACACTGTTCGAAGAAGAGCAGGTGGGTTTTCTTTCTTTGCTTCTCTTATTCTCTCTCCCCACCCAATTATTGGAGCAATTCGGTGGGGGCGGAATATATCCCCAAACTGCTACACACATCAAACTAAGAGTGAATCACTCTCAGTTTTGCTGCATTTACATTTACATCATCATCATCATAGGCAGTCCCTCGGAATCGAGGAAGACTTGCTTCCACTCGTAACATGAGTTCTTAAGTGGCTGTACAGTCCAATACGAGAGCCACAGTCTCTGTCACAGGTGAGACAGATAGACGTTGAGGGAATGGGTGGGTGGGACTGGTTTGCCGCATGCTCTTTCCGCAGCCTGCACTTGATTTCTGCACGCTCTCGGTGACGAGACTCGAGGAGCACAGCGCACTCCTGGATGCACTTCCTCCACTTAGGGCGGTCTTTGGCCAGGGACTCCCAGGTGTCAGTGGGGATGTTGCACTTTATCAGGGAGGCTTTGAGGGTGTCCTTATAGCATTTCCACTGCCCACCTTTGGCTTGTTTGCCATGAAGGTGTTCCGTGTCTGGCATGCGAACTACGTGGCCTAACCAGCGGAGTTGATCAAGTGTGCTTCAATGCTAGGGATTTTGGCCTGGTCGAGGACACTAACATTGGTGCGTCTGTCCTCCTAGAAGATATGTAGGATCTTGCGGAGACATCGTTGGTGGTATTTCTCCAGCGACTTGAGGTGGCTACTGCACATGGTCCATGTTTCTGAGCCATGCAGGAGGGCGGATATTACTACAGCCCTGTAGACCATGAGCTTGGTAATAGTTTTGAGGGCCTGAATTTTGTGCGTGGCAGCTGCAGGAAAAATGCAGGGAACAGCGCCAGCCCCTATACATGGCCTTCTTCGACCTTACAAAGGCCTTTGACACTGTCAACCGTGCGGGTCTATGGAGCGTCCTCCTCCGTTTTGGATGTCCCCAAAAGTCCGTCACCATCCTCTGCTTGCTCCACGACGACATGCAGGCTGTAATTATTACCAACGGATCCATCACAGATCCAATCCATGTCTGCACCAGGGTCAAGCAGGGCTGCGTCATTGCCCCAACCCTCTTCTCAATCTTCCTCGCTACCATGCTCTACCTCACAGTCGACAAGCTCCCCGCTGGAGTGGAACTAAACTGCAGAACCAGTGGGAAGCTGTTCAACCTTCACCATCTCCAGACCAGGTCCAAGACCACCCCAACCTCTGTCGTTGAGCTACAATATGCGGATGACGCCTGCATCTGCACACATACAGAGGCTGAACTCCAGGACATAGTCGACGTATTTACTGAGGCGTACGAAAGCATGGCCTTTACGCTAAATATCAGTAAGACAAAGGTCCTCCACCAGCCTGTCGTCGCCGCACAGCACTGCCCCCCCAGTCATCAAGATCCATGGCGCGGCCTTGGACAACGTAGACCACTTCCCTTATCTCAGGAGCTTCCTATCAACCAGAGCAGGCACTGACGACGAGATCCAACACCGCCTCCAATATGCCATTTTCCATACTTCGGGAGCCTACTGTCAACAAGGGCAAACGTCAATAACAAAATCCAACACTGCCTTCAGTGTGCCAGCGCAGCCTTCGGAAGCCCAAGGAAGAGAGTGTTTGAACACCTGGACCTCAAACCCTGCACCAAGCTCATGGTCTACATAGCAGTAGTGATACCTGCCCTCCGATATGCTTCACAGACATGGACTATGTACAGCAGGTGCCTCAAAGCACTGGAGAAGTACCACCAATGCTGCTTCTGCAAGATCCTGCAAATCCATTGGCAGGATAGGCGCACCAACGTCAGTGTTCTCACTCAGGCCAACATCCCCAGCATCGAAGCACTGACCACGCTCGATCAGCTCCACAAGACCGGCCACATTGTCCGCATGCCCGATATGAGACTCCCAAAACAAGTGTTCTACTTGGCGCTCCGCCACGGCAAGTGAGTCCCAGGTGGGCAGAGCAAATGCTTCAAGGACACCCTTAAAGTCTCCTTAAAAAAGTGCAACATCCCCACCAACACCTGGGAATCTCTGGCCCAAGACCGCTCAAAGTAAAGGAGAAGCATCCGGGAAGGCGCCAAACACCTCGAGTCTCTTCTCCGAGAACAAGCGGAGGCCAAATGCAAATAGCGGAAGGAGCGCACGACAACCCAAGCATTCCACCCACCCATCCCTTCAACCAACATCCCTTCAACCACTGTGTGCCCCACCTGTGAAAGAGACTGTAGTTCCTGCATCGGACTCATCAGCCACCTGAGAACTCATTTTTAGTGTGGAAGCAAGTCATCCTCGACTCCGAGGGACTGCTAAGAAGAAGAGATGCTCCCACCTTCTCCATAAGTGGAAGATCAAAGCATCCCCATATTGCGACTGTGGAGCTCCGAATCAGACCCTGGAGCACACCACTGAGCACTGCCCTCAGAGGAAATTTGCAGGCAGCCGATAAGATAGCCACACTGTTGCACCGGATGCCTAGGCCTGGATTTCAGACTTAGATATTGACATTTGATTTGCTTTGCTAATACCTTACAAAAGAAGAAGATCAGGAAACTTGCAGCTAAACTGCTCTCTACTCCTTATCTGAGCCATTTATAAATAAAGTGAAAATGCTGAGGCCCCAACATCAGGAATATTCTTCCTGCATCTAACCTGTCCAGTCTCGTCAGAATTTTATATGTTTCTATGAGATCCCCTCTCATCCTTCTAAACTCCAGTGAACACAGGCCCAGTCGATCCAGTCTCTCCTCATATGTCAGTCCTGCCATCCCGGGAATCAGTCTGCTGAACCTTCGCTGCACTCACTCAATAGCAAGAATGTCCTTCCTCAGATTAGGAGACCAAAACTGAACACAATATTCCAGGTGAGGCCTCACTAAGGCCCTGTACAACTGCAGTAAGACCTCCCTGCTTCAATACTCAAATCCCCTTGCTATGAAGGACAACATACCATTTGACTTCTACACCGCCTGCTGTACCTGCATGCCAACTTTCAATAACTGATGTACCATGACATCCAGGTCTCGTTGCATCTCCCCTTTTCCTAATCTGCCACCATTCAGATAATGTTCTGCCTTTGTGTTTTTGCCACCAAAGTGGATAACCTCACATTTATCCACATTATACTGCATCTGCCATGCGTTTGCCCACTCACCTAACCTGTCCAAGTTACCCTGCAGCCTCTTAGCATCTTCCTCACAGCTCACACCGCCACGCAGCTTAGTTTCATCTGCAAACTTGGAGCTATTACACTCCAATCCTTCATCCAAATCATTAATGTATATTGTAAATAGCTGGGGTCCCAACACTGAGCCCTGCGGCACCCCACTAGTCACTGCCTACCATTCTGAAAAGGACCCGTTTATCCCGACTCTCTGCTTCCTGTCTGCCAACCAGCTCTCTATCCACGTCAGTACATTACCCCCAATACCATGCGCTTTAATTTTGCACACCAATCTCTTGTGTGGGACCTTGTCAAAGGCCTTTTGAAAGTCCAAATACACCACATCCACTGGTTCTCCCTTGTCCACTCTACCAATTACATTCCCAAAAAATTCTCGAAGATTTGTCAAGCATGATTTCCCTTTCATAAATCCATGCTGACTTAGACCGACCCTGTCACTGCTTTCCAAATGCTTTCCAATTAATAATTGATTCCAACATTTTCCCCACTACTGATGTCAGGCTAACTGGTCTATAATTCCCCGTTTTCTCTCTCACTCCTTTTTTAAAAAGTGGGGTTATATTAGCTACCCTCCAGTCCATAGGAACTGATCCCGAGTCGATAGATAGATAAATGATCACCAATGCATCCAATATTTCTAGGGCCACTTCCTTAAGTACTCTGGGATGCAGACTATCAGGCCCCGGGGATTTATCGGCCTTCAATCCCATCAATTTCCCTAACACAATTTCCTGACTAATAAGGATTTCCTTCAGTTCCTCCTTCTCACTCGATCCCCTAGTATTTCCGGAACGTTATTTGTGTCTTCCATTGTGAACACAGAACCAAAGTATTTATTCAATTGGTCTGTCATTTCTTTGTTCCCCATTATAAATTCACCTGATTCTGACTGCAAGGGACCCACGTTTGTCTTCACTAATCTTTTTCTCTTCACATGTCTATAGAAGCTTTTGCAGTCTGTTTTTATGTTCCCAGCAAACTTCCTCTCATACTCTATTTTCCCCCTCCTAATTGAACCCTTTGTCCTCCTCTGCTGAATTCTAAATTTCTCTCAGTCCTCAGGTTTGCAGTTTTTTCTGGCCAATTTATATGCTTCTTCCTTGGATTTAACATTATCCCTAGGTTCCCTTGTTAGCCATGGTTGAGCCATCTTCCCCGTTTTATTTTTACTCCAGACAGTGATGTACAATTGTTGAAGTTCATCCATGTGCTCTTTAAATGTTTGCCATTGCCTATCCACTGTCAACCCTTTAAGTATCATTTGCCAGTCTATTCTAGCCAATTCACGCCTCATACCATCGAAGTTACCTTTCCTTCAGTTCAGGACCCTAGTCTCTGAATTAACTATGTCACTTTCCATCTTAATAAAGAATTCTACCATGTTATGGTCACTCTTCCCAAAGAGGCCTCGCACAACAAGATTGTTAATTAGTCCTTTCTCGTTATGCATCACTCAGTCTAGGATGACCAGGCCTCTAGCTGGTTCCTTGACATATTGGTCTAGAAAACCATCCCGTATACACTTCAGGAAATCCTCCTCCACCGTACTGCTACCAGTGTGGTTAGTCCAATCTATATGTAGATTAAAGTTGCCCATGATAACGGCTGTACCTTTATTACGCGCATCCCTAATTTCTTATTTGATGCAGTCCGCAACCTCACGACTACTGTTTGGTGGACTGTACACAACTCCCACTAGCGTTTTCTGCCCTTTGGTATTCCGCAGCTCCACCCATACCGATTCCACATCATCCAAGCTAATGTCCTTCCTTACTATTGTTTAATTTCTTCTCTAACCAGCAACGCTACCCCATCTCCTTTTCCTTTCTGTCTATCCTTCCTGAATGTTGAATACCCCTGGATGTTGAGTTCCCAGCCTTGTTCACCCTGGAGCCCTGTCTCCGTAATCCCAATTATATCATATTCGTTAATAGCTGCCTGTGCAGTTAATTCGTCCACCTTATTATGAATACTCCTCACATTGAGGCACAGAGCCTTCAGGCTTGTCTTTTTAACACACTTTGCCCCTTTAGACTTTTGCTGTAATGTGGCCCTTTTTGATTTTTGCCTTGGGTTTCTCTGCCCTCCACTTTTACTTTTCTTTTTTCTATTTTTTGCTTCTGCCCCCATTCTACTTCCCTCTGTCTCCCTGCATAGGTTCTCATCCCCTTGCCATATCAGTTTAACTCCTCCCCAACAGCACTAGCAAACACACCCCCTAGGACATTGGTTCCGGTCCTGCCCAGGTGTAGACCGTCCGGTTTGTACTGGTCCCACCTCCCAGAGAACCGGTTCCAATGTCGCAGGAATTTGAATCCCTCCCTGCTGCACCACTGCTCAAGCCATGTATTCATATTAGCTATCCTGCAATTCCAACTCTGACTAGCACGTGGCACTGGTAGCAATCCTGAGATTACTACCTTTGAGCTCCTGCTTTTTAATTTAACTCCTAGCTCCCTAAATTCAGCTTGTAAGACCTCATCCTGCTTTTTACCTATATTGTTGGTACCTATATGCACCACGACAACTGGCTGTTCACCCTCTCCCTCCAAAATGTCCTGCAGCTGCTCTGAAACATCCTTGACCCTTGCACCAGGGAGGCAACATGCTATCCTGGAGTCTCGATTGCGGCCGCAGAAACACTGGGATAATGAGCAGATAATCATTTTTTTGTTATTTTGATTGAGGGAGAAATATTGACCAGGACACCAGGGATAACTCCCCTCCTCTTCTTCGAAATAATATCATGGGATCTTTTACGTCCACCTGAGAGAGAAAACAGGGCCTCGGTTTGACGTCTCATCTGAAAGATGACACCTCTGATAGTGCAGCACTATTGCAGCACTGCACTGGAGTGTCAGCCTAGATTTTTGTGCTCAAGTCTCTGGAGAGGGACTTAAAGCCACAACCTCCGACTCAGAGGCGAGGGTGCTACCAACTGAGCCACTGGCTGACGGCTAATTGGCATGTACAACACCTTGTTTTTGAGGGAACCCTGCTACCCAGTGAAAGCTTTGCTTTCTGTTCAGCTAATGGCTCCTTTCCACAGAGGAGGCCCCTTGCAAACGGAGCGATTGTCCCTTGCTTAATACATATGTGGACAGCAGACTGCTTGAACTGGCAAATGTGTCCTGATGCTGTTAAGTAGCTTGAACGCTTCATTCTGTGGTAAAACTGCATTGCCATCTCTGTTCCAGATGTTGGCAGAGAATCCTGCAGCAGATGGCACAACTACGCGACAGCTTGTCTTATTAGCAGAGGCAGTGAAGATAAATTTCCTCTCGCATGTCTGGGTATGTGTGGAGTGGTCTGTAAGTGCAAGTGTAAGTGTAAGTTCATATTGGTTATGACCCAAACGCCTCAGGGGTCGTTGCATCTGCATTTGTTGTCTCCTCACAAACTTCTCTTGCTCATCTCAATGCTGCAATGAGATCAGAACTCCCAAAGGAATACCCATTCTTCCTCTTTGTATGGTGCAATGTCAAAGACAGCAACTAGGAATAATAAATAAAAGTAGTGGCAGGGTTAAAAAGGTTGGATGCTTGTTTTTCTGACCCACACCCATTGAATGTAAGGCCCCTGATGCTGTTGGGGTCTTGCAACATTTACCTTATGGCATAAGTTACAAAGGAAGACCATTTAACTAAATTATACAAATGGGTTCAAAATACAATTAGATCTGTTTCTGGTAAAAGATAGAATTAATTGATATGATGAGAAAGTGGTGTTGTCAAGATTAAAGGCTAGCTTTGCTGGGACCAAATAACCTTTATCTGCACTTAAAATTTCCCTTTTTCCTCTACACTCTGCCTGTGCCTCACACCACTGAGGATTCAACCTGTTTGTAAGTTGTCTAAACAATATTCTCTCCATGGAAGCACAAAAGTTACGTGATTATCTACACATCTATTTTGTTTTCCTTCTTCCTTCCACAGAAAGTTGTTGAGGCCAATTCACTAAATATATTCAAAAAGGAGTTAGATGAAGTCCTTACTACTAGGGGGATCAAGGGGTATGGCGAGAAAGCAGGAATGGGGTACTGAAGTTGCATGTTCAGCCATGAACTCATTGAATGGTGGTGCAGGCTCGAAGGGCTGAATGGCCTAATCCTGCACCTATTTTCTATGTTTCTATGTTTCAAGGAAAAGACCAAGAGAATGTAATTTGAAATACTGGAGGGCTGATACATTACAAGTAATAATTACTTCCTCTAATTTACAAAAGAACATCAATTATCTGTAGTTAGGTTGTAACTTAATCACTATGCTTTGTCTGCTTAGCTTTTAATCTGAACTACACCTTGGATTTTTAGGTTTTAATTTATTTAGTTACAGAACACCTTTAACAATTGAGCCATTGATTTCCCCTGTTCTGTATGACATTGGCTGATCTCAGCAAGAGACAGCAGTAGGGGTGCTACAATTTGCCTCGGTGCCCCAGGTTTAGGAGGAGAAAAATCAGCCAGAGTTCCTGCCTTCCAATTGATGTCTTAAGACCCCTGCTGAAAAGTGCCGTTATGTAGACGTTAGTAAAGAGGATCCCCTTCATGGGGTAATACCTTCCAACACTTGCTTAATCGACGTACTTATGATGATTAACCATTTGGGTGAGATACTGAAAGGCAACTGACAACCCTAGAGTCGTACCCCAATGTGAATTGACACCTGGAGGAGAGGAGTGGGAAAAAATTGTTTAAAGCCTTTATATATATATTTTCTAACTTTATGGGTATCATTTGTTCAGCCATAATTGGTAATATTGAATTATATAAACTAAATAAGAACAGACAAGCAAAAACATACAAAAAGAGATAAGAGGGCTTTAGGAAAATAGAGACCACAAAAAAGATAGTGAGCTGCAAACAGAAAATCAAAAATAAATTCATTTTAACTCAACAGTAGATGTTAAGGGGATGAAATTCGATTAGGTCTGAAAACATGCGTTGGGAGTGCGACGTGCAATCTTTCCGCGCCCGTTCAAAGGGTGCAGGCAGCATCCTGAATTTGTGCTCATTTACATGATTGGAGCGCTGAGCTCAGCACTGAACGAGCTATTGGTTGGCTTAGCGCTCAAGAGGGGGGCAAGTATCAGGAGCAGTCTACTGGTCAATAAAATTTTGCCTTGACTTTCTGCACTACTTAAAGGGGAGGTGCCTGTTGCAGAAGCACCTCATTGTCATTCTGCATACAGCTATGTATCAACAGGAAAGAGAGAGGGCAAAGAGATTCTTGAATGCAGCACTGGAGGTCTTGGTCCTGGGGGTGCACAGAAGAAGACAGGTCATCTATCCACGGGGGGGAGGAAGCCTTCCAGGCAGCAAGCCAGAGACGGCTGTGTGAGGAGAAAGCAGAAGCAGTCAGTGTCACGTGTGTTGCCCCAAGGACCTGGATCCAGTGCCGCAAGAAATTTAATGACCTCACAAGAGTGGTCAAGATCAGTGAATGCATCTTCAAATACCATATCCCACCAACTGCACAACCAGCTGCACACATTACTCAATGCACCACACCCCGATCCCTAAACTACCAACAATCTCTACTAATCACGAATCATAGCTCACAATCATAGCTTCATCTCACCCTCACACACTTAACACCACTGCAAAACTCACACCCACATCTCACACCTTGCACACACTGCCAGCACATCATCCAAACACATTGTACCACACTCGCTGACACACTTCCCTTTCTCTTGCAGGCAAAGATGGCACGTAACAGACGTGAGCAGCAGTAGAAGAGTGGAGGGGAAACATGTCTTCAGAACCTCACTCAGCTGGAGGAGACAATGCTTGAAATCATTGAACGGACTGTCGCTTTTTTTTATTCGTTCCTGGGATGTCGGTGTGGCTGGCAAGGCCGGCATTTATTGGCCATCCCGAATTATCCTTGGGAAGGAGGTGGTGAGCCACTTTCTTGAACTGCTGCAGTCTGTGTGGTGAAGATATTCCCATAGTGCTGATCAGGAGAGTGTTCCAGGATTTTGACCTAGCGACAATGAAGGAATAGTGATATATTTCCAAGTCATGTAAGGGTTACTAAATGCCGAGTTCCCTGTTACACAGTTCTTGACGTCAAATTTTATAAGAACAAAATTACACACGACACAGGGTTTTGGTTCAAGCAAGATTCGTATGTTTTATTGAACATACACACAACTACCTCCCTCGTATAAATCACTACGATATATGTGGGACTAACAAACCCAGAATACAAACCCCTACCGAAAGGTCATTTGCATTGGCACAACTTAACAAAATTAAACTTGTTCGTGATTTGACTGTTACCATCTTTAAAAAAGGGGACAAGTCCGACTGCGGCAACTACAGAGGAATCTCCCTGCTATCAGCCACTGGGAAAGTCGTCCTAGAGTCCTCCTCAACCGACTTCTCCCCGTGGCCGAAGAGCTCCTCCCGGAGTCGCAGTGCAGATTTCGTCCCCTCCGGGGCACAATGGACATGATTTTTGCAGTGCGACAGCTGCAGGAAAAATGTAGGGAACGGCACCAGCCCTTATACATGGCCTTGTTCGACCTTACAAAGGCCTTTGACACTGTCAACCGTGAGGGTCTATTGAGCGTCCTCCTCCGTTTCGGATGCCCCCAAAAGTACGTCACCATCCTCCGCCTGCTCCGCGACAACATGCAGGCCGTGATCCTTAGCAATGGATCCATCACAGACCCAATTCACGTCCGGACCGGGGTCAAACAGGGCTGCGTCATCGCCCCAACCCTCTTCTCAATCTTCCTCGCTGCCATGCTCCACCTCACAGTTGACAAGCTCTCCGCTGGAGTGGAACTAAACTACAGAACCAGTGGGAAGCTGTTTAACCTTCGCTGTCTCCAGGCCAGGTCCAAGACCACTCCAACCTCTGTCGTCGAGCTTCAGTACGCAGACAACGCCTGCATCTGTGCACACACAGAGGCTGAACTCCAGGGTATAGTCGACGTATTTACTGAGGCATATGAAAGCATGGGCCTTACGCTAAACATTGGTAAGACAAAGGTTATCCACCAGCCTGTCCTCACCACACAGCACTGCCCCCCAGACATCAAGATCCACGCGCGGTCCTGGACAACGTGGATCACTTCCTCTATCTCCGGAGCCTCCTATCAACAAGAGCAGGCATTGACGACGAGATCCAACACCGCCTCCAGTGCGCCAGTGCAGCCTTCGGCCGCCTGAGGAAAAGAGTGTTTGAAGGCCAGGCCCTCCAAACTGTTACTAAACTCATGGTCTACAGGGCTGTAGTAATACCCGCCCTCCTGTATGGCTCAGAGACGTGGACGTGTACAGTAGACACCTCAAGTCGCTGGAGAAATACCACCAGCGATGTCTCCGCAAGATCCTGCATATCCCCTGGGAGGACAGATGCACAAACATTAGTGTCCTCATCCAGGCCAATGCTCCCAGCATTGAAGCACTGACCACACTTGATCAACTCCGCTGGGCAGGCCACATAGTTCGCATGCCAGACACGAGACTCCCAAAGCAAATGCTCTACTCGGAACTCCTTCACGGCAAACGAGCCAAAGGTGGGCAGAGAAAATGTTACAAGGACACCCTCAAAGTCTCCCTGATAAGTGCGACATCCCACTGACACCTGGGAGTCCCTGGCCATAGACTGCCCTAAGTGGAGGAAGTGCATTCGGGAGGGCACTGAGCTCCTCGAGTATCATCGCCGAGAGCATGCAGAAATCAAGCGCAGGCAGCGGAAGGCGCATGCGGTAAACCAGGCTCCCTGCCCACCCTTTCCCTCAATGTCTATCTGTCCCACCTGTGACAGAGACTGTAGTTCTCGTATTGGACTGTACAGCCACCTAAGAACTCATGCTAAGAGTGGAAGCAAGTCTTCCTCAATTCCGAGGTACTGCCTATGATGATGATAAAGTTACCCAGACCCAAACACAAAACCCTTCTATGATTTGGCTGGAACAAAACATACAATCACCAATTCCTCAGCTATCTTCTGAGGTTGACTGAAGGCTCCTTCCTTAGTTGCAGCTTGTGTCCCAAAGACTGGCTGGCTTCTGTTTCTGTACTGCTGTGTTCTGTTGCTGCCTGTCTTGCCTTTGAAAATGGATCTTCTTTATACCAAAAACCAACTTGCAATCTTGGAACAGATTACCGCATCAAATGAATAAGATGGCCGCATCAAATGTGAACTCTTGATGGCTAATTGTTCCCGATCTCGAGTCATTGTTCATGATTGTTAATGAGGTCCTTTACAAGGTTGATTTTCTATTAGTATTCATAGCCACGTGACTCAGGGTCCGGTCCGGTCCATTGTCTAGGCCTACCCTGATACCAGCCTTTCTGGAGTCACAGTCCAGGGTACATTCTTTAAACAATGTAACCCCTTAAGGTAAATGAATATATAAACACTCCTGTATCTTTTCAGGCAGGTGTGAATTGAAAGTGTGAATGTCTCTCTTTGGCTGCCATTGTCTGCTGATTTAGATCGATGGCAGATATCGTGTCCTTCATGATGTCTGATGGTTTGGCTGTAACGTAAGAATTAATCCTTTCCTGCCCAGCTCTCATTGCAAGCTGTGATGCAGTTCTGAGTTTTTATATTCAATAGTCCAATTTTTATCTTTGCAGGGGAGGAACAGATCTTGTAGTCAGGATGGTGCAGAAGTTGAAGGTGAAGTTGTTCCCATGCACCTGCTACCCTTGTCCATCTAGGTGATAGAGGTCGTGGGGTTCGGAGATGCTCTCAAAGAAGCCTTGGCGAGTTGCTGCAGTGCATCTTGTAGATGGTACACACTACAGCCACGGACCACCAGTGGTGGGGGAAGTGAATGTTTAAGGTGGTGAATGTAATGCCAATCAAGCAGCTGCTTTTTCCTGGATGGTGTCCAGTTCCTTGAGTGTTGTTAGAGTTGCACTCATTCAGGTCAGTGGTGAGAATTCCATACACTCCTGACTTGTGCCTTGTAGATAGTGGAAAGGCTTTGGGGGTCAGGCGGGGAGACACTCATTGCAGAACAATCAGCCTCTGACCTGTTCTTGTAGCCACAGTATTTATGTGGCTGGTCCAGTTAAGTTTCTGGTCAATGGTAACCCCCAGCATGTTGATGGTGCAGGACTCGCGATGATAATTTCATTGAATGTCAAGGGGTGGTCGTTAGACTCTCTCTTGTTGGAGATAGTCATTGCCTGGCACTTGTGTGGTATGAATGTTTCTTGCCACTTATCAGCCCAAGTCTGAATGTTGTCCAGGTCTTGCTGCATGTGGGCATGGACTGCTCCATTATCTGATAAGTTGCAAATGGAACTGAACACTGTGCAATTATGAGTGAACATCCGCACTTCTGAACTTATGATGGAGGAAAGGTGATTGATGAAAAAGCAGAAGATGGTTGGGCCTAGGACACTACCCTGAGGAACTCCTTCAGCAATGTCCTGGGGATGAGAAGATTGGCCTCAAATAACACAACCGTCTTCCTTTGTGCTAGGTATGACTCCAGCCAATGGAAAGTTTTCCCTGATTCCCATTGACTTCAATTTTACTAGGGCTCCTTCATGCCATACTTGCTCAAATGCTGCCTTGCTGTCAAAGGCAGTCACTCTCACCTCACCTCGGAAATTCAGCTCGTTTGTCCATGTTTGGACCAAGGCTGTAATGAGGTCTGGAGCCAAGAGATCCTGACAGAATCCAAGCTGAGTATTGGTACGCAGGTTATTGGTGAGTAAGTGGTGTTTGATAGCACTGTCGATGACACCTTCAATCACTTTGCGGAGGATTAAGAGTAGATGGATGGGACGGTAATTGGCTGGATTGGATTTGTCCTGCTCTTTAGACAGGTCATACCTGGGCAGTTTTCCCTATTGTCGGTAGATGCAAATGTTATAGCTGTACTGGAACAGCTTAGCAAGAGGCGTGACTAGTCCTGGAACACAAGTCTTCAGCACGGGTCCATAGCCTTTGTTGTACCTAGTGCGCTTAGCCATTTCTTGATATTACGTGGAGTGAATCAAATTTGTTGAAGACTGGCTTCTGTGATGGTGGGGACCTCAAAAGGAGGCTCTGATGGATTATCCATTCAGCACTTCTGGCTGAAGATGATTGTAAACGCTTCAGCCTTGTCTTTTACTCATGTGCTGGGCTCCACCATCATTGAGGATTGGGATATTCATGGAGCCTCCTCCTCATGTTAGTTGTTTAATGGTCCATCACCATTCACAATTGGCAGGACCACAGAGCTTTAATCTGATACATTGTTTATGGGATCTCTTAGCCTTGTCTATAGCATGCTGCTTCTGCTTTTTAGTATGCAGGTAGTCCTGTGTTGCAGCTTCTCCAGGTTGGCACCTCATTTTTTTAGGTATGCCTGGTGCTGCTCCTGGCATGCTCTTCACTCTTCATTGAACCAGGGTTGGTCCCCTGGCTTGATAGTAATGGTAGAGTGAGGGATATGCCAAGTCATGAGGTTACAGATTGTGGTGGAATACAATTCTGCTTCTGGTGATGGTCTACAGTGCCTCATTGATGCCCAATTTTGTGCTGTTGGAGCTGTTCTGAATCTATCCCATTTAGCACGGTGGTAGTGCCACACAACACGATGGATGGTGTCCTCAGTGTGAAGATGGAACTTCGTCTCCACAATGACTGTGCGGTGGTCACTGCCATCAATGCTGTCATAGACAGATGCATCTGCAACAGGTAGATTGGTGAAGTCCTCGAATAGGTTTTTCCCTCATGTTGATTGGTTCTCTCACCACCTGCTGAAGGCACAGTCTGGCATCTATGTCCTTTAGGACATGGCCAGCTCGGTCAGTAGTGGTGCTACCGAGCCACTCTTGGTGATGAACATTGAAGTCCCCCACCCAGAGTGCTTCTTCCAAGTGGTGTTCAACATGGAGGAGTACTGATGCATCAGCTAAGGGAGAGCAGTAGGTAGTAATCAGCAGGAGGTTTCCTTGTTCATTCTTAGCCTGAAGCCACGAGACTTCATGGGGACCAGATTCAATGTTGAGTACTCCCAGGGTCATTCCCTTCTGACTGCATACCACTATGCCGCCACCTCTGGAGGGTCTATCATGCCGGTGGGACCGGACGTACCCAGGGATAGTGATGGAAGTGTCTGGGACACTGGCTGAAAGGTTTGATTCTGTGAGTATGACTATGTCAGGCTGTTGTTTGACTAGTCTGTGGGACAGCTCTCCCAATTTTGGTACAAGTCCTGGCATGTTAGTGAGGAGGACTTTGCATGGTCGACTGCATTGAGTGTTCCTTTGTCGTGTCTGAAGCCGGTGCCTAGGTCGATGCCGCGTGGTCCGTCTGGTTTTATTCTTAATATTGTTACTGAGACCGTGGTGAGCGGTGAGATTGAAAGCATTGCTGATGAGAGTATGCTCATAACTAATCCTTCTTCACACATCCCACTTCCCACAATCTTTTCTCACTTACAAGCTTCTGATGGTGTAAGCATGCACATCTGGCTTTCTCCTCTTCCCCTCACCACAACTTGACCTGTGTGGCTTTCTCCTTTCAGATACCAATGACTACCAGCAGCTGAGTCTGTCCCTGACGTTGTAGAGAAGGAGAGTGAAGGAGAAGAATTGGCACCATCACTCAACCTGACACTTCCAGACATCAGTTCAGAAAATGACACTGCACATACTTTAGAGGGTAGTACAGAGGCGAGGTCTGCATTTGGTGAGTCACCGGACATGAGTGGGCTGCAGCCAGGCCAGAGGGAAAGTGTAGCTCGGGTGCTCGGGAGGGCAAGTTCATGCACTAGTTCTGCTGCACAAGACTCAGATGATGACTTTGATGGGGCGGCCTTCAGAAAAGGATGATGTGCATTCACACAGAATTGCTCGGTGCAATGGCAGGTCTGCGAGAGAGCCTTATTTTAGTGTCAAGGAACATGGAGGAGTTCGGCTCCCACAATGCACGGGGCTTTGCACAGAACTTGGAGACCATGATTTCCAGGATGGAAATGATGCGCAACTCCTTTAGGACACTTGTGGACCCAACCATGATGTTTCCATTGCAGTAGAGGCAGAAGCTATCCAAAGACTAAGTGCTATAGTGGATGCTCAGGTTTGCCGACACGCTAGCTCAAACTGATGCCATTGTGGCTGGGTTTATGAGTGAGGAAAGAGGCTTGTAGGGTCCTACACCAGTCCATCAATCTGTGCTCCAACAGATGGCTAGGAATGCTGAAGCACTGTCCCGGCAGTGGCAGTGGGTCTGTGGAGCAGCAACTTGCTCTCTCAGGGTGACAGCATTCCTACTCCCAGCACTGCCACTCACCATTGCCCTTGCCGCTGCCTATCAGCTAGCCAATGCAGATTGCTGCCACCCATGCCGAGGTGGTGCAGTCTACAGACGGGCCTTCTAGGCTCTGAGCTGCTCGAGGTCATCTTGCAAGGCCATCTGTAGTGCCCCCATGGAAAATCAGCAGCCTTCCACCAGCCATGCTGCAGCCACTGCGGTAGCACTGTGCAGGAGCACTAGAGTAGGCAAAGGAACATGAAAGGCAGACAGTAAGGCAAAGCACAAGGGTGATCAATTAATGTTGTGATGTAGTTTGGCATTGACTCATTTATAAATTATGTTTTGAAGGTTTATTTTGTGGTGGCTCTCATTTCAGCATTGTGCCTAGAAGGACACTGTTATGTTCTGTGACAGGTAAAATGCTAAGCAATGGGGATCTGGGGTTTTATTCAGGAGAATGGGATTTGGATGAGGTGCTCATGGACAGCCTGACGGGAACAGGAATCTGCACCCTACCTCCTTCTTTCTTTCTACTCCTCATCTTCCTCCTCCTCCTTCTCCTCCTCATCCTGAGGTGGTTGCGGAACCTGTGGTGGGAAGGGCTGCATCATCATGACCAAGATGTGGAGCATGCAGCAGAATCTTCTTCTTAGGCAGTCCCCCGAAGTCGAAGATGACTTGCTTCCACACTACAATGAGTTCTAAGGTGACTGATGAGAGAAATGTGGGATCTACAATCTCTGTCACAGGTGGGGCAGACAGTGGTTGGAGGGATGGGTGGATGGGGTACTTAATTTCTCTGGATTATGAACTGAGCAACGAGCAGACCTGCATAGCTCGAAGACTGGTGTGGGAGAAATAGGCTTCGATTCCTGGTGCACTGGCACCAGTACTGTGATAAGAGGGAGCTGTTCCGTTGGTACGGGCTTCCCTTGAACTGTGGTGGGACTAGTGTCCTGGTGAATTGAATAACTAAGGCTGTAGCAAGGGCTCTAAACTAAATAGTTGGGGGGCAGAGTTCAGATGAGTGGAAATTTTAAAAGTCAAAGAGAAAGGAGATTGCAATAAAGCAGTGTAGCAATGGAGGAAATGATAACTAGAGTGTGATAGGAAGGGACAGAATGTATAAAAATTAGAGTGTATCAGAAAGTGGAGTCAAAGCAGGGGAAAATGGTAAAAAGGCAAAATTAAAAGCTCTTTATCTGAATGCACATGGCATTTGTAATAAATAGATCAGTTGACGGTACAAATAGATATAAATGGGTATGATCTGATAGCCATTACAGAGACATGGTTGCAAGATCACCAAGGCTGAGAACTGAATATTCAGGGGTATTTAACAATTCGGAAGGATAGACAACAAGAAAAAGGAGGTGGTGTAGCTCTGTTAATAAAGGATGGGATCAGTGCATTAGTGAGAAATGATATTGGTTCAGAAGATCAAAATGTAGAATCAGGTTGGGGGGAGGCAAGAAATAGTGGGCTCGTTTCGGCTCGAGTTGCTCTTATTTTTTTGGAGCAACTAGTTTAGAATGGAGCATCTTAGAAATTGCAATTCTTGCCATTTAGTTTGCTCCAATTCTAGTGAGTTAGAATAGTTTCATTTTAGAACAGTTTTTTTTTTCAAAAGGAGGCGTGTCCAGCCACTTACGCCTGTTTTGCAAGTTTAGGCAGCGAAAACTTACTCCAAACTAACTTAAAATTGAGTAAGTGTAGATTTTTGTACGTTCAGCAAAATCTGCCTACACTTGATAAATTAGGTGCAGGGAACGAGAGATGGGTGGGCGCGGGGGGTGGTAGGGGGGGAGGGAAGTTAGAGTGAAGTTAGGGAATTTTACAAGCATTTAACACTTCACTTTTACAAATAAAGAGCCATCATGAATAATAAGTTATAAATAAATCAAATAACAAATAAATTACATTTTCCTACCTGTCTGAAGCAGCAGCAGGCACCGAGCTGTGAGATGTCAGCCGTTCAGCCAGGGGATAGGGCGGTGTGCAAAGCACCAGGAGGGGGAGCCAGCCAGCCAGCAAGTTTAAAAGTTTAAAAGTTTAATTTGTACTTCAAGTATGGGTGCTGCATTATCAACACCACAGATTATGCAATGGTTCTCCATCAATTCACTGCATAGGAGAGAATTGATTAGAGCTCACTGCACCAGGAACGTCATAGCCCATAGGCTGATGGGCAGGAGGCCTTACCCACGTCGGCAATATTGAGCCAGGCGTTCGTACCTGGACATGGGCGAGGCTGATTGTGTCAAAAGGCTGCATTTCCGCAGAGAAGTTGTCGTTGAGATCTGTGATATGCTGAGAGCAGATTTACAGCCGAGAAGCAGAACGCCAACTGCCTTGTCTGTTGCAGTGAAGGTAACAGCTGCACTTTCCTTCTATGCCTCGAGATCGTTTCAAGCTACAACTGGAGCTGTGTGTGCCATCTCTCAAAGTGCAATACATGCCTGCATTTACCAGGTCGCGGAGGAATGACTTCATCAAGTTCCCAATGACCGGCCAGGCAATGCATGAGAGGGCTGTGGGCTTCTCCAGGATTGCTGGCTTCCCAAAGGTACAGGACTGCATTGATTGTACCCACATCGCCTTGCGAGCACCTGTGGAGGATTCCGAGCAGTTCAGGAATAGAAAAGGTTTCCACTCCATTAAATGTGCAGCTCGTGTGTGACGACAAGCAGCGCATCATGTCAGTCGATGCGAGATACCCTGGCAGCACCCATAATGCATTCATCCTACGCGACAGCGTTATATCTGCCATGTTTCAGCAGCAGCCAGAAGGGCAGAGCTGGCTACTGGGAGACAAAGGGTACGACCTCGCCACCTATATCATGACAATCCTACGCATAACACGGACGGAAGCTGACCGTCAATACAACATGGCGCACATTGCGACGCGCAGCATCATTGAGAGGATCATTGGCATATTGAAACAGCGTTTCCGATGCCTGGACCATTCTGGAGGCCACTTGCAATACTCTCCTCAGGTTGTTGGTCAGATCACTGTTGTGTGCTGCATGCTTCATAACTTAGCCATCATGAGGCAGCAGGAGCTGGTAGTGGAACCAGAAGACCCACATGAGGGGAGAATGCCTGATGATAGTAATTAGGAAGAGCAAGATGAGGATGATGACGATGATCAGGAAAGATGCCGGAGCGCGAGGTCGGAGGAGGGCCGTTCATCATGCTCCTTTAACGATTGCTCGAGCCCTGCGCCAGCAGCTCATCCGTGAACGCTTCAATTACATAGAAACATAGAAACATAGAAAATAGGTGCAGGAGTAGGCCATTCGGCCCTTCTAGCCTGCACCGCCATTCAATGAGTTCATGGCTGAACATTCAACTTCAGTACCCCATTCCTGCTTTCTCGCCATACCCCTTGATCCCCCTAGCAGTAAGGACCTCATCTAACTCCTTTTTGAATATATTTAGTGAATTGGCCTCAACAACTTTCTGTGGTAGAGAATTCCACAGGTTCACCACTCTCTGGGTGAAGAAGTTCCTCCGCATCTCGGTCCTAAATGGCTTACCCCTTATCCTTAGACTGTGACCCCTGGTTCTGGACTTCCCCAACATTGGGAACATTCTTCCTGCATCTAACCTGTCTAACCCTGTCAGAATTTTATATGTTTCTATGAGGTCCCCTCTCATTCTTCTGAACTCCAGTGAATACAAGCCCAGTTGATCCAGTCTTTCTTGATAGGTCAGTCCCGCCATCCCGGGAATCAGTCTGGTGAACCTTCGCTGCACTCCCTCAATAGCAAGAATGTCCTTCCTCAGGTTAGGAGACCAAAACTGCACACAATACTCCAGGTGTGGCCTCACCAATGCCCTGTACAACTGTAGCAACACCTCCCTGCCCCTGTACTCAAATCCCCTTGCTATGAAGGCCAACATGCCATTTGCTTTCTTAACCGCCTGCTGCACCTGCATGCCAACCTTCAATGACTGATGTACCATGACACCCAGGTCTCTTTGCACCTCCCCTTTTCCTAATCTGTCACCATTCAGATAATAGTCTGTCTCTCTGTTTTTACCACCAAAGTGGATAACCTCACATTTATCCACATTATACTTCATTATACTACTGATGCCTGAGGGCTCTGCGACTACTGTTGCGCATGGACATGTTTATTTTTTGGAGTTGTTCCGATGTTGTGTTGTGTTAATGGAACATGATTCAGTTTTAATGAAAAAATATTTTATTAAAAAGTTCACGTTAGTGCAATAAAATATTTGTTGTATCAAACTTTACTTTTTAATAAGACTCTTTAAGATCACTTATAAACTTGTAAAGTTACAAAAGTTACAAAACAATTTCAACATGAAAAATCTTACATACAAACAGAGAAACATAGAAAATAGGTGCAGGAGTAGGACATTCGGCCCTTCGAGCCTGCACTGCCATTCAATAAGATCATGGCTGATCATTCCCTCAGTACCCCTTTCCTGCTTTCTCTCCATACCCCTTGATCCCCTCAGCCATAAGGGCCATATCTAACTCCCTCTTGAATATATCCAATGAACCGGCATCAACAACTCTGTGCGGCAAGGAATTCCATTGGTTAACAACTCTCTGAGTGAAGAAATTTCTCCTCATCTCAGTCCTAAATGGCCTAGCCCTTATCCTAAGACTATATCCCTGGTTCTGGACTTCCCCAACATCGGGAACATTCTTCCCGCATCTAACCTGTCCAGTCCCGTCAGAATCTTATACGTTTCTGTGAGATCCCCTCTCATTCTTCTAAACTCCTGTGAATAAAGGCCCAGTTGATCCAGTCTCTCCTCATATGACAGTCCAGCCATCCCTGGAATCAGTCTGGTGAACCTTCGCTGCACTCCCTCAATATCAAGAACATCCTTCCTCAGATTAGCATATCAAAACTGAACACAATATTCCAGGTGAGGCCTCACTAAGGCTCAGTACAACTGCAGTAAGACCTCCCTGCTCCTGTATTCAAATCCCCAAGCTATGAAGGCCAATATACCATTTGCCTTCTTCACCACCTGCTGTGCCTGCATGCCCACTTTCAGTGACTGATGAACCATGACACCCAGGTCTCGTTGCACCTCCCCTTTTCTTAATCTGCCGCAATTCAGATAATATTCTGCCTACTTGCTTTTGCCCCCAAAGTGGATAACCTCACATTTATCCACATTATACTGCATCTGCCATGTATTTGCCCACTCACCTAGCCTGTCCAAGTCACCCTGCAGCCTCTTAGCATCCTCACAGCTCACACTGCCACCCAGTTTAGTGTCATCCGCAAACTTGGAGATATTATACTCAATTCCATAATCTAAATCATTAATGTATATTGTAAAGAGCTGGGGTCCCAGCACTGAGCCCTGCGGCACTCCACTAATCACTGCCTGCCATTCTGAAAAGGACCCGTTTATCCCAACTCTCTGCTTCCTATCTGCCAACCAGTTCTCTATCCACGTCAGTACATTACCCCCAATACCATGTGCTTTGATTTTGCACACCAATTTCTTGTGTGGGACCTTGTCAAAAGCCTTTTGAAAGTCCAAATACACCACATCCACTGGTTCTCCCTTGTCCACTCTACTAGTTACATCCTCAAAAAATTCCAGAAGATTTTTCAAGCATGATTTCCCTTTCATAAATCCATGCTGACTTGGACCGATCCTATCACTGCTTTCCAAATGCGCTGCTATTTCATCCTTAATGATTGATTCCAACATTTTCCCCACTACTGATGTCAGGCTAACTGGTCGATTATTACCCGTTTTCTCTCTCCCTCCTTTTTTAAAAAGTGATGTTACATTAGCAACCTCCAGTCCATAGGAACTGATCCCGAGTCGATAGACTGCTGGAAAATGATCACCAATGCATCGACTATTTCTAGGGTCACTTCCTTAAGTACTCTGGGATGTAGACTATCAGGCCCTGGGGATTTATTGGCCTTCAATCCCGTCAATTTCCCTAACAGAATTTCTCGCCTAATAAGGATATCCTTCAGTTCCTCCTTCTCACTGGACCCTCTGTCCCCTCGTACATCCGGAAGGTTATTTGTATCTTCCTTTGTGAAGACAGAACCGAAGTACTTGTTCAATTGGTCTGCAATTTCTTTGTTCCCCATTATAAATTCACCCGAATCCGACTGCAAGGGACCTACGTTTGTCTTTACTAATCTTTTTCTCTTCACAGATCTGTAGAAGCTTTCGCAGTCAGTTTTTACGTTTCCGGCAAGCTTCCTCTCTTGTACTCTATTTTCCCCTTCTTAATTAAACCCTTTGTCCTCCTCTGCTGAATTCTAAATTTCTCCCAGTCCTCCGGTTTGCTGCTTTTTCTGGCTAATTTGTATGCCTCTTCCTTGGATTTAACACTATCCTTAATTTCCCTTGTTAGCCACGGTTGAGCCACCTTCCCCATTTTATTTTTACTCCAGACAGGGATGTACAATTGTTGAAGTTCATCCATGTGATCTTTAAATATTTGCCATTGCCTATCCACTGTCAACCCTTCAAGTATCATTTGCCAGTCTAATCTAGTCAATTCGCACCTCATACCGTCAAAGTTACATTTCCTTAAGTTCAGGACTCTAGTTTCTGAATTAACTTTTTCACTCCCCATCTTAATAAAGAATTCTACCATATTATGGTCATTCTTCCCCAAGGGGCCTTGCACAACAAGATTGCTAATTAGTCCCTTCACATTACACAACACCCAGTCTAGGATGGCCATCTCTCTGATTGGTTCCTCAACATATTGGTCTAGAAAACCATCCCTAATACACTCCAGGAAATGCTCCTCCACCGCATTGCTACCAGTTTGGTTAGTCCAATCAATATGTAGATTAACGTCGCCCATGATAACTGCTGTACCTTTATTGCATACGTCCTTACTACACAGTATAAATGCACAAGAGGCCCATGCTTGAGAGAAGGTCAGTCTGTGACCTGTCCTTTATTCCTTAGCACTCAAGTGATGAAGGTGGGTGGAGCTTCCACTTTTATACCTGAAGGTCCAGGTTAGGAATGTCTCCCACCTAGTGGTCAGTGTTCTCACGGTGTACAACTTAGGTCAGTTTATACATGGGTTACAATGCTGGTTGAATACATGACAGCACACATTCCTTATTTCTTGTTTGATGCTGTCCCCAACCTCACTGCTACTGTTTGGTGGTCTGGACACAACTTCCACGAGCGTTTTCTGCCCTTTGGTATTCCGTAGCTCCACCCATAACGATTCCACATCATCCAAGCTAATGTCCTTCCTTAAATTGCATTAATTTCCTCTTTAACCAGCAACGCCACCCAGCCTCCTTTTCCTTTCTGTCTATCCTTCCTAAATGCTGAATACCCTTGGATGTTGAGTTCCCAGTCTTGGTCACCCTGGAGCCATGTCTGCTATCTGTGCAGTTAATTCGTCCACCTTATTCCAAATACTCTTCGCATTAAGGCACAGAGTCTTCAGGCTTGTCTTTTTAACACACTTTGACCCTTTAGAATTTTGCTGTAAAGTGGCCCTTTTTGTTTTTTGCCTTGGGTTTCTCTGCCCTCCACTTTTACTATTCTCCTTTCTATCTTTTGCTTCTGGCTCCATTTTATTTCCCTCTGTCTCCCTGCATAGGTTCCCATCCCCCTGCCATATTAGTTTAACTCCTCCCAAACAGCACTAGCAAACACTCCCCCGAGGACATTGGTTCCGGTCTTGCCCAGGTGCAGACCATCCGGTTTGTACTGGTCCCACCTCCCCCAGAACCGGTTCCAATGCCCCAGGAATTTGAAACCCCCCCTTCTCCAGCACTCCTCAAGCCACGTATTCATCTGAGCTATCCTGTGATTCCTACTCTGACTAGCACGTGGCACTGGTAGCAATCCTGAGATGACTACTTTTGAGGTCCTACTTTTTAATTTAACTCCTCGCTCCCTAAATTCGTCTCGTAGGACCTCATCCCGTTTTTTACCTATATCGTTGGTACATATATGTACCATGACAACTGGCTGTTCACCCTTCCTTTTTAGAATGTCCTGCATCCGCTCCGAGACATCCTTGACCCTTGCACCAGGGAAGCAACATACCATCCTGGAGTCTCGGTTGCAGCCGCAGAAACATCTATCTATTCCCCTTACCATTGAATCCCCTATCATTATCGTTCTCCCACTCTTTTTCCTGCCCTCCTGTGCAGCAGAGCCACCAATGGTGCCATGAACTTGGCTGCTGCTGCTCCCGCCTGATGAGTCATCCCCCTCAACAGTACTCAAAGCGGTGTATCTGTTTTGCAGGGGGATGACCGCAGCGGACCCCTGCACTACCTTCCTTGCACTACTCTTCCTGTTGGTCTTCCGTTCCCTATCTGGCTGTGTACCCTTTTCCTGCGGTAAGACTAACTCACTAAACGTGCTATTCACGTTATTCTCAGCATCGTGGATGCTCCAGAGTTCATCCACCCTCAGCTCCAGTACCACAATGCGGTCCGTCAGGAGCTGGAGGCAGGTGCACTTCCGCACACGTAGTCGTCAGGGACACCGGAGGCGTCCCTGACTTCCCACATAGTACAGGAGGGGCATAACACGTGTCCGAGCTGTACTGCCATGATTTGCCCTTAGATGAACTTAAATTGGCAACAACAATGCTAAAGGCTACTAACTGATATAGAAAGAAAAAGAAAAACTACTCACCAATCACCAGCCAATCGCTTACCCCCTTGGCTGTGACGTCACCTTTCGATTTCTTTCTACTTCTTTTTTGCCTCCCTGCTGCAGCTGCACAAGCCCCGCCTCCTCGACTCTGGAACTCCAGCCTCTCCTCGACTCTCCGATGCCTCAGCGAATCTGGGCCTTTGTAGGCCGCTGCCGCTCCGACCCCGGAACTCCCGCCTCTCCTCGACATTATAAGATCACTTAAAAACCCTAAGATCACTTATAAGTTGTAAAGTTACAAAACTTACAAAACAATTTCAATTTGAAAAAAGTTACTACAGTTACATCAAGAACAAGAACAAAAGCAGCAAAGAAAGGCTACAGCCATGTCTCATCCACATCTCGGTGAATGTTCACTTCTTCATGGGGGTGTCGTTTGATTGGCTGGGCTGTGTGCCCTTATTGCAACAGCTACCTCCATGATGGCCTGCGCCATCACCTGCATGCCCTCCCTGATGACCTGTGCCATCACTTGCACTCCTCGAACATTCCCTCCCTCATTTCCCGTGTCACTACATCTATTTCTCCTGTCAGTACCATTACATCTTCACCCACTGCACTGATGCTGCCCACGAGTGATCGGATAAGGTCATTGCTCTCCACACCCAATGGCATAACCTGAGCCACATCTGTTGCATGCTGCATCTCAGGAGAGCGTGTTTCCAATCTCCTTCTCCTCTGCCTGGGTCTGCCTTGTGGCACCACTCCAGTGGGAGCCGCGGGCTGGGATGGTGGGGCCCTGGGTCTTGCATCCGGCAACACTCCAGTGGGAGCCGCGGGCTGGGATGGTGGGGCCCTGGGTCTTGCATCCGGCAACACTCCAGTGGGAGCCGTGGGCTGGGACGGTGGGGCAGTGGGTGTAAACTGCTGCATTACACCAGCAGCACCAATGGGACCCGCAATGTCGGAATCTGTGAAACCATAGAAGGTGGAACCAGAACCTATTCAAGGGTTTGAAACACTGATGTCCGCTAATGTGTGCTCATAAATATTAAGTTCAAAGGTCTCCCCTGAAGATATTTCAGTCAATGCCTGCAGCCACCCTTGGTCTGGATCGTCCGCATCTGGTTCTTCTTCTGGATCTTCAGGATCTTCAGGATTGGCATCATCTTCTGCAAAATATATCAGAACAGTCAAATGGTTAGCAGCAAAGGAGGGGGCAGGATGGGTGGCATGAGTACTCTCACACATAGCAGGCCAGGCAGCAGGTTGATTTGAAGGGCCACGATGCATTTTCAGGACTTGCCCTCTTCCTCGCGTGTGGGTCCAGCTTGTGCTGTACTGATTGCTTTTCTCCATGTATGACTCATCAAAGCAGCTACCCTCTGTTCCAAGGGTGTCAGTAGATGCAGATTGGGCGTGCCTCCTCCTGTTCGAGTTTTTTCCCTTTTGTTGTGGGCCAATTTCTTCTGCAAAGATTAAAATATAACTTTTTACAGAGTGCGTCTTTCTGCAGGGTGGAACATATACAGATGGTCACATTTACAATTAAGATTCCATTGAAAAATTATAATATTACTTACACTAACCACTTGACCAAGGTCGTGCCATTTCTTTTGACACTGGCCTCCAGATCTCATGGTATGCACCACTGCGCAGTAATCTTCTGCAACTTGGTTCCAGCGTTTCTTCATTTCTTTGGGTGGCACTTTTATGCGACCTCTGTTGCTGGTATCCAGCTCCTGCCATCTGTTCTCAATGAAGTTGACTAATGTCTCCACTTCCTCATGCAAGAAATTCTTTGTTCTTGGTGGACGTTGTTCCATTGCTGTATTGAATTGACACTCTGATTTTTCAAAACACACAGTGCTTATTTTGCATGCACCAATGCAGCATTTGTTCTGGAAGCTTAGCAGCAACAAAATGCACTCACTGATTTCAGCAGGTGATTTCTTCCACAGTTCTGCTAAAAGCACCTCTTCAGGCACAAAAAATCACAAAAAATCAATCACAAAAACAAACAGCACTGTTCTTCATGTCCCTTTAAAAATGGCCGAGTGCCAATGTTTGTGTGCCACTGCGCATGCGCGCACGCTCCAGCGCGCATGCGCAGGGCTGCCGGCACTAAGTATGACGCCGGGCCCTAGCCCCGCCCTCCCGCCGGCAGTTCTTCGGTGCGATGCCTTGGCCCTGCCCCCAGCAGCTCCTGCTGCACCGCGCCGACCTGGAAAGGGCCCGAAAAATATCGGAGAATACAGAGATAGATAATAGGTGCACTTTTTCTTCTACGAAATAGGCGTGCCTCTCGGAGGTGCGCCGTTCTAAGAGAAAGCCATAACTTGGGCCCAATAAGGAGAAGAAGTCACTGGTGGGTGTAGTCTATAGGCTCCCTAACAGTAGCTACATTGTTGGATGGAGTATAAATCAAGAAATAATGGAGGTTTGTAAGAAAGTTATGGCAATAATCATGGGTGATTTTAATTTCATAATTGATTGGACAAACTAAATTGCCCAAGGTAGCCTTTAAGAATAGTTCATAGAATGTATCCGGGATGGTTTCCTTGAACAGTACATTGCAGAACCAACCAGGGACCAGGCTATCTTGGATCTGGTATTGTGTAATGAGACAGGATTAATAAACAATCTCCTTGTAAAGGATCCTCCAAGAATGAGTGAATTTCAAATTCAATTGGAGGGTGAGAAAGTTGGGTCTCAAACCAGTGTCCTGAACTTAAATAAAGACAATTACATTGGTATGAAGGCAGAGTTGGCTAAAGTGGACTGGGAAAATAAATTAAAGTGTAAGACAGTTTTAAGGAGATATTTTATAACTCTCAGCAAAAATATATTCCAGTGAGAAGGAAAGACTTTAAGAGAAGGGTGGCTAACTGAGGAAGTAAAGGATTGTATCAAATTGAAAACAAGGGCATTCAATGTGGCCAAAATAAGTGGGAGGCCAGAGGAAATGGGAATTTTTTAAAAATCAGCAAAAGACGACTAAACAAATAATAGAGAGAAGATGGATTATGAGAGTAAACTAGCAAGAAGTAACAGCTTCTGCAGGTATGTAAAAAGGAAGAGAGTAGCTAGAGGAAGAGACTGGGAAATTAATAATGGGGAACAGGGAGATGGCAGAGGGTGAGATTTTGCACTTTTGTGCAGATTGCCCAAAAATGGGTATTATTTTCAGCGTGGGCGGCAAAAATGTGTTTTCAGATCGCCGGCTTCTCGCCCATTCTCAAAGTCCCTAGTTTCCATTTTTGAAATTGGGCATTACCGCGAGGGATATGAAATGGACGGCAGCGTTAAATCTCTGCGACCTTCTGCTGTAAAGTGTCGCCGTCCTTAGCAACGGCATAGCAATGCTCAATTCCCGCGATTCAGGAGGTCAAGGGTCATCATGATACGCGCAGAAGAGGAGACAGAGGGAGGGAGCTGAGAGGGACTGAAAGCGTGAATGGCTGTGGTGTGTGCTTGTCTGGGTGTAGTGGGAGGCACGAGGGAGATCCACCAGCAGCAAAAGGCCTACTAAGCACCAAGTACATAGTTGGCACCAAGTTTTTGTCCAACAAATAAGAAATAACATGGAAGGGATGGAGGAGGCCCTGGAGCTGGGAGCCAGGAACACTGATGGCAGAGGGTTCCCAGTGGTCCCCGAGTACAGCACTGCACCCCAAGGTGACGCACCCCCATTGCCAAAGACACATCAGAGCCAGGAGCTAAACTTGCTTCTGGCTCGGAGCACGTTCCCACCCCGGGGCTGTCCTCTCCCGTATCCATCCAAACAGCGCTTCAGCCATCATCCCACACACCCACCCCCATTGATGCATCGCCTGAGGAGCTCCTCGGCCAGGCGGCTTGGAGTCAGGAGGGGAACTTGAAGGGGTCGAGGTGGGGAGGAGAAGCGGGGGTGGAGGGGGCAGGGGAAGGGTGGTTTTTACAGAAATACTGATGATTTCAGACAAATGTTCGATTTAAATGTTTTTTATTTGACAAAACCTTGTTGCGGCATTGGCTCAGATAGCTACACCATTATACACTGGTGATTTCTTAACATCAAAGGGTATAATTACACTTAACTTCAATCAACTTAAACTTTAACTGTCACCAAAGTGATGCCCACCATTGATGTATGACCTGCACACCCAGCAGTGTGTCAGACTTGTAAATGCCACCAACGTTCTTTCAGGCAAAGCGCTCATTGATGAGTTCCTGACGTAAGAGTCTTGCAGCTGTCTTGCCACCACAGGCCCTTTCATGCGATCTACAGGGGGGCAGGGGCATGGCTTCAGCGTCAGCCTGATTGTCTGGGCTGATGTCAGCATCCGCCTCCTCGTCCTCCTCTTCCTCTCTCTGCTGAGGTGGACTGTCAGACTCATCAGGCAATTCTTGTCCCCTCCTGATAGCCAAGTTGTGCAGCATGGAGCACACCACCATGAATTGAGCTACCTGCTCAGGGTGGCAGTGCAACTCGCCTCCTGAGTGGTCCAGGCATCTAAAGCGCTGCTTCAGCACTCCAATGGTTTTCCCCATGATATTGCGAGTGGCTCTTTGGCTCTGTGGTTCTCATTGTATCACCTCTCGGCTTCGGTGTGGGTGTCATGCAGGGGGGGTCATCAGCCAGGTGGCGAGGCCATATACTTTGTCACCAAGCATCCAGCATTGACCTTGTGGCTGATAGTTAAACAAGCTCTCACGCAGGATGTGAGCATCATGGATGGTGTCCGGAAATTTAGCATTCAGTGCATTAATAATTTGCTGGTGGTCGACAATGAGTTGCACATTCAGGGAGTGGAATCCCTTGAGGTTCCTAAAAACCTCTGCATCTTGAAAAGGTGCCCGCATAGCGATGTGCGTACAGTCTATTGCTCCCTGCACCTTGGGGAAGTTAGCAATTCTGGAGAATCCGAGAGCCCTCTCAGTCTGAGCCTCCCTGGTCACAGTGAAACATAGAAACATAGAAAATAGGTGCAGGAATAGGCCATTCGGCCCTTCGAGCATGCACTGCCATTCAATGACTTCATGGCTGAACAGGCAACTTCAGTACCCCATTCCTGTTTTCTCGCCATATCCCTTGATCCTTTGTAGTAAGGACTACATCTAACTCCTTTTTGAATCTATTTAGTGAATTGGCCTCAACAGCTTTCTGTGGTAGAGAATTCCACAGGTTCACCACTCTCTGGGTGAAGAAGTTTCTCCTCATCTCGGTCCTAAATGGCTTACCCCTTATCCTTAGACTGTGACCCCTGGTTCTGGACTTCCCCAACATTGGGAACATTCTTCCTGCATCTAACCTGTCTAAACTCGACAGAAGTTTAAACGTTGCTATGAGATCCCCTCTCATTCTTCTGAACTCCAGTGAATACAAGCCCAGTTGATCCAGTCTTTCTTGATAGGTCAGTCCCGCCATCCCGGGAATCAGTCTGGTGAATCTTCGCTGCACTCCCTCAATAGCAAGAATGTCCTTCCTCAAGTTAGGAGACCAAAACTGTACACAATACTCCAGGTGTGGCCTCACCAAGGTCCTATACAACTGTAATAACACCTCCCTGTCCCTGTACTCAAATCCCCTCGCTATGAAGGCCAACATGCCATTTGCTTACTTAACCGCCTGCTGTACCTGCATGCCAACCTTCAATGACTGATGTACCAAGACACCCAAGTCTCGTTGCACCTCCCCTTTTCCGAATCTGTCACCATTCAGATAATAGTCTGTCTCTCTGTTTTTACCACCAAAGTGGATAACCTCACATTTATCCACATTATACTTCATCTGCCATGCATTTGCCCACTCACCTAACCTATCCAAGTCAGTCTGCAGCTTCATAGCATCCTCCTCACAGCTCACACTGCCACCCAACTTAGTGACATCCGCAAATTTGGAGATACTACATTTAATCCCCTCGTCTAAATCATTAATGTACAATGTAAACAGCTGGGGCCCCAGCACAGAACCTTGCGGTACCCCACTAGTCACTGCCTGCCATTCTGAAAAGTACCCACTTACTCCTAATCTTTGCTTCCTGTCTGCCAACCAGTTCTCAATCTACGTCAGCACACTACCCCCAATCCCATGTGCTTTAACTTTGCACATTAATCTCTTGTGTGGGACCTTGTCGAAAGCCTTCTGAAAGTCCAAATACACTACATCAACTGGTTCCCCCTTGTCCACTCCACTGGAAACATCCTCAAACAATTCCAGAAGAATTGTCAAGCATGATTTCCCTTTCACAAATCCTTGCTGACTTGGACCTATCATGTCACCTCTTTCCAAATGTGCTGCTATGACATCCTTAACAATTGATTCCATCATTTTACCCACCACCGATGTCAGGCTAACCAGTCTATAATTCCCTGTTTTCTCTCTCCCTCCTTTTTTAAAAAGTGGGGTTACATTGGCTACCCTCCACTCCATAGGAACTGATCCAGAGTCTATGGAATGTTGGAAAATGACTGTCAATGCATCCACTATTTCCAAGGCCACCTCCTTAAGTATTCTGGGATGCAGACCATCAGGCCCTGGGGATTTATCGGCCTTCAATCCCATCAATTTCCCCAACACAATTTCCCGACTAATAAGGATTTCCTTCAGTTCCTCCTTCTTACTAGACCCTCTGACACTTTTTATATCAGGAAGAATGTTTGTGTCCTCCTTAGTGAATACCGAACCAAAGTACTTGTTCAATTGGTCTGTCATATCTTTGATCCCAGTTATGACTTCCCCTGATTCTGACTGCAGGGGACCTACGTTTGTCTTTACCAACCTTTTTCTCTTCACATATCTGTAGAAGCTTTTGCAGTCCATTTTAATGTTCCCTGCAAGCTTCCTCTCGTATTCTATTTTCCCTGTCCTAATCAAACCCTTTGTCCTCCTCTGCTGAGTTCTAAATTTCTCCCAGTCCCCGGGTTCACTGCTATTTCTGGCCAATTTGTATGCCACTTCCTTGGCTTTAATACTATCCCTGATTTCCCTTGATAGCCACGGTTGAGCCACCTTCCCTTTTTTATATTTACGTAGACAGGGATGTACAATTGTTGTATTTCATCCATGCAGTCTCTAAATGTCTGCCATTGCCCATCCACTGTCAACCCCTTAAGTATCATTTGCCAATCTATCCTAGCCAATTCACGCCTCATACCTTCAAAGTTACCCTTCTTTAAGTTCTGGACCATGGTTTCTGAATTAACTGTTTCATTCTCCATCCTGATGTAGAATTCCACCATATTATGGTCACTCTTCCTCAAGGGGTCTCGCACAACGAGATTGCTAATTAATCCTCTCTCATTACACAACACCCAGTCTAAGATGGCCTCCCCCCGAGTTGGTTCCTCGACATATTGGTCTAGAAAACCATCCCTTATGCACTCCAGGAAATCCTCCTCCACCGTATTGTTTCCAGTTTGGTTAGCCCAATCTATATGCATATTAAAGTCACCCATGATAACTGCTGCACCTTTATTGCATGCATCCCTAATTTCCTGTTTGATGCCCTCCCCAACATTACTACTACTGTTTGGAGGTCTGTACACAACTCCCACTAACGTTTTCTGCCCTTTGGTATTCCTTAGCTCCACCCATACCGATTCCACATCATCCAAGCTGATGTCTTTCCTTACAATTGCATTAATTTCCTCTTTAACCAGCAACGCCACCCAGCCTCCTTTTCCTTTCTGTCTATCCTTCCTAAATGTTGAATACCCTTGGATGTTGAGTTCTCAGCCTTGTTCACCCTGGAGCCATGTCTCCGTGATGCCAACCACATCATATCTGTTAACTGCTATCTGCACAGTTAATTCGTCCACCTTATTCCAAATACTCCTCGCATTGAGGCACAGAGCCTTCAGGCTTGCCTTTTTAACACACTTTGACCCTTTAGAATTTGGCTGCAATGTGGCCCTTTTTGTTTTTTGCCTTGGGTTTCTCTGCCCTCCACTTTTACTCATCTCCTTTCTTCTTTTGCTTCTGTCTCCATTTTGTTTCCCTCTGTCTCCCTGCATTGGTTCCCATTCCCCTGACATATTAGTTTAACTCCTCCCCAACAGCACTAGCAAACACTCCCCCGAGGACATTGGTTCCGGTCCTGCCCAGGTGCAGACCGTCCGGTTTGTACTGATCCCACCTTCCCCAGAACTGGTTCCAATGTCCCAGGAATTTGAATCCCTCCCTGCTGCACCACTGCTCAAGCCACGTATTCATCTGAGCTACCCTGCGATTCCTACTCTGACTAGCACGTGGCACTGGTAGCAATCCCGAAATTACTACTTTTGAGGTCCTACTTTTTAATTTAGCTCCTGGCTCCTTAAATTCGTCTTGTAGGACCTCATCCCGTTTTTTACCTATGTCGTTGGTACCAATGTGCACCACGACAACTGGCTGTTCACCCTCCCTTTTCAGAATGTCCTGCACCCACTCCGAGACATTCTTGACCCTTGCACCAGGGAGGCAACATACCATCCTGGGGTCTCGGTTGTGACCGCAGAGACACCTATCTATTCCCCTGACAATTGAATCCCCTATCACTATCACTCTCCCACTCTTTTTCCTGCCCTCCTGTGCAGCAGAGCCAGCCACGGTGCCATGAACCTGGCTGCTGCTGCCCTCCCCTGATGAGTCATCCCCCTCAACAGTACCCAAAGCAGTATATCTATTTTGCAGGGGGATGACCGCAGGGGACCCCTGCACTACCTTCCTTGCACTACTCTTCCTGCTGGTCTTCCATTCCCTATCTGGCTGTGGACCCTTCACCTGCGGTAAGACCAACTCACGTCATTCTCAGCATCGTGGATGCTTCAGAGTGAATCCACTTTCAGCTCCAATTCTGCAACACGGACAGTCAGGAGCTGGAGGTGGATACACATCCGGCAGATGTAGTCGTCAGGGACACCGGAACTGTCCCTGAGTTCCCACATAGTACAGGAGGAGCATATCACGTGACCGAGCTCTCCTGCCAAGACTTAACCCTTAGATACACTTAATTTGACGACAATAATGTTAACAGGTTATTTACTGATATAAAAAGAAAAAGAAAACTACTCACCAATCACCACCCAATCACTTACCCCTTTGGCTGTGACGTCACCTTTTGATTTCTTTCTACATCTTTTTTGCTTTTTCTCCCCGCTGAAGCTGCACAAGATGGGCCTTTATAGGCCTCACCAACACTGCTCCCGCCTCTCCGACTGCCGCCGCCTCTCGACCTCCCGCTGGGCCTTTATAGGCCTCACCAACACTGCTCCCGCCTCTCCGACTGCCGCCGCCTCTCGACCTCCCGCTGGGCCTTTATAGGCCTCACTCACACTGCTCCCGGCTCTCGCCAACTGCCGCTGATTAAGTCCATCCTGCGTGCATACAGGACTTCAGTGACCTGTCTAATGCAGCAATGTGTGGCATGCTGAGAGAGACCGCAAATGTTGCCAGCTGAGGCCTGAAAAGTACCCGACGCCTCGTTGACTTTGACCTCATGGACAGTGCAGTACTGATGGTGCTGGTAGGCTGCAGATCTGCCTTTATCAGCTGGCATACCTCAGTGATAACCTCTTTGTGGATGCAGTCTCCGAAGGCAGATGGTATCTGGCAAGTTGAGGTAAGAATGTATTTGCGGGGGGTGTAATGTCTGGTCCTCTTCATCAGTCTGGCATGTCTTACATTGGGCACATAATGCTGTGGAGCGTACCTTTGGCCATCTCAAGTCTGCAGCATGTAATTGGTCATCAAGAGAGGGTGAGAAAGGACAGGCCCCATTGCAGTAGCTCTCTGTTTTCCACCGATTGGTTACAAAGAATGAATGTCCCGGCGAAGACACCTATTAAATTCCAATCGTTCACAGTATGATAAGATGTTTGTTCAGATGTTCACATTACCTCCAAACACCTCCAGAGTACATCTGAACTCCCCCGAGGTTGAAGCAGAGCAGCCTTTTAAATGATTTAGAACATGGCGTCCATAACGCTGTGAGTAGTTCTGGTTAGGTCCACTTTTTCCGCGTGGTTTTTTGGGCGAGCGATATTGTGGGCGAGATGTGTGCGAGGTGGTGAAAGTGACGCTCTCCTGGGTGTTAGTTCGGCAAGTGTGATCTTTACGACAAAATAAAGTGGGCGGCCACTTTACTGAATTGCAGCATTAATTCCGTGCGGAAAATAACGCTGGCCGATATTATGGACGTTGATTTTGCCCTTTCTGATGATTCCAGTATTATTTTTCCCGCCGTTAAGCACATGGGGAAAGTGACGCTTGCCGATAAGTGTCCGAAAAATGCCCGTCAGTTTCCATTTTGTGGCTAAATGGGTAATATATGGACGTTATATGTCATTTCAGCAGTAAAATGGATGTTAAGTGGGTGTTAAGCATGCAAAAAAAGTGGAAAATGTAGCCCAGAGACTTTAAACACATACTTTGTATCAGTCTTTATGGCAGAAGACACTAAAAACATCCCAATAATAGATAATCAGGGGCGAAAGGGAGGGGGAAACTTAAAACAATCACCATCACTAAAAAAAAAGTACTCAGTAAAATAATGGGACTAAATATGAACAAGTCCCCTGGACCTGAGGGCTTACATCCTAGGGTCTTAAAAGAAGTGACTGCAGAGATAGTGGATGCATTGGTTGCAATCTACCAAAATTGTCTGGATTCTGGGGAGGTCCCAGCGGATTGGAAAACCGCAAATGTAATGCCCCTATTTAAAAAAGGAGGGCTGCAGAAAGCAGGAAAATATAACCTAACATCTATCGTTGGGAAAATGCTGGCACCATTATTAAGGAACCAGTAGCAGGACATTTAGAAAATCATAATGCAGTCAAACAGAATCAGCATGGTTTTATGATATAGAAATCATGTTTGACAAATTTGCTGGAGTTCTTTGAGGATGTAATGAGAAGGCTGGATAAGGGGGAACCAGTGGATATGGTGTATTTGGATTTCCAGAAGGCATTCAATAAGGTGCCACATAAAAGGTTACTGCACAAGATAAGAGCTCACGGGGTTGATGGTAATATATTAGCATGGATAGAGGATTAGCTAACTAACAGAAAACCGAGAGTTGGGATAAATGGGTCATTTTCCAGTTGGTAATCAGTAACTAATGGGGTGCCACAGGGATCAGTGCTGGGGCTTCAACTATTTACAATATATATTAATGACTTGTATGAAAGGACCAAGGGCTAGAACCTCCACTGTTTTTGTATGCTTAATGCCCATTTAACGCCCATTTTACTGCTGAAATGATGTATAACACCCATATATCGCCCATTTTGGCACAAAATGGAAACTGGTGGACATTTTTCAGAAACTTATCAGCGAGTGTTACTTTCCCCATGTGCTTAATGGCGAGAAAAAATATTACCACCTGCCCACTTTTTTTGGGAGGAATCAACTGAATGGGTGAATTCAATGGCCATAATATCGGCCAGCGTTATTTTCCGCATGGATTTAACGCCGCGTTTCAATATTAACGATTGCCCACTTTTTTTTGTCATGAAGAGCATATTTACCAAAACTAATGGCCATGAGATCGTCGAGCATCCATGTCACCATCTCGCACACATATCGGCCACAATATCGCTCGCCCAAAAAACCGCCCCAAAAAATTGGAACCAACCGGAACTAATCACAGCATTACAGAAACATAGAAATTTACAGCGCAGAAGGAGGCCATTTCCGCCGATCGTGTCCGCGCCGGCCGACAAAGAGCCGCACAGCCCTTCATCAGCAGCCCTACAGGTTACATACAAACCCGTGAACAATGACGGAAAGGCAAAGAGCACTCAGCCCAACCAGTCCACCCCATACCACTGTAACTTATACTAAAAACATTCTACACTCCACCCCAACCGGAGCCATGTGATCTCCTGGGAGAGGCAAAAAACAAATAAAAACCCAGGCCAATTTAGGGTGAAAAAATCTGGGAAAATTCCTCTCCGACCCATCCAGGCGATCGACACTAGTCCAGGAGATCACCCTGGCCGTATTCTATTCCCTGCAGTACTTACCATCATATCTGCACCAACCAACAAAAGGTCATCCAGTCTAATCCCAATTACCAGCTCTAGGTCCGTAACCCTGCAGTTTACGGCACTTTAAGTGCCATCTAACCATCTCTTATTGAGGGTTTCTGCATCCACCACCTGCCTGGAAAGCCTGGAGTGAGCCCTGTGAAACAGCCCAGGAAGAGGAGGAAGGGGCTTTCTACATTCCAATCCATCCGGAGGGAGAGGAGGAGAGCAGAAAATTCAACAACCTTTAATACTGCTGCAGAGAGTTGGAGAGAGGGGGAAAAAAACAACTATCCAGTGTGGAAGGAGGGAGAAACTTCATCAACCAAAGGTGGGTGTGTTTTGGTGCATTCCCCTAAAGACTTTGTTGTATCAGTGGGGGGAGGAAAGAAGACTTGCTAGAGGGCCGGAACATCGCGGGGGGTGTGTGTGTGTGGAAGTGTGTGTGGGGGTCTTGCTTACAGCTAGGTCCCACACACCACTGAAGCACCCCTCCCCCATTGCCTAGCCTGGGATAGCTGGAGCTACCTGGCTGAAGAACTATTAATCACCTATTTAACATCGTTGGGAGTGTGTGCCTGGGTGGCTCCAGCTGTCCCAGGTGAAGACATCTTCTCCCCCCACCCGAAGACCATCTACAAAGACTGTGTTTGTTTTGCCATCATCTGGGGAGTGCACCCCAAGAAAAACACCCACCCATCGCTGTGAGGAGAGACCTTCCCTCGCAGCTTCCCTCTTTCCCACCCCCTCTCACTTTCTCTCTCTCTCTCTGTCTTTCCCCTCTCTCTCTGAGAGCCCCTTTCCTCCTATTGAAAAACCAATTAAGACAACTGAGCAGAGGGAGCAAGGCCCCTCCCCAATTGTCAACTAGGGGAGAGGTGTGCCTCTTTTAGAGCTCCCTCTGTTCAAACACCAACGAGACCATTTAAGACCATTAAGGCCTGTGAATTTGGGGTGGGTGTGGCCCTTAAAGGGACCCCGTGATGGCGACCCCATCCACGCCGGTGGCAGGGCCAGCTAAGACGTACGCGCAGGCGGCGTCCACATCCACGGCGCCTCCTGCGCCTCCTGCTACCCTGCCACCATTCAGACTAATAACAAAGAAAGACGGGGTCAAGAGCTACACTCACCCCACAATGAGCATCGAGGAGTGCGTGCGGGCGATGGCTGGGGTAGTCGGCCCCTCGGCCATCGTCGCAGCCTCCAAGATGTCTGGGAAGGCTGTATTCTTCCTGGGGGCAGAGCGGGCGGTGTCCCTGGCACTTGAAAAGAGGCTCACGGTGGGCGGGGCGTTCCTGCCGGTGGATCCTCTCGAGGCCACCGCGCAGAGGGTCATCCTTTCTAACGTCCCGCCCTTTGTTCCCGCTGGGCTCCTCCTCCCTCACCTACACCAACTGAGGGAGGTAAGGTCGGGGATTAACCCCATACTGCTCGGTCTCAGGGAGAGCAGCCTGCGCCATGTGTTCTCATTCCGCCGCCAGCTTTTTGTCCGGCTGGTGCGGGAGGAGACGACAGAGGGATCATTTAATGTGGTGCACGAGGGGACTGCCTACCGCGTCTTCTGGACGTCGGACGGCGTGCGGTGCCATGCCTGTAGGGAGGTGGGGCATGTTCGTAAGGGCCGAATGGCCTACTCCTGCACCTATTTTCTATGTTTCTATGTTTCTATAATTTCCTGACTAATAAGGATTTCCTTCAGTTCCTCCTTCTCGCTAGACCCTTGGTCCCCTAATATTTCCGGGAGGTTATTTGTGTCTTCCTTCCTGAAGATAAAACCAAATTATTTGTTCAATTGATCTGCCATTTCTTTATTCCCCATTATAAATTCACCTGAATCCGACTGCAAGGGACCTACATTTGTATACACTAATCTTTTTCTCTTCACATATCTATCGAAGCGTTTGCAGTCATTTTTTATATCCCCTGCAAGCTTCCTTTGTACTCTATTTTCCCCCTCGTAATTAAACCCTTTGTCCTCCTCTGCTGAATTCTAAATTTCTCCCAGTCCTCAGGTTTGCTGCTTTTTCTGGCCAATTTATATGCCTCTTCCTTGGTTTTAACATTATCCCTAATTTCCTTTGTTAGCTACGGTTGAGGCACCTTCCCCGTTTTATTTTTATTCCAGACAGGGATGTACAATTGTTGAAGTTCATCCATGTAATCTATAAATGTTTGCCATTGCCTATCCACCGTCAACCCTTTAAGTAGCACTCGCCAGTCTATCCTAGCCAATTCACGTCTCATACCATCAAAGTTACCTTTCTTTAAGTTCAGGACCTTCGTCTCTGAGTTAATTGTGTCACTCTCCGTCTTAATGAAGAATTCTACAATATTATGGTCACTCTTCCCCAAGGGGCCTCGCATAATAAGATTGCTAATTAATCCTCTCTCATGAAGGTTAAAGCCAATGGGATACAGCATAAAGTGGCAAGTTGGATCCAAAATTGGCTCGGAGGTAGGAAGCAAAGGGTGATGATTGATGAATATTTTTGTGACTGGAAGGCTGTTTTCAGTGGGGTACTGCAGGGCTCAGTACTGGGTCCCTTGCTTTTCGTAGTATAGATCAACGATTTAGATTTGAACATAGGGAGTATGATTAAGAAGTTTGCAGATGACACTGAAATTGGTTGTGTGGTTGATAATGAAGAGGAAAGTGTAGGCTGCAGGAGAATATCAATCTACTGGTCAGGTGGGCAGAGCAGTGGCAAATGGAATTTAATTCAGAGAAGTGTGAGGTGATGCACTTTGGGAGGACTAATAAAGAAAGGTCGGCCACTTTATAGTATAGGTGAACAAAGGGATCTTGGAGTGCTTGTCCACAGAACTCTTTTGGGAGGAAACTAAAACATTAATCCTTAAATCGTGTCCCCCCGATCTGGGGGGAACACCAAACATTTATAAGGCCTTTTTTTGTGTGTGTTTTTGTTTTGTTTTTTAAGTTTTTTGGGCACTAAAATCATATTTTTTTTTTCTCCAAGTGCCCCCTATAAAAGGGGAGGGGGACACTAAAAATCACCGGCAATTAAAACAAATTAAACTTTAAAACATAAAATCAAATTAAAGTTTGGTTGCCGGGCGTGATGATGCACTCCAGTCCCTCCGGTGCCCACCTCTCGCGGAAGGCCGCGAGAGTACCGGTGGACACCGCGTGCTCCATCTCCAAGGACATCCTGGCGCGGATGTACGCGCAGAAGAGAGGCAGGCAGTCAGGTTGAACGACCCCCTCGACCGCCCGCTGCCTGGACCGGCTGATGGCACCCTTGGCCGTGCCCAGGAGCAGTCCTACGAGGAGGCCCTTGGACCTACCCACTCCCCTCCGCACAGGGTTCCCAAAGATCAGGAGTGTGGGACTGAAGTGCAACCAGAATTTCAGGAGCAGCCCCTTTAAATAATAAAACAGGGGCTGCAACCTCGTGCATTCAATAAAAACATGGAACATGGACTCTTCCAGACCGCAGAAATTGCAGGCGGCCTGGGAGCCCATGAACCGACTTAAAAATTTATTGCACGGCACTGCTCCGTGCACCACCCTCAAGGCCAAGTCCCCGATAAATAGTGGGAGGACTCCCGCGTAGAGTGCCCTCCATCGGGGACCCCCGCCTCCTCCGGACGGCAAGATGGTACACCATGGCGTGTCCGGATGGCAGGCGAGGATGGCAAAGTTGGGAGTGTGCAGGAGCAGCCCATACAGGAAACCCCTCCGCGTGGAACTGAAAGGCACGGAGGGGATTTCCTCGAGGCGGCTCAAGTTGTGAGGCGCCGGCTCCCGAGGGAGGTTCCGGGGTTTGGCGCCGATGAGGAATTCCGTCCGGACGGGGGTCAGTTCAGACGGGATCTCTCCACGTGCTTGGGCCTCCTCGATGCACCTAACGGAGTCAGGGCCCAAAGCTATTTTTAGCAACTCGATGGCATTGGCCGCGTGGCGGACGTTGGCGGAATTTAGGCGCCGCGCCAGCGTGTCTGGCGCCATCCAGCCCACTCCTCCGCCATCGAGCAGGTCCCTGACCCTGTTCACCTCACCAGCCACAGCCCTCTCGTCCGACCGCCACCTGAAACCTCGGTCGTGGAGGTACGGATTCCCGAGCAGCGGATCCTGCAGGACAGCCGCCACTCCAGCCGGTGGAGAGCTGCGCTTGGTGGAGACTTTGTTCCAGACCCTGGTGAGTTCCTTGTAAAAGACAGGTAGCTCCTGGAAGGCGGTCCTGACGCCCCCCAAGCTCACAAACAGGAGCTGCGTGTCGTAGTTGAGGCCGTGCTGCTGGCGGAAGAAATACGTAAAGTTATCTCTGCAGTGTCTGAAGACAGAAAGTCGCGAGCTGGGTGCTGACACACACCAACGACTGACCGCCCTCCCCAAGCGGGAGACTCAAGACCACGGCAGAGACCCAGTGCTTCCTGTTGTTCCAGAAGAAGTCCACCAGCTTCTTCTGTATCTTGGTGACAAACGCAGGGGGAGGGGTCAAAGTGATCAGCCGGTACCACAACATGGCGGCCACCAGCTGGTTTATGACTAGCGCTCAACCCCTGTAGGACAGCACTCGGAGCAGTCCTGTCCAGCGCCCTAGGCGAGCGGCGACCTTGGCCTCCAGCTCCTGCCAGTTCACCGGCCAGGCTCCCTCGCCGGGGCTAAGGTAGACTCCCAGATAGAGGAGATGGGTCGTGCTCCAGGCAAAAGGCCTGAGCTCCTCCGGCAGGAAGTCCACCCGCCACTGACTCACCAGGAGTCCGGAACATTTCTCCCAGTTGATCCTGGCGGAGGATGCGGCCGAGTAAATCTCCTGGCACTCACGCAACCTCCGCAGGTCAGCGGGATCCGCTACCGCGAGGAGCACGTCATCGGCGTAAGCCGAGAGGACGACCTCCACGCCCGGCCCTTGCAGAGCCAGTCCCGTCAACCTCGTCCGCAAGAGGCGCAGGAAAGGCTCCACGCAGATGGCATATAACTGGCCGGACATGGGGCATCCCTGGCGCACCCTTCTCCCAAAGCGAAGGGGCGCCGTCAAGGACCCGTTAACCTTTATCAGACACTCCGCGGCCGCATACAAAAGTCGGATCCGGGCGACGAAATGCGTCCCGAACCCGAAAGCGCGCAGAGTTCCGAAGACATTGTCGTGATCCACCCTGTCGAACGCCTTCTCTTGGTCTAGAGATAGGAAGGGGACCGACAGACCAACCTCCTGGGAATGATGGATGTGGTCCCGGACTAGATGGATGTTATCGTGGATTGTCCGTCCCAGAATGCCCTGTGGAACTCCACGGTCAGCCGTCCAGCCCCGGGGCTTTTCCCCTCGAGAGCCGATCGGGGGCACCGGTCAGCTCCGCCAGGCTTAATGGAGCTTCCAGATTTTCGGCGCCCTCCGGGCCGACCTTCGGCAGGTCCTCCCACAAAACTCTACGCGCTTCCTCGCTGGACGGCTCCGGAAAGAACAGAGCCCCGTAATATTCACGGGCCCTGTTGTTGACGCCCTCCAGATCCGAGGCGAGAGAGCCGTCATCGGCCAGCAGCGTCAAGAGCTGCTTACGGACACTCTGCCTTTTTTCCAGCGAGTAGAAGAAGGGGGAGCCGCGGTCCAGATCCCGCAGGAACCGGATCCGCGACCTCACGAACGCGCCTCGGGACCCGATGAACTGCAGGTCCTTCAGCGCGGCCTTCTTCGCTTCGTACACCGTCCACAGGGCCGGGTCCCCGACGACTTGACTGAGACGGGACTCCAGGTCAAGCACCTCTTTTTCTAGGCACCCGACTCTGGCCGCCCGCCTCTTGGTCGACCCCCTCGCGTACTCTTGACAGAAGACGCGGACGTGAGCCTTGCCCACGTCCCACCATAGCCTCAAGGAGGGGAAGCCCCCCTGCTTCCTTCTCCAGTCGGCCCAGAATCGACGGAACGAGTCCTGGAACCGCACGTCCTCCAGCAGCCGGTTGTTAAAGTGCCAGTACGCGGACCCCGTCCTCGCGCGGAGCGAAGCGAGCTCCGCCCACACCAGGTGGTGGTCCGAACACGGCACCGGCCGCATGGAGGCTGCCGGGACGCAGGAAACGTACGCCCGAGACACGTAAAGGCGGTCGACTCTGGACCATCCTACCCCAGGCCTCACCCAAGTAAAAGCGCTGGAGTCGGGATGGAGATTTCGCCAGACGTCCACCAAGTCGAAGGACCCGACCAGGTCCCTCAACTTCTCCATCGCCGTCATGCTCTGTGGGGCATCAGAGCGGTCCCTCGCCTCGAGGGTGCAGTTAAAATCCCCCCCGAGGACAATGCAGTCGCCGACGTCGACGGAGCCAAGAAGAGCGGACACTTCTTCGAAGAAGCGCGTTTGATGCGGGCCGGGCTGAGGGGCGTACACGTTCACGAGATGGAGCGGCACGTCCCCCAGGCGAACCGTTACGTGCAGCAAGCGGCCTGGCACGGGCTCCTCGACCCCCAAGATCTCCGGCTGAAAATGCGGGGCCAACAAGATGGCCACCCCACAAGAAGTGGCGGTGAGGTGGCTCATGTGGACCTCTCTTTGCCATTCCAGGAGCCACGTGGCTTCATCTCCCGGAACGGTGTGGGTTTCTTGCAGGAAGCACACCGCATATTTCCCCTCCCGCAGGAGCGAAAAATTGTTAAATCTACGGCGTGCCCCTCTGCCGCCGTTGATGTAGAGGCTGGCTATGGTTATCTTCATGACAAGAGCATAGTGCAACCTCTACCTAACCTATTGTGGGGGGGGAGCGGAGTCTTTTGTTGACCTCCACTCCTTCAGCAGCCCAGCGAGGAACCTTTTGAGCCGGCGCAGCTCAAGGCCTTGCGCCTTTGATAAGGGCCCGCCTGCGGCCATGATTTTAGCGGCGGCGCGGACGGACGCGACGAGCAGCCCCGGCTCGGACCATCTTTCCCCGGCCAGATGGGCTCGGTTGCGGCGACCCTGGCTCTGGACCAAAAAGTCCCGGAGTTCCTTTGCAGGAATGAGGGAGGACTCAGCGGCGGGCACGAGGAGATCCACTGCCTCACTGGCGATGGACTCGAGATCTTCTCCCTCGTCCCCCACCGAGTCCCCGTCCCCCTCCGGGAGGTCGCCGTCAGCAGCCGGCCCGTCGACCGTACGAGGTACGGCAAACGGCCCGGCCGCTCCATCCGGCCCTGGCTCTGCCCCGATCCCACCCCCAGGATCGTCGGCAGAGGAGTCCCCACTGGGCTCTTTTAAAAGCCGTGCTGGGTCAGGAAGCGACAGCGGAAGGGGTTCCTCCTCCGCCCCAGGAACCGGGGAACACGGAGAGACCTGGTCAAAGAAATGTACCAGGTCCTCCAAGTACCCCAGCTCCAAAGTATGGGGCGAGGGTTGTTGTTCTTCCCCCTCCCCGCCGCCACCCCCCGGCCCAGCGTGTACAGAATCATTAAAATTGTTAACATATTTTGTTTCTTCCGAGTCGAGCAAATCCCGGGGGAAGTTGGATATTGGCTGGGCGGGCTCAGGTTCGGCCTTTTCGGCCCCGCCCGCCTCAGTCCCCGGGACGCTTGACCCGGCGGCTACGCATTCCTCCGCTGGCCCCACACCCCCCACGACAGGCAGATCTTCCACGCCATCCCCAGGAGGCAGCGGCTGGGCAGCCTCGACTGTCTCACCCTCCCCGGGGACAGACTCCTCTCGCCTACGGCGCAGTTTGGGGGCGTCGGTGGGGGACGCGGGACACGCGGCGGGCACTGACTCCTCCGCGGAGGGATGTTGTTCCCCCTCCGCCTCATTGGAGCGGCGCCTCCTTTTGTTCCTGGGGGTGCGCGGAGGCAGGGAGACCTCCATGTCTGCCGAGGCCTCCCGCTCCACTCCCCCCTTTTTCTTATCTTGCCCGCGCCCGAGCCCCTCTGTGATATTGGTCAAGGGCTCGGGCACAGGCTCAGGGCACCCTGCACTCGCCGGTGACAGGGTTGGGCTGAGCGTGGTGATAAAATTGTCTGGCGCACTGAGGGGACCCGCCTCGAGATGTTTCGCCTTCCTCCGCGCCTTCCTTCCGATCGGACGCTCTCCCTCCCCCCCGCCAGAGGCCGTGAAAACAAAGGCCCCCGACGATGCCCGCGCACCCACAGCTCCCGGCACGCGGACGCTACTAGGGGGAGGGGTTACATTAGCTACCCTCCAATCCATAGGAACTGATCCAGAGTCTATAGAATGTTGGAAAATGATCACCAATTCATCCACTATTTCTAGGGCCACTTCCTTAAGTACTCTGGGATGCAGACTATCAGGCCCTGGGGATTTATCAGCCTTCAATCCCATTAATTTCCCTGTGTACAGACCTCTAAACAGTAGTAGTGATGTTGGGGAGGGCATCAAACAGGAAATTAGGGGTGCATGCAATAAAGGTGCAGCAGTTTTCCCTGCCCTAATCAAACCCTTTGTCCTCCTCTGCTGAGTTCTAAATTTCTCCCAGTCCCCAGGTTCGCGACTATTTCTGGCCAATTTGTATGCCACTTCCTTGGCTTTAATACTATCCCTGATTTCCGTTGAAAGCCACCTTCCCTTTTTTTATTTTTACGCCAGACAGAGATGTACAATTGTTGTAGTTAATCCATGTGGTCTCTAAATGTCTGCAATTGCCCATCCACTGTCAACCCCTTAAGTATCATTCGCCAATCTATCCTAGCCAATTCACGCCTCATACCTTCAAAGTTACCCTTCTTTAAGTTCTGGACCATGGTCTCTGAATTAACTGTTTCATTCTCCATCCTAATGTAGGATTTCACCATATTATGGTCACTCTTCCCCAAGGGGCCTCGCACAACGAAATTGCTAATTAATCCTCTCTCGTTACACAACACCCAGTTTAAGATGGCCTCCTTGCTAGTTGGTTCCTCGACATATTGGTCTAGAAAACCATCCCTTATGTACTCCAGGAAATCCCCCTCCACCGTATTGCTTCCAGTTTGGTTCGCCCAATCTATAAGCATAGTAAAGTCACCCATGATAACTGCTGCACCTTTATTGCATGCACCCCTAATTTCCTGTTTGATGCCCTCCCCAACATCACTACTACTGTTTAGAGGTCTGTACACAGGGAAATTGATGGGATTGAAGGCTGATAAATCCCCAGGGCCTGATAGTCTGCATCCCAGAGTACTTAAGGAAGTGGCCCTAGAAATAGTGGATGAATTGGTGATCATTTTCCAACATTCTACAGATTCTGGATCAGTTCCTATAGATTGGAGGGTAGCTAATGTAACCCCATTTTTTAAAAAAGGAGGGAAAGAAAAAACGGGTAATTATAAACTGATTAGCCTGACATCAGCTTTGGGGAAAATATTGGAATCAATTATTAAAGATGTAATAGCAGCGCATTTGGAAAGCAGTGTCAGGATCGGTCCAAGTCAGCATGCATTCATGAAAGGGAAATCATGCTTGACAAATCCTCTCGAATTTTTACAGGATGTAACTAGTAGAGGGAGACAAGATAGAACTAGTGGATGTGGTGTATTTGGACTTTCAAAAGGCTTTTGACAAGGTCCCACACAAGAGATTAGTGTGTAAAATTAAAGCACATGGTATTGGGGGTAATGTATTGACGTGGATAGAGAACTGTTTGGCAGACTGGAAGCAAAGAGTAGGAATAACCGGGTCCTTTTCAGAATGGCAGGCAATGAAAGTGGGATACCGCAAGGTTCAGTGCTGGGACCCCAGCTATTTACAATATACATTAATGATTTGGACAAAGGAATTGAATGTAATATCTCCAAGTTTGCAGATGACATAGAAACATAGAAACATAGAAAATAGGTGCAGGAACAGGCCATTCAGCCCTTCTAGCCTGCACCGCCATTCAATGAGTTCATGGCTGAACATGAAACTTCAGTACCCCCTTCCTGCTTTCTCGCCATAACCCTTGATCCCCCGAGTAGTAAGGACTTCATCTAACTCCCTTTTGAATATATTTAGTGAATTGGCCTCAACTACTTTCTGTGGTAGAGAATTCCACAGGTTCACCACTCTCTGGGTGAAGAAGTTTCTCCTCATCTCGGTCCTAAATGGCTTACCCCTTATCCTCAGACTGTGACCCCTGGTTCTGGACTTCCCCAACATTGGGAACATTCTTTCTGCATCTAACCTGTCTAAACCCGTCAGAATTTTAAACGTTTCTATGAGGTCCCCTCTCATTCTTCTGAACTCCAGTGAATACAATCCCAATTGATCCAATCTTTCTTGATAGGTCAGTCCCGCCATCCCGGGAATCAGTCTGGTGAACCTTCGCTGCACTCCCTCAATAGCAAGAATGTCCTTCCTCAAGTTAGGAGACCAAAACTGTACACAATACTCCAGGTGTGGCCTCACCAAGGCCCTGTACAACTGTAGCAACACCTCCCTGCCCCTGTATTCAAATCCCCTCGCTATGAAGGCCAACATGCCATTTGCTTTCTTAACCGCCTGCTGTACCTGCATGCCAACCTTCAATGACTGATGTACCATGACACCCAGGTCTCGTTGCACCTTCCCTTTTCCTAATCTGTCACCATTCAGATAATAGTCTGTCTCTCTGTTTTTACCACCAAAGTGGATAACCTCACATTTATCCACATTATACTTCATCTGCCATGCATTTGCCCACTCACCTAACCTATCCAAGTCACTCTGCAGCCTAATAGCATCCTCCTCGCAGCTCACACTGCCACCCAACTTAGTATCATCCGCAAATTTGGAGATACTGCATTTAATCCCCTCGTCTAAATCATTAAGGTACAATGTAAACAGCTGGGGCCCCAGCACAGAACCTTGCGGCACTCCACTAGTCACTGCCTGCCATTCTGAAAAGTACCCGTTTACTCCTACTCTTTGCTTCCTGTCTGACAACCAGTTCTCAATCCACGTCAGCACACTACCCCCAATCCCATGTGCTTTAACTTTGCACATTAATCTCTTGTGTGGGACCTTGTCGAAAGCCTTCTGAAAGTCCAAATATACCACATCAACTGGTTCTCCCTTGTCCACTTTACTGGAAACATCCTCAAAAAATTCCAGAAGATTTGTCAAGCATGATTTCCCTTTCACAAATCCATGCTGACTTGGACCTATCATGTCACCATTTTCCAGATGCACTGCTATGACATCCTTAATAATTGATTCCATCACTTTACCCACTACTGAGGTCAGGCTGACCGGTCTATAATTCCCTGTTTTCTCTCTCCCTCCTTTTTTAAAAAGTGGGGTTACATTGGCTACCCTCCACTCCATAGGAACTGATCCAGAGTCAATGGAATGTTGGAAAATGACTGTCAATGCATCCGCTATTTCCAAGGCCACCTCCTTAAGTACTCTAGGATGCAGTCCATCAGGCCCTGGGGATTTATCGGCCTTCAATCCCATCAATTTCCCCAACACAATTTCCCGACTAATAAAGATTTCCCTCAGTTCCTCTTCCTTACTAGACCCTCTGACCCCTTTTATATCCGGAAGGTTGTTTGTATCCTCCTTAGTGAATACCGAACCAAAGTACTTGTTCAATTGATCCGCCATTTCTTTGTTCCCCGTTATGACTTCCCCTGATTCTGACTGCAGGGGACCTACGTTTGTCTTCACCAACCTTTTTCTCTTTACATACCTATAGAAACTTTTGCAATCCGCCTTAATGTTCCCTGCAAGCTTCTTCTCGTACTCCATTTTCCCTGTCCTAATCAAACCCTTTGTCCTCCTCTGCTGAGTTCTAAATTTCTCCCAGTCCCCAGGTTCGCTGCTATTTCTGGCAAATTTGTATGCCACTTCCTTGGCTTTAATACTATCCCTGATTTCCCTAGATAGCCACGGTTGAGCCACCTTCCCCTTTTTATTTTTACGCCAGACAGGAATGTACAATTGTTGTACTTCATCCATGCGGTCTCTAAATGTCTGCCATTGCCCATCCACAGTCAACCCCCTAAGTATCATTCGCCAATCTATCCTAGCCAATTCACGCCTCATACCTTCAAAGTTACCCTTCTTTAAGTTCTGGACCATGGTCTCTGAAATTACTGTTTCATTCTCCATCCTAATGCAGAATTCCACCATATTATGGTCACTCTTCCCCAAGGGGCCTCGCACAATGAGATTGCTAATTAATCCTCTCTCATTACACAACACCCAGTCTAAGATGGCCTCCCCCCTAGTTGGTTCCTCAACATATTGGTCTAGAAAACCATCCCTTATGCACTCCAGGAAATCCTCCTCCACCGTATTGCTTCCAGTTTGGCTAGCCCAATCTATGTGCATATTAAAGTCACCCATTATAACTGCTGCACCTTTATTGCATGCACCCCTAATTTCCTGTTTGATGCCCTCCCCAACATCCCTATTACTGTTTGGAGGTCTGTACACAACTCCTACTAACGTTTTTTGCCCTTTGGTGTTCTGCAGCTCTACCCATATAGATTCCACATCATCCAAGCTAATGTCTTTCCTAACTATTGCATTAATCTCCTCTTTAACCAGCAATGCTACCCCACCTCCTTTTCCTTTTATTCTATCCTTCCTGAATGTTGAATACCCCTGAATGTTGAGTTCCCAGCCCTGATCATCCTGGAGCCACGTCTCCGTAATCCCAATCACATCATATTTGTTAACATCTATTTGCACAATTAATTCATCCACCTTATTGCGGATACTCCTTGCATTAAGACACAAAGCCTTCAGGCTTGTTTTATTAACACCCTTTGTCCTTTTAGAATTTTGCTGTACATTGGCCCTTTTTGTTCTTTGCCTTGGGTTTCTCTGCCCTCCACTTTTCCTCATCTCCTTTCTGTCTTTTGCTTTTGGCTCCTTTTTGTTTCCCTCTGTCTCCCTGCATTGGTTCCCATCCCCCTGCCATATTAGTTTAAATCCTCCCCAACAGCACTAGCAAACACTCCCCCTAGGACATTGGTTCCAGTCCTGCCCAGGTGCAGACCGTCCGGTTTGTACTGGTCCCACCTCCCCCAGAACCGGTCCCAATGCCCCAGGAATTTGAATCCCTCCCTGCTGCACCACTGCTCAAGCCATGTATTCATCTGCGCTATCCTGCGATTCCTACTCTGACTATCACGTGGCACTGGTAGCAATCCCGAGATTACTACTTTTGAGGTCCTACTTTTTAATTTAGCTCCTAGCTCCTTAAATTCGTTTCGTAGGACCTCATCCCTTTTTTTGCCTATGTCGTTGGTACCAATGTGCACCACGACAACTGGCTGTTCTCCCTCCCATTTCAGAATGTCCTGCACCCGCTCCGAGACATCCTTGACCCTTGCACCAGGGAGGCAACATACCATCCTGGAGTCTCGGTTGCGGCCGCAGAAACGCCTATCTATTCCCCTCACAATTGAATCCCCTATCACTATCGCTCTCCCACTCTTTTTCTTGCCCTCCTGTGCAGCAGAGCCAGCCACGGTGCCATGAACTTGGCTGCTGCTGCCCTCCCCTGATGAGTCATTCCCCTCAACAGTACCCAAAGCGGTGTATCTGTTTTGCAGGGGGATGACCGCAGGGGACCCCTGCACTACCTTCCTTGCTCTACTCTTCCTGCTGGTCTTCCATTCCCTATCTGGCTGTGGACCCTTTCCCTGCGGTAAGACCAACTCGCTACACGTGATACTCACGTCATTCTCAGCATCGTGGATGCTCCAGAGTAAATCCACCCTCAGCTCCAATTCCGTAACGCGGACCGTCAGGAGCTGGAGGCGGATACACTTCCCGCACACGTAGTCGTCAGGGACACCGGAAGTGTCCCTGAGTTCCCACATGGTACAGGAGGAGCATAACACCCGACCGAGCTCTCCTGCCATGTCTTAACCCTTAGATACACTTAAACTGGTAATAACAATGCTAAAAGTTACTGACCAATATAAGAAGAAAAAGAAAAACTACTCACCAATCACCAGCCAATCACTTACCCCCTAGGCTGTGACGTCACCTTTGTTTTTTTGCCTTCTCCCTGCAGCTGCACCGGTACGCCTCTCGCCGACCCCGGACTCGCGCTGCTCCGAGCTCCCGCCTCCTCGACTGACTGCTCGAACTGCCCGACTCCCGCTGGCCTTTATAGGCCTCTCGCCGACCCCGGACTCGCGCTGCTCCGAGCTCCCGCCTCCTCGACTGACTGCTCGAACTGCCCGACTCCCGCTGGCCTTTATAGGCCTCTCGCCGACCCCGGACTCACGCTGCTCCGAGCTCCCGCCTCCTCGACTGACTGCTCGAACTGCTCGACTCCCGCTGGCCTTTATAGGCCTCTCGCCGACCCCGGACTCGCGCTGCTCCGAGCTCCCGCCTCCTCGACTGACTGCTCGAACTGCCCGACTCCCGCTGGCCTTTATAGGCCTCTCGCCGACCCCGGACTCACGCTGCTCCGAGCTCCCGCCTCCTCGACTGACTGACATGAAGCTGTGTGGCTGTGTGAGCTGAGAGGAGGATGCTAAGAGGCTGCAGGGTGACTTGGACAGGTTAGGTGAATGGTCAAATGCACGGCAGGGTGACTTGGACAGGTTAGGTGAGTGGGCAAAAGCATGGCAGATGTAGTATAATGTAGATAAATGTGAGGTTATCCACTTTGGTGGCAAAGACAGGAAGGCAGAATATTATCTGAATGGTGACAGATAAGGAAAAGAGGAGGTGCAACAAGACCTGGGTGCCATGGTACACCAATCATTGAAAGTTGGCATGTATGTACAGCAGGCGGTGAAGAAGGCAAATGGTATGTTAGCCTTCATAGCTAGGGGATTTGAGTATAGGAGCAGGGAGGCTTACTGCAGCTGTACAGAGCCTTGGTGAGGCCACACCTTGAATATTGTGTTCAGTTTTGGTCTCCGAATCTTAGGAAGGACATTGTTGCTATTGAGGGAGTGCAGCGAAGGTTCACCAGACTGATTCCCGGGATGGCAGGACTAACATATGAAGAAAGACTGGATCGACTGGGCCTGTATTCACTGGTGTTTAGAAGAATGAGAGGGGATCTCATTGAAACATATAAAATTCTGTCGGGATTGGACAGGTTAGATGGTGGAAGAATGTTCCCGATGTTGGGGAAGTCCATAACCAGGGGTCACAGTCTAAGGATAAGGGGTAAGCCATTTAGGACTGAGATGAGGAGAAATTTCTTCACTCAGAGAATTGTGAACCTGTGGAATTCTCTACCTCAGAAAGTTGTTGAGGCCAGTTCGTTAGAAATATTCAAAAGGGAGTTAGTTGCCGCCCTTACGGCTAAAGGGATCAAGGGGTATGGAGAGAAAGCAGGAATGAGGTACTGAAGTTGCATGATCAGCCATGATCATATTGAATGGTGGTGCAGGCTTGAAGGGCCGAATGGCCTACTCCTGCACCTATTGTCTATGTTTCTATGTTTCTATGACTCGTCTACCATGTGGGACCTTATCAAAAGCCTTGCTAAAGTCCATATATACTACATCGTACGCACTGCCCTCATCGAACCTCTTGGGTACCTCCTCAAAAATTTCAAACAGGTTAGTCAAACACGATCGTCCCTTAACAATCCACCCTGACTGTCCCTAATTACTCCTTGGCTTTCCAAATGCAGATCTATCCTGTCTTTCAAAATTTTTTCCAATAATTTTCCCACCACTGAGGTTAGGCTGACAGGCCTGTAATTACTCGGCCTTTCCCTTTCTCCCTTCTTAAACAAGAGTACTACATTACCAGTCCTCCAATCCTCCGGCACCATGCCCAGATCCAAAGAGGACTGGAAAATAATGGTCAAGGTCTCAGCTATTTCCTCTTTCAATTCGCTCAACAGCCTGGGATGCATTTCATGTGGGCTTGGGGACTTATCTACTTTCAAAGCTGCTCAATCCCTTAATACTTCCTCTCTCACTATATTTATTTCATCCAGAATATCACACTCCTCCTCGATAGCAGTATCTGCATTGCCCCTTTCCTTTGTGAAAACAGATACAAAGTATTCGTTAAGAACCCTACCAACATCTTCCGCCTCCACACAAAGATTACCCTCATGGTCTCTAATAGGCCCTACCCTTTCTTTAGTTACCCTCTTACTCTTAATACATTTATAGAACATCTTAGGGTTTTCCTTAATTTTACTGGCCAAGAATTTCTCGTGCTCTCTCTTCGCATTCCTAATACCCATTTTAATTTTGCCTCTTAACTTTCTATATTCCTCTAAAGATTCTTTTGTATTTAGCCGTTGGTATATTTTATAAGCGTCCCTTTTTTTTCCTAATCCTCTCCTGTAAGTCCCTAAACATCCAGGGGGCTCTAGAATTATTTTTCCCAGCCTTTTTCTTTAAGGGCACATGTTTGGCCTGAGCCTTCCGGATCTCCTCCTTGAATGCCTCCCACTGTTCCGACACGGATTTACCCACAAGTAGCTGTTTCCAGTCCACTGTGGCCAAATCACTCCTTAACTTAGCAAAATTAGCTTTTCCCCAATTCGGAACTTTTATTCCAGGCCTATTCTTGTCCTTATCCATAACCAACTTGAATCTGACTGAATTATGGTCACTGGCACCCAAGTGCTCTCCCACTAATACCCCTTCAACCTGCCCAGCTTCATTCCCCAAAACTAAATCCAAGACCGCCCCTCTCGTGATCCCTTGAATGCATTTCAAGAATTCTGCTCCTTCTATACCCTTCACACTATATTTGTCCCAATCAATATTTGGATAGTTAAAATCCCCTACTGTTACTACCCTATGGTTTTTGGACTTCAAAGCAATTTGCCGACATATTTGCTCCTCTATCTCCCTCCCACTGTTTGGGGGTCGATAATACACGCCCAGCAGTGTGATCGCCCCTTTTTTATTTTTCAATTCGACCCATTGGCCTCATTTGATGATCTCTCCAACATATCATCCCTCCTCACCGCTGTAATAGTTTCTTTAATCAGTACCCCAAACACCCCCCGTCCCTTTTTACCCGCCTCTCTATCTTGTCCAAAAATCCTGTAGCCAGGAATATTGATCTGCCAAACCTGCCCCTCTTTCAGCCATGTTTCTGTAATGCCTATAATGTCATACTCCCAAGTGTCTACCTGTGCTCTTAGCTGATCCGCCTTATTCGCTATACTCCTTGCATTAAATTATGTACCATTCAGCACAGGAAGACCTCCTTGCTTACTACATACTAAGCTCTGTTTCCTCTGTCTTACAGATTCGCTTTCTAGATTCTTGCTATCCAATTTCTGCTTTACTTCCTTCCCTTTTGAATTAATTCTCAGCTTCCCATCCCCCTGCCAAGCTAGTTTAAACTCTCCCCAACAGCACTAGCAAAACTCCCCGCGAGGATATTGGTCCCGGAGCTGTTGAGGTGCAACCCGTCCGGTTTGTACAGGTCCCATCTCCCCCAGAAGTGGTCCCAATGCCTCAAGAATTTAAAGCCCTCCCTCCTACACCAACTTTCCAGCTATGTGTTCATCCTCTCCATCCTTCTATTCTTATACTCATTAGCACGTGGCACCGGTAGTAACCCAGAGATTACTACCTTTAAGGTCCTACCCTTTAATTTTCTTCCTAGCTCCCTGAATTCTTCCTGTAGGACCTCATCCCTCATTTTACCTATGTCATTGGTCCCGATATGGACCACGACCTCTAGCTGTTTACTCTCCCCCCCTACCCCCACCTCCCCAGGAGGCCGTGCATCCGCTCTGTGACATCCTTGACCCTGACACCAGGGAGGCACAAAACCATTCGGGAGTCACATCTACAGCCACAGAAACGTCTGTCTCTTCCCCTACCTATAGAATCCCCTATCACTAGGGCTTTTTTGTTCTTCGTCCTTCCCCCCTGTGCAGCTGAGCCACCCGTGGTGCCTTAGAATTTTCTCTGGCTGCACTCCCCAGAGGCACCATCGTCCTTACCGATACTCAGAAGTGAATATTGGTTTGAAAGTGAGATGGACTCACGGGGAGACTCCTGCGCTACCTGCCGAGCACACTTATTACGTCTAGTGGTCACCTACTTCCCCTCTACCCTCGCGCCTTTAAGCTGCGGGGTGACCACCTCCTGAAACGTGCTATCCACGTAGTTCTCAGCCTCGCGGATGCACCGTATTGACATCACCTGCTGCTCCAGCTCTGAAACATGGAGCTCAAGCAGTTGAAGCTGGAGACACCTCCTGCACACATGGTTGTCTAGGCTGCGCGAAGCGTGCAGGACTTCCCACATGCCGCAGTCCACGGGACTGAGCTGCACTGCCATCCCTCTAGTTAGCCTTATCCAGTATAAAATCTACTTAAAAATAAATAGAGAAAAGAGAGCTATTTACCAGTTCACCTCAGCGACCTCTGTGGCTTCCCGAACTCACCGACCTATGAGGCATCCCGACCTCTCGAACTCCGAACTCCCAACCTACTTAAAAAGAAATAGAAATAAGAGAGCTACTTACCAACTCACCTCACCAACCTCCGAGGCCTCCGAACTCCCAGCCTCCAAACTCCCGACTCACCAACCTCACAGGGCCTACCAACTCGCTGACCTCACGTATAGAAGAGTTAAAGTTAGAACAAAGGAAGAAGATAGCAAAAATAGCAAAAATAAGGGAGGAGGCGCAGAAAGGCGAGGCCCCCAACAGGCAAAAAAGGGAGCACCCTTTTGCAGTATTGCCTCCAATACATAAGAACATAAGAACATAAGAATCAGGAACAGGAGTAGGCCATCTAGCCCCTCGAGCCTGCTCCGCCATTCAACAAGATCATGGCTGATCTGGCCAGTACAGAACAACAACACACACTAGCTTTAACTACAGTGCTAGGGGCTCGACAGAGTTCGGGAAATAAAATAAATCCTAGGAAGGTGCCAATTTCACTAACATCTATGAATAGTGGTGGAGGGGTATCTCCCGAGATAGACCCACCAACACGGACCCACCCACTACTTTAACAACAATGAGCACTACCGGGGCCCTGACCACCATACCCCCAGCGCCACAAACGTGTTTAACTGTGAACGCTGGGACAAAAGGGGATTGATAAGGCAGACTAAGGATAAGATACACTTCAGGGTATGTCAGCAAATAATTACTGTATTCCTAAATAACCATCCCCAACTTGTGCAGGTCAAACACCAAAAACCTGACCCTGTGAGCACTTAAAGGCCCTGAATCAAAAACCATGAAGTTCAATGTGGAAAGAGGGTCTGGTGAAAAACGGGACCAGGGAAAAAGAGGGATACTAGAAATGGTACGCGGCGAGATACACGACAAGATACATGGCAGGATATGCAGCAGGAGTTGCGACGGTAAACAAAATAGATGATCGCGTTAATGCTCTAACACGAACCCTACAGGGATTGTTGGAGAGAAATGTAGGAGAAACTCACTTGCAGTCCCATGACAATCCAGAAATGTAACTGAAGAGAACAACAGTACTAAGACTCTCAGCATAGATGATTGTTATGAAAATAACCAAGTTGTTTTATGTCGAGATCCACTACGAATGATCAAAGATGACTGTGGGTATGACCAAGTGGGCGGGTGCACCTTGAGCATCACCCCCCTAACAATGGACAACAAAATTATCGCTGTTTCACAAGGAAATGGAGATTGATGTGTGAGCACCACGGCAACTGAAATGAAGAAGGAACACCTCATGTACCATTATGGATATTGACTTCTGCTTTACTCCGCTTGACGAGACAGATATAAACGGGTTTATTGTAACCCCTGAACTAAAGGAAGAAGCCATCGATGGGACGATGATGGACATTACCTGAGGAGATTATGCGAAGGCCATCGGGCCGCAAGGAGAACTGATACTCGAACTGAATGAGGAACAAACTCGACTGAATTGGTCAAAATTCGACAACATAGAGAAGACCCAGGTGGAGGAAAGATAAAAGAAACAGAGGATACCCCAGGCAGGGCATAATTCGAACACCGAGAAAATGTTGACTAGAAAGGACTTATACATGAACTATGCTGGACTCAATGTACTGGTTGTAGTGCAAGGGAACTCATCTTGCTAGTATTATCCTGTAAAAAGTGTGACTTACATTAGAGTCAGGCCCTAACCCGTACTATAGTTAAAACATTGAATAAAAGGAAATTAGACAATTCGGCAGAAAGGACTTATTTAGTATAACCTTGATGGGAAAGCCAACAGGTAGGGCTTGCAGCTCGGGAAATTGCGCTACCCAAGCGAAAGGACAACCCTGAAGCTCACCCATGAGGAATTAATTGGGAACTGGCCTATCTTGGGCATATAGCCAAGGGCCATAAGGGGGGAATTGTAAGGGATATAGGGCTAGATCCTTCACTTTTGTGCTTATCACCTAAAAATGAGCGTTATTTCCAGCATGGGCATTTAAAAATGGTTTTCAGATCGCCGGCTTCTCGCCCATTCTCAAAACACCTAGTTTCCATTTTTGAAAATGGGCGTTACCGCAAACAATATCAAATGGGCGGTAGCGTTAAATTTTTTTGACCTTCTGCCGTAAAGTGTGGCCATCCTTAGCAACGGCATGGCAACGCTCGATTCCCGCGATTCAGGAGGTCAAGGGTCATCATGACATGCGCAGAAGAGGAAACAGAGAGAGAGGGAGCTCAGACGGACTGAAAGCGTGTGTGGCTGTGGTGTGTGCTTGTCTGACTGTTGTGGGAGGCACAACGGAGATTCACCAGTAGCAAAAAGCCTACTAAGCCCCAAAACACTGAGTTTTTGTCCAACAAATAAGATATAACATGGAAGGAATGGAGGAGGACCTGGTAGCCAGGAACACTGGTGGCAGACGGCTCCCAGTGGTCCCGGAGCGCAGCACTGCACCCCAAGGTGCCACACCCCCATTGCCAAACACACATGAGAGCCAGCAGAACATCTTGCTTCTGCCTCGGAGCATGTTCCCACCTTTCCCGTCCAAGCAGCACTTCGGCCGAAACCACCCCCAATGAAGCATCGCCTGGAGTCCTCCTCGGTCAGGTGGCTTGGAGTCAGGAGGGGAAGGGGAAGGGGTAGAGGTGGGGAGGAGAAGCGGTGTTGGGAGGGGTGGCTGGGGCAAAGAGTTGGTTTGTATAAAAATACTGATGATTTCAAACTAATGTGCGGTTTAAATTGTTTTTATTTAACAAAACCTGATAGCGCATTGGCTCAGATAACTGCACCATTACATGCTGGTGATTCCTTAACATCAAAGGTATAATGACACTTAAGTTCAATTAACTTAAACTTTAACTGTCACCAAGGCGATGCCCACCATTGATGTATGACCTGCACACCCAGCAGTGTGTCAGCCTTGTACATAACACCGGATGGTCTGCACCTGGGCAGGACCGGAATCAATGTCCTAGGGGGAGTGTTTGCTAGTGCTGTTGGGGAGGGGTTAAACTAATATGGCAGGGGGATGGGAACCTATGCAGGGAGACAGAGGGAAGTAGAATGGGGGCAGAAGCAAAAGATAGAAAGAAGAAAGTAAAAGTGGAGGACAGAGAAACCCAAGGCAAAAAGCAAAAAGGGCCACATTACAGCAACATTCTAAAGGGGCAAAGGGTGTTAAAAAGACAAGCCTGAAGGCTCTGTGCCTCAATGCGAGGAGTATTCGTAATAAGGTGGACAAATTAACTGCGCAGATAGCAGTTAATGGATATGATGTAATTGGCATCACGGAGATATGGCTCCAGGGTGACCAAGGCTGGGAACTCAACATCCAGGGTTATTCAACATTTAGGAAGGATAGACAGAAAGGAAAAGGAGGTGGGGTGGTGTTGCTGGTTAAAGAGGAAATTAATGCAATAGTAAGGAAGGACATTAGCTTGAATGATGTGGAATCTGTATGGGTGGAGCTATGGAATACCAAAGGGCAGAAAACGCTAGTGGGAGTTGTGTACAGACCATCAAACAGTAGTAGTAAGGTTGGGGACAGCATCAAACAAGAAATAAGGGATGTGTGCAATAAAGGTACAGCAGTTATCATGGGGGACTTTAATCTACATGTTGACTGGGCTAACCAAACTGGTAGCAATGCGGTGGAGGAGGATTTCCTGGAGTATATACGGGATGGTTTTCTAGACCAATATATCGAGGAACCAACTAGAGGCCTGGCCATCCTAGACTGGGTGATGTGTAATGAGAAAGAACTAATTAACAATCTTTTTGTGTGAGGCCCCTTGGGAAAGAGTGACCATAATATGGTAGAATTCTTTATTAATATGGAGAGTGACACAATTAATTCAGAAACTAGGGTCCTGAACTTGATGAAAGGTAACTTCGATGGTATGAGACGTGAATTGGCTAGAATAGATTGGCAAGTGATGCTTAAAGGGTTGACGGTGGATAAGCAATGGCAAACATTTAAAGATCACATGGATGAACTTCAACAATTGTACATCCCTGTCTGGAGTAAAAAATAAAATGGGGAAGGTGGCTCAACCGTGACTAACAAGGGAAATTAAGGATATTGTTAAATCCAAGGAAGAGGCATATAAATTGGCCAGAAAAAGCAGCAAACCTGAGGACTGGAAGAATTTTCAAAGGCAGCAGAGGAGTACAAAGTGTTTAATTAGGCGGGTGAAAATAGAGTATGAGAGGAAGCTTGCTGGGAACATAAAAACTGACTGCAAAAGTTTCTATAGATATGTGAAGAGAAAAGATTAGTGAAGACAAGCGTAGGTCCCTTGCAGTCAGATTCAGGTGAATTTATAATGGGGAACAAAGAAATGGCGGACCAGTTAAACAAATACTTTGGTTCTGTTTTCACGAAGGAAGACACAAATGACTTTCCGGAAATACTTGGGGACCAAGGGTCTAGTGAGAAGGAGGAACTGAAGGATATCCTTATAAAGCGAGAAATTGTGTTAGGGAAATTGATGGGATTGAAGGCCAATAAATCCCCAGGGCCTGATGGTCTGCATCCCAGAGTACTTAAGGAAGTGGCCCTAGAAATAGTGCCTGCATTGGTGATCATTTTCCAACAGTCGATCGATTCTAGATCAGTTCCTATGGACTGGAGGGTAGCTAATGTAACACCACTGATTAAAAAAGGAGGGAGAGAGAAAACGGGTAAATGATAGACCGGTTAGCCTGACATCAGTAGTGGGGAAAATGTTGGAATCAATTATTAAAGATAAAATAACTGCACATTTGGAAAGCAGTGAGAGAATCGGTCCAAGTCAGCATGGATTTATGAAAGGGAAATCATGCTTGATAAATCTTCTGGAATTTTTTGAGGATGTAACTAATAGAGTGGACAAGGGAGAACTAGTGGATGTGGTGTATTTGGACTTTCAAAAGGCTTTTGACAAGGTCCCACACAAGAGATTGGTGTGCAAAATCAAAGCATATGGTATTGGGGGTAATGTACTGACGTGGATAGAGAACTGGTTGGCAGACAGGAAACAGAGTCGGGATAAATGAGTCCTTTTCAGAATGGCAGGCAGTGACTAGTGGAGTGCCGCAGGGCTCAGTGCTGGGACCCCAACTCTTTACAATATACATTAATGATTTAGATGAAGGAATTGAGTGTAACATCTCCAAATTTGCAGATGACTCTAAACTGGGTGGCGGTGTAAGCTGTGAGGAGGACGCTAAAAGGCTGCAAGGTGACTTGGACAGGTTAGGTGAGTGGGCAAATGCATGGCAGATGCAGTATAATGTGGATAAATGTGAGGTTATCCACTTTGGGGGCAAAAACATGAAGGCAGAATATTATCTGAATGGTGGCAGATTAGGAAAGGAGAAGGTGCAACAAGACCTGGATATCATGGTACATCAGTCATTGAAAGTTGGCATGCAGGTACAGCAGGCGGTGAAGAAGGCACATGGCCTGTTGGCCTTCATAGCTAGGGAATTTGAGTATAGGAGCAGGGAGATCTTGCTGCAGTTGTACAGGGCCTTGATGAGGCCTCACCTGGAATATTGCGTTCCGTTTTGGTCTCCTAATCTGAGGAAGGACATTCTTGCTATTGAGGGAGTGCAGCGAAGGTTCACCAGACTGATTTCCAGAATGGCGGGACAGACATGTGAGGAGAGACTGGATCAGCTGGGCCTTTGCTTTTATACACTGGAGTTTAGAAGGATGATAGGGGATCTCATAGAAACTTACAAGATTCTGACAGGACTGGACAGGTTAGATGCGGGAAGAATGCTCCTGATGATGGGGAAGTCCAGAACCAGGGGACACAGTCTTAGGATAAGGGGTAGGCCATTTAGGACTGAGATGAGGAGAAACTTCTTCACTGAGAGAGTTGTTAACCTGTGGAATTCCTTGCCGCAGAGAGTTGTTGATGCCAGTTCATTGGATATATTCAAAAGGGAGTTAGATATGGCCCTTACGGCTAAAGGGATCGAGGGGTATGGAGAGAAAGCAAGAAAGGGGTACTGAGGGAATGATCAGCCATGATCTTATTGAATGGTGGTGCAGGCACGAAGGGCCGAATGGCCTACTCCTGCACCTATTTTCTATGTTTCTATGTTTCAGGCAAAGCGATCATTGATGAGCTCCTGACGTAAGGCTCTTGCAGCTATCATGCCACCACGGTCCCTTTCATGCGTTCTACAGGGGGGCGGGGCATGGCTTCAGCGTCAGCCTGATTGTCTGGGCCGATGTCAGCATTCGCCTCCTCGTCCTCCTCTTCCTCTCTCTGCTGAGGTGGACTGTCAGACTCATCAGGCAATTCTTGTCCCCTCCTGATAGCCAAGTTGTGCAGCATGGAGCACACCACCACAAATTTATCTACCTGCTCAGGGTGGTATTGGAGCTCGCCTGCTGAATGGTCCAGGCATCTGAAGTGCTGCTTCAGCACTCCAATGGTTTTCTCCATGATATTGCGAGTTGCTCTGTGGCTCTCGTTGTATCGCCTTTCGGCCTCGGTGTGGGTGTCACGCAGGGGGGTCATCAGCCAGGTGGTGAGGCCATATCCTTTGTCCCCAAGCATCCAGCATTGACCTTGTGGCTGACTGGTAAACAAGTCAGATACAGAGCTCTCACACAGGATGTGAGCATCATGGATGCTGCCCGGAAATTGAGCATTCACTGCCAGTATAATTTGCTGGTGGTCAACAACCAGTTGAACATTCAGGGAGTGGAATCCCTTGCGGTTCCTGAAAACCTCAGCATCCTGAAAAGGTGCCCGCATCACGATGTGCGTACAGTCTATTGCTCCCTGCACCTTGGAGAAGTTTGCAATTCTGCAGAATCGTAGTGCCCTCTCACTCTGTGCCTCCTGTATGGGGTGGTCCCGGGGGTCAGGTTCACCTCTGACCTACTTGACTGGTTTGAATCACTCCCCTGGGTTCTTGACTCTGGGTTTATTTGGGGGGGTGTGATGAAGTGAAAAAGGCAACTGGTTTGAAGCAAAAGAACTTTGTATTTTCTTGTCTGTAATAAAATACATATTCAAAGGGGGTTACTGTAAAAATTACACCGCCCATCACCCAGTACCTAATCCTAACTAGGTTAGACTCCAGGGCAGGCAGGGACTATGCTTACCAATCCTTTCTGATAGTTAGCGGTAGTTTGCAATTTCGGGGTTCGTTGAATTCTGTAGGTTCTGCTTGCCGTACTCCGAATGTTACTGCGCAATCTTCAGTTGGGTTGATTCTGCTGATGCGGTAAGGCGTGTTTTTGATCTATGGGGTAAGTACCCGGTTTCCTTCATTAGAAATAGGTTCAAAGTCTCTTTAGGTGATGTTTTCACCTGTTGGTAGTCAGGACTTAGATTGTAGAGTGGAAACCTTTCGATTCTTCGGTTTCTTCCTTGTGGAGTTTCATTTCGAAATGGGTCGATTGCCGTGATGTTTCTGTGGTACCACATTGGCTGTGGTTGGTTGCTGCCGCGATGATGATGTTCTTCCTGGGCTTCAGGACTTCGAGGCTGGAGAAGTTAGTTTACGACTGTCGCGTTGGTTTCTCACCCTTCTTGATGGCCTAGTCGCAGTATGGCCCCTGGTGTAGTATGGCACAGGCGTAGTATGGCATACCCTTTGTTAAAACAGGGGGCCAGTTATATGGTTTGAGTTGTCCTAATCGTCGCGCCAAATCAGTCCAGATTTCTTCATTTAAATTTGGCAGGCTTGACATTTCTTTGTAATATTTTGGTGGGCTCGTTAAAAGTTAATATGTCTTGGGTGGGTTGCTCTTCTAAATCTGTTTCCTGATGGAAATATTAGTTTGGTAATTGCAATGTCCTTTTGTGCTTGGATTTCGCATACAGACTGTAGTGGGCCCTTTGTTCTTATCCATGTTGAAGATAGCTTTTCTCGGTTTAGTTTGATGGCTGGTCATCTCTGAGTTATTGTTGTAATGTTAATGTCTCTTGTGGAGAAGGATTTTAGAGTATCCATTTCTCCAGACAATTTACCTTAGTCCCAACACCCAGACAGTTCCAATAATCAAGTTGGCTCCTTTTAGTTCCTTAGGCCTGCCCACAGACTTGAATTTGTCTTGTAAAAGTCCAAAATTCAATTAAAGTTTGTAATTTCTTCCATAAGCACTTTAGTATTTCAAACTTTCCGGTAGATAGTCCCAAATTAAATTTCCTTTCGAATGAGCCCAAACACTAGGGGAGGGGGAAGGGTTCCCGTGAATTTTGACCTTTCACTCCCTGGTCATAGGGAAGCTGATCAAGTCCCTCCTGCATGTGTACAGGGCTTCAGTGACCTGTCTAATGCAGCGATGTGTGGCATGGTGAGAAAGTCCGCAAATATCTCCAGCTGTGGCCTGAAAAGAACCTGAGGCGTAGAACGACAGTGCCGCGGTGACTTTGACCTCGATGGACAGTGCAGTACTGATGGTGCTGGCAGGCTGCAGATTGGCCCTTATCAGCTGGCGTACCTCAGTGATAACCTCTTTGTGGAAGCAGTCTCCGAAGGTAGGTGGTGTCAGGCAAGTCGAGGTAAGAATGCTTCTCCTTGTACTTGCGAGGGGTGTAACATCTGGTCCTCCTCATCTGTCTGTCACGTCTTACATTGGGCATATAATGCAGTGGAGCGTACCTTCGGCAATCTCGAGTCTGCTGCATGTAATTGGTCACCAAGAGAGGGTGAGAAAGGACAGGCCCCATTGCAGTAGCTCTCTGTTTTTCACCGATTGGTCATAAACAAGGAATGTCCCAACGAAGACACCTTTCAATTCCAATCGGTCACAGTATGGTCAAGATGTTTTTACAGATGTTCACATCAAATCCAACGACCTGAAGAGTACATCCGAACTCCGCCAAGGTTGAAGCACAGCAGCCTTTTAAAGGACACGACATGTGATCTAGAACATGGCATCCATAATGCAATGATTAGGTCTGATTAGTTCTTTTTCTGGGCGTTTTTTTGGGTGAGCAATGTTGTGGGCGATATGTGTGCGAGGTGGTTAAATTGACGCTGGGCGATCTCATGGCTGCTAGTTTCGGTAAATATGCTCTTTACGACAAAAAAGAGTGGATGGGCGTTAATATTGAATCTCGCCGTTAAATCCGTGCAGAAAGTAACGCTGGGCGATATTATGGGCATTGAATTCGCCCATTCTGCTGATTCCACCCAAAAAAAACGGGCAGACGGTAATATTTTTTCCCGCCGTTAAGCACACGGGGCAAGTAATGCTCGGTGATAAGTTTCCGAAAAGTGCCCGCCAGTTTCCATTTTGTGCCAAAATTGGTGATATATGAGTGTTATACGTCATTTCTGCGGTAAAATGGGCATTAAGTGGGCATTAAGCATGCAAAAAAAGTGGAGGTTCTAGCCCATAGAGTTGTAGCAGGCAAACAGCAGACAGATAGGTGGTCACAACACAATGCTGAAGGTAGTGAACTAATCGGTATTAGGAGGGTGTGAGGAATCGGTTGTACCGAAGGTTTCGTTTGACTGATCCCGTGGTCGTTATCAGAAGGGCGTCAACTCCTTATATCAGGGGATCCACCTCGAGGAAGGGAAGCCTTCCTATTACCCCAACAGGCACAGATAATGAAATCGGCGCCGCAGATGCCCGGACACACTGAAAGAATTGAAAAACACATAGCAGCAACTTACCTCCAACCCCGCCCGGAGGCCGTCCATCCACTCTCGGTCCCCGGTTCGCGCACACAGTCTGGAGAGAGAAGAGAGAGAGAGAGAGAGAGAAAGGAGAGAGAGAGAGAGAGATTGATTTGAACCAGCGACCAAGAAGACCGGACAGCCTTCGGGCGGGGTTGGAGATAAGTTGGTACTATGTGTTTTTGAATTCTTTTAATGTGCTGGTAGGTTGGCTATATGGTTCACTTTGTGTCCCTGGTTACCATGGCAGCCCAATCTTTTTGGTGCAGATCAAGGCTCCATCTCCAAAACTAAAGGTTGGGTTAGGCCACGCCAAAATGAAGAGATCCAACGGGGAAAATTACAGCACTTTTTTTTGGCGTACTTGGGCCCCAAAGAATCGGGCGTAACTCTTCAAGTACGCCAAAAAATGTTTTGGGGAACATAGAGCCCATAGATTACAATTTTACAAATTCGACTGCTGAGCCTTGAGTATCTTGTAAGCTTTTAGCTTCCTCCTGCTCTGACCTACATTTCTTTGCAGTTGGCTGGCTATGCCCATTTTCTATAGTCTTATTTGACTCCAGAAACCATCTTAGGGAATTTCTGAATTCAGGGCATATAGCCCAGGATTCCTGACCTCTATCTTGCTCTGTCCTCTTGAGCTCCCTTGGAACCCTTACATCAGTTCTAGTGTTAGTTTTCTTCCTAAAATCTGATTATCCCAGTTATCAATACCCTGTCTAGTTGGTTTGTGGTGGCTGGTGTGCACCTGGAATTTTAGGTCTTTGATTGAAACAGCTGTGAGCTTTTTGACGTGGAAGCAAGTCATCCTTGATTCGAGGGGCTGTCTACGATGAGTTGGTTTGTGTTTTCTCATTGATCTTCATAACTGAACCCCAACTCCAATGCCCCCTCCCTCCTCCCCTCGGTATATACAGAGTCTCTGCGAGATTGTCCCATACCCACAGAACCGCCTTCAATCCACTGCATCTGAGTTGTTGGGGATATGGATGTTGTGACCATTGTGGCCATTGAAGTACTTGGACCTGCCAATTCACTTTGATCATCGTCCAATTTAGGCTTATAATGATCTACTCATGGTACCGAAGGTGTATCACTCGCTAGAAACATTTGATCCACATGAACCTTCCCTTTTTATTCAATAATTTTGACCAAGTATTGCTTGATGCCGCATACCCAAATAATTGTACCAGTGTCCATTTGCGTGGACTTGCCCTTTGACAGACTGAGAACTCTGACCTGATCACCCTTCTGAAAGCAGCGTTCTTTAATACCGGAATGATAATGACGTTTCTGCACCGTTTGCGCCTTCTCTACCTTATCCGGCAAGTTCGGTTGCAATAAACGGAGATGCCTCCTCAGCCTATGCTTCATCAATAATTCAGCATGTGTGTACCCTGACGTAGAATAAGGCGTATTTCTGTATTTGAAAAGAAAATTCACTAACCTGTGCTTCATGCTCACCAATGATCCACTCTATAGAACTTGTTTCCGCAAAGCCTCCTTGACAATCCTGACTGACCTTTCAGCTGCACCATTCGAAATGGGATGATATAGTGCTACCAATGTGTGTTTGATACTGTTGTGTCTGCAAAATTCGCAATTTGCATGGACCGAAATTGCGGTCCATTATCTGACACCATTTCTTCCAGCAGACTATGGCATGCAAAAATGACCTGCAATGTATGCTCTGCAGTCATAGATGAACCCATATGCCATACCTCCAGGTTATCGATTAGAACCAGAAGATGATCACTGCCCCCTCACAAAAGTCAATATGTATTCTTTGGAATGGTCTCGTAGGCCAAATCGATGCTTGCAGCGGTGTTTTAGCTGGCATGGTCCTGCAGTCTTGACAGATAGCACACTTACTTACTAATACTTCTAAGTCTTTATCCAACCCAGGCCAATAAAACAAACATCGGGCCACCGCTTTCATGCCTACGATTCCAGTATGCTCACCGTGAAGTTCCGTCAAGACTTTGGCCTGTAGTGCACTGGGAATTACTACTCTCAGTCCCCATTTTAGACATCACTGCTCACATGATAATTTGTGCCGACGATTATAAAAGGGCTTTATCCCCTCATCTAAATGCGTCTGATCTTCAGACTACCCTCACTGGGTGTGCTCATAGGCCTGCTGTAACGTAGCATCTTTCTGTGTGCGCTGCAATAACAGAGGCGGTGACTGGAAAGTCCTCATCAATGACATCTAGAGTGAAGATTGAATGTTCGCGGCCAATTTCAGAATCTTCATGAGGCAACCTTGAAAGGGCATCTACCACTGCATTCTGCTTCGACGTACGATACCCGACTTTGTAATCATACTGAGACAATAAAAAAGACCATCTTTGTATCCTGGAAGCTGCCATAGATGGAAATGCTGCCTTTGGGCCTAGGCTACCTATCAACGGTTTGTGATTGGTTACTGGCGTCCCAAAAGAATACCAAATATAATTGCCGTAGCCTCTTTCTCAATCTGGGCATAATTTTGTTCGCTTTTTTTGAGCAAACGTGATGCAAAGGCAACTGGTTTTTACTGCCCATCATTCATAACATGGCTGATCACTGTTCCCACACCATAGCCAGAGGCATCACATGCTAGTCCTAGTTCATGGGCTAGACTTTCCACTTTTGTGCAAATCGGCCAAAAATGGGTATTATTTTCAGTGTGGGCAGTAAATATGGATTTTCAGATTGCCAGATTGTCATCCATTGTCAAAACCCTTACTTTTCATTTTTTAAATGGGCATTACCCTGAGTGATCTGAAATGGGCGTTGGCGTTAAGGTTCTCTATCCTTCTGCCGTAAAGTGTCACCGTCCTTAGCAATGGCATGGCGATGCTAGTTTCCCGCATTTCAGGAGGTCAGGGGTCATCATTTATGTGTATAAGAGGAGACAGAGAGAGAGGGAGCAGAGAGGGAGTGAAGGTGTGTGTGGGTGTGGTGTGGGTGCTTGTTTGGCTGTTTTGGGAGGTAGGAGGGAAAATTTCAACCTTAATACAGAATTGTGAGCAAAAAGTTAGCTGTTACCAGCGAGATATTTTTGCTGATTTGGTGTTTACAATGGAGGGAATGGAGGAGACGACACAGCATGCTGTGGAGACTGACGCTGGCGAGAGCAGTGAGATGGGAGAGGAACAATTTGGAGACGAAAGAGAGTGAGGAGATTCTCGGACGAGGCAAATGCAGGAGGTCAAGTCACGCTGGGGTGAATTGACACAGGGAGGGCGTGGGAAGCCCACCCCAAAGGCCTACTAGAAGATATGGGCTGAGATAGCCGAGGTGGTCACGTCGGCGACCAACGAGGTGCGTGAGGGCAACCAATGTCGCAAGCGCTGGAACGACCTTGTCGGATCCGCAAGGGTAAGTATTACATTTAGTTACATCTACTTATATATCTATATAAATTGATTTGTAAGTGTAATGATTGATTAAAATCAAATGTGAGGTATTTCACTTTTACCGGGAAGGTTGTACTCAAAGCCTGCATTCACGGTATATGTCTTTATTGTGTTCCTAACACAGATGAGACTGCACACAGGGAGGTTAAAGTAATAGTGACCTCAGTCTTTATTAAGACACTCCAGAGAGAGGAACAGGCCTTAGGGACTGGGTTATATAGAGTGCTCCCAAGGGATGCTGGGATCCCTTGGGACTTCAGGGGATGCGCTCCCTGGTGGCAGAATATGGGAGTGCATGCTTTACAGATACACAACATCACTCCCCCCCAAAGTCAAAGTGAAAACTATTTACAAGATGAGGCGGTCGGGAGCCTTTCTTTCCCTGGTGGACCGTCTCGGTACAAATGTCTGTTCTGGTGTGTTGGCTGTGCCCTCGCTGGACTGGAGTGCTGTTGGTCCTGCAGGGCTGCTGCGTGAGCCTGGCCTTGCTGGGCTGTTGGGTTTGATTTCCTGGTCCGGGGTGGTGTCGTTGATCCTTTGGGTGTGTGTTGTGGGCTCGAAAAAGGTGGTATCTCCTGTGGGTTGTTCAGGGCAGTCTGTGAACCGCAGCCTCGTTTGGTCCAGGTGCTTTCTGCAAATTTGTCCATTGTCTAGTTTGACTACAAACACCCTATTCCCTTCTTTAGCTATCACCGTGCCCGCGATCCACTTGAGACCATGTCCATAGTTTAGCACATACATAATGTCATTCAGATCAATTTCCCGTGACACAGTGGCGCGACCATCGTTTACATTTTGTTGCTGCCGCCTGCTCTCTATCTGATCATACAGTTTGGGGTGGACCAGCGAGAGTCTGGTTTTAAGTGTCCTTTTCATGAGTAGCTCAGCCGGGGGCACCCCTGTGAAGCAGTGGGGTCTCATGTGGTAGCTGAGCAGTTCTCGGGATAGGCGCGTTTGGAGTGAGCCTTCTGTGACTCGTTTAAGATGTAATGTTTGTAGCTCCACACTGTGAATGTGGACGTATTGTGTACTGCAAGTGCAGGGTTAATAATAAACAGAACTAGGCAGATTTCCGGAGACTTCCGAGAGAGCTGCCTGCCATGATAGGAAGCTGTGTGTGCTGTGTTCTGTGAATATATCACACTCGGGACAGGCGGGTTTGGAGTGAGCCTTCTGGGACTCATTTAAGGCTCTGTTTGATTGTTTGTACTGCCCGCTCTGCCTGCCCATTGGAGGCTGGTTTAAACGAGGCCGATGTGACATGTTTGATCCCATTGCGGGTCATGAATTCTTTAAATTCGGCACTGGTAAAACATGGCCTGTTGTTGCTGACCAGTATGTCAGGCAGGCCGTGGGTGGCAAACGGCCCTCAGGCTTTCAATGGTGGTGGCGGTGCTTCCCGACATTATTTCACATTCAATCCATTTTGAAAAAGCATCCACCACCACCAGGAGCATTTTACCAAGAAACGGGCCCACATAGTCGACATGGATCCTCGACCATGGTCTGGAGGGCCAGGACCACACACTTAGTGCTGCCTCTCTGGGTGTGTTGCTCAGCTGAGCACACACGCGGCATTGCCGTACACAGGACTCTAAGTCAGAGTCGATACCAAGCCACCACACATGGGATCTGGCTATCGCTTTCATCATTATTATACCTGGGTGTGTGCTGTGGAGACCGAGATGAACGTCTCCCTGTCCTTTTTGGGTAGCACTACGCAGTTACCCCACAACAGGCCGTCTGCCTGAATGGACAGCTTGTCCTTTTGCCGCTGGAACGGCTTGATTAGCTCTTGCATTTCAATGGGGATGCTGGTCCAGCTCCCATGCAGTACACAGTTTTTTACTAGGGACAGCAGAGGATCTTGGCTGATCCAAGTCCTAATCTGGAGGGTCGTGACAGGTGATTTATCATTTTCAAACGCTTCCATGGCCATCAACAAGTCTGCGGGCTGCGCCACCATCAACAAGTTTGCAGGCTACGCCATTTCAACCCCGTGGTGGACAATGGTAGCCGACTGAGAGCATCCGCACAGTTCTCGGTGCCTGGCTTGTGGCGGATGGTATAGTTATACGCTGATAGCGCGAGTGCCCACCTTTGTATGCATGCTGAGGCATTAGTATTTATCCCCTTGTTTTCAGCGAACAGGGGCTTGTGATTGGTTTCCAGCTCAAATTTGAGGCCAAACAGGTACTGATGCATTTTATTTACCCCGAACACACACGCTAATGCCTCTTTCTCAATCATGCTGTAGGCCCTCTCGGTCTTAGACAAGCTCCTGGAGGCATAGGCGACAGTTGCAACTTCCCCACAACGTTAGCTTGTTGTAATACACACTCGACTCCGTACGACGACGCATCACATGCTAACACAAGTCTTTTACACAGGTTATACAATACAAGCAGCTTGTTGGAACATAAAATGTTTCTGGCTTTCTCAAAAGCAATTACTTGGTTTTTTCCCCATACACAGTTTTCACCTATACGCAATAACACATGTAGGGGCTCTAAGAGGGTGCTTAACCCCGGAAGGAAGTTACCAAAATAGTTGAGGAGTCCCAGAAACGACCGCAGCTCCATGACGTTCTGTAGCCTGGGCACGTTCCTGATAGCCTCTGTCTTTGCGTCTGTGGGCCAAATGCCGTCCGCCGCGATCTTTCTCCCCAAAAACTCAATTTCTGTTGCCATGAAGACGCATTTTGACCTCTTCAGCTGCAGCCCTACGCGATCCAGGTTTTGTAGGTGCTCGACAGTGTCCCGACCCGTGACCAATATGTCGTCCTGAAAAACCACCGTACGTGGTACCGACTTGAGTAAGCTCTCCATGTTTCTCTGGAAGATCGCTGCAGTCGACCGAATTTCAAACGGGCATCTGTTGTAGATGAACAGTCCCTTGTGCGCGTTGAGGCAGGTGAGGCCCTTCGAAGACTTCTCCAGCTTCTGCGTCATGTAGGCCGAAGTCAAGTTGAGCTTGGTGAATGTCTTGCCTCCTGCCAGTGTCGCAAATAGGTCATTTGCCTTAGGTAGCGGGTATTGGTCCTGTAGCGAGAAACAATTAATAGTTACTTTATAATCGCCGCAAATCCTGAGCGTGCCATCACTTTTGAGTACTGGAACAATTGGGCTGGCCCACTCGCTGAATTCCACTGGGGAGATGATGCCCTCATGTTGCAGCCTGTCCAGCTCAATTTCCACTCTCTCCCTTATCATGTGAGGTACCGCTCGCACTTTGTGGTGAATGGGTCATGCCTCTGGGACCAAGTGGATCCACACCTTTGCCCAGGAAACGTTTCCAATGCCTGGCTCAAAAAGGGAAGGAAATTTGTTAAGAACTTGGGTAAATGAGGCCTCATTGACATGTGATAGTGCTCGGATGTCACCCCAGTTCCAGCAGATTTTGCCCAGCCAGCTCCTTCCAAGCAGTGTGGGGCCATCGCCCGGGAAAATTCAGAATGGCAGTTCGTGCACCGTGCCCTCGTAGGTGACCTTGACCATGGCGCTGCCCAGTACAGTGATGAGCTCTTGGTGTACGTTCTCAGTTTCATGTGGATGTGGCTCAGGGCCGGTCTGAGTGCCTTGTTGCACCACAGTCTTTCAAACATCTTTTTACTCATGATGGATTGGCTAGCACCAGTGTCCAGTTCCATGGCTATGGGTGAGCCATTCAATTTTACATTTAGCATTCTGGTTGAGTCTTCGTCGAAAATGTGTGCACCCCGTGTACTTCAGCATCTGCCTCCTCTCTCTGAGGTTTGAAATTGCTTTGATCCACCATGGACCGATCTTCCTCTGCCATGTGGTGGTTAGCAGGTTTTGCAGAGCTTGCAGCTCGTTTGCAACTCATTGGAGGTGCCCCAATTGTTCCACAGCTCTTGCAAACATTTCCTTTGAAGCAGCATGAATAGGCTGAATGGAAGCCTCCACTACGCCAACAAGGTGTGAATTGCCTTCCATTCATTCTTTGTTGTGGACTCTGAGTCACCTGGGTCATGTGAGGCC